>NC_056746.1:948877295-949189795 GCF_019279795.1 Protopterus annectens | reverse complement strand
ATGAGTCCCCACTCCGCCAAAGTTATGTATGGTATGCTAATATAGTATTACCTGTTTATTTCAGCTACTTTTTATGACTGACATTTTGATGTTAGTACCTTGTCTTTCTATGTCTGATAATAAATGTCTGTTTTAAACAAAATGCCACAAAGAAGTTTTACATTAAGTTCTTATATTGCCTAGGAGTAATAGTTACATTTCAGTACATTTAGCAATAGTACAGAACTTAGACATTTAAAGGGTTTATAGCATAATCTTAGTAAGAGAATAATAAACAATTTTGAAATGCTTTCCAAGTCACATAAAAAACTAGAGAAAATAACATAAAAAATGTTTCTTAATTAAATAGATATGTAATGGAAGAAAAGAAGGAAACGGAAAAGAACCTGAACAAAACAACAATGAGTAAAAGAAATCCAAACAGCTAAGTTCTCTTTGAGTTCTACCAGTCATACACTTTCAAATGCTCCAAACTCTGGTATTCAAAAGTTGTTCATTAAGGTATCCAGAAATTAATTATCTGTGTTATTTCATCCACAAAAACAGACAATACCAGTATAGGTATCTGTACAGGTACCTTCCTCTGACTGCAAACAATTATCCTTCACTTGCAGGAGTTTTCCACTTTTAGGAAGTCTTAAAAAAGCTTTATAGCTGGAGGTGCAAGGTAGCACTGAGCTCCATGGTGCACAGGGATGGAGTCCAGGCTATTGCCCAGGAGACTGGCTGCAGTTAGTAGGCCTTGAACCTCAATGACACTACCAGGGGGATGGATAGAGTAGATGGCATCAGTACTTTTACCTCAAAGGTAAGTGCAGGTTTCAGTCACAGACTGGCCATCCTGCTGTGGAGGCTGAAGGGTAAGATTCCTGCAGCTAGGTGGACTCCATTACCAAACAGCTCTAGAAGTGGTACAGCTGCTGCATAACAGTCACACACCTGAGGAGAAAGTTCTCTGACATGTGCAGCATAGGTGCAAACTCTGTACAAGGATAAAGTGCTGCGACATGTGCAGCATTGGTGCACACTCTGTCCGAGGAGAAAGTGCTGTGACATGTGCAACATCAGTGCACACTCTGTCCGAGGAAAAAGTGCTGTGACATGTGCAGCATCGGTACACACTCTGTCCGAGGAGAAAGTGCCTTGACATGTGCAGCATCGGTGCACACTCTGTCCGAGGGGAAAGTGCTGTGACATGTGCAACATCACTACACACTCTGCCCTTCTAGACATCTTCTTGTCTGGCTGTTGTCTTCTTTGGGGCAGCATGCTCACAGAAAGTAGTGTTGATAAATGTATCTTCCCTGTGGTTATAAAACTGACCTGCAGAATGCCATCAGCACAACAAATGAATGTATTTCCTATTCAGACCTATGATGATAAGCTTTTTTATTTTTTTGCTAGATAATACTTTGCTATAGCCCATGAGGCTATAAGATTGGAAACCGTATCATCAATGTAAATTTCTGAACAATGGATGTTGTGATAATGTAAGGTATTGCCAGCTATGCCAGAAGAAGTAGGGCAGTGGATGTGTAACATATGCCAGCATACCTAGCTGGAGTTTTCTAAATAATTATTTGTCATTTGTATATCAAACTCATTTGTACATATGCTTGTGTTGAAAAATGTATTTCTAAAGCTGCTTGTGTTAAAAATGTTTCAACAGTGGATCCTGCTGTTTAGAAAAGAGATACACCTGTATGTTAGACTGTATTGTAACTGTTGAAATGAATATACTGTAACAGATGATACTGGAAGAGAAGGGGCTAATCTCAGACTGTCTGACTTTGAAAAATAGGCTGAAATTAAATTACCTGGTATAGACCATAAAGATTGTATCTTACAGTTCTGATTGCAGCCAGAAGCAAAATGTCTGTGAAAACCAGGACTAGGAATCCTACTCTATTGTCTTTAGGCGTGAACTAATTGCTACCTTGGAAGGGAATGATCCCAGATGCTATAACACATCTTAGCAAAGCTCTATGTGTGTGTATGGTAATACATATGTGCAAGATTCTGACTCAAGTTTCTAGTAAAGGTGGGTAGTGTGGGAACTACAAGTCAGATGACCAGATGTATGTGATGTAATTCTGTAATCCAGCACTGAAATGATGGTTTAATACTAGATGAGACAGAAGTTTCAGGGCAGTCTGTTTCTGAAACCTGACAATGGAGGACTACTCACCCACTTCATCTTGCTTTTTTCTAGTAAGTGAACTACGAGGCAGTAGTTCTTTAAAACAATGAGGAAAATATAGCAAGATTAGTTAAATATTGTTTTTCTGTATCTGTATGAATCTTTCCATTGGTGCTATTTGTAATATTTCCTGTGATTAAAACTCTGGTGTTCATTGTAAAAAGATATTTAGTATTTTCATGTTCTTTTATTATTTATTCTTAAATATATTTAAACTTTTCATTGTGGCTGGTCTTTTAGAGAATATTTTAACCTTTGGCAGGACTTATATTTATTTGGCAACACTGTGGCCACTCCTAAAAACCTTGCTACATTAGTGAAACACTACCATTTGTATTAGTATTAATTTTACTCAGTGTAATTGGGTATCCTTGTAACAGCCTTAGAGTTGCTGGCTTTGGAGTATTCTGGTGGCAGTATCTACCTTATAGTCTGGGCAGAGGTGGCATAACTGGTAAATCTGTGCCAGCCTTTCACACTTGTGTGTATGTGTGTGTGTGTGTGTGTGTGTGTGTGCGTGTGTGTGTGTGTGTGTGTGCGTGTGTGCGTGTGTGTGTGTGTGTGTGTGTGTGTGTGTGTGTGTGTGTGTGTGTGTGTGTGTGTGTGTGTGTGCATGTCTGTGTGTGTGTGTGTGTGTGTGTGTGTGTGTGTGTGTGTGTGTGTGTGTCTGTGTGAAAATCCAATCTCAAAGAATGTGTGTGTCAGCTACATAGAGCAGGGAAACAGAGCACTGGTTTCACAGAGAGAGTAGTGGAGGACTTGGCTTGGAACACTCAGCTGAGGACTCAACTCTACAGCTGTGTCAGTGGGGAGACTTATTTGGGGCCTGGAGAGATAGAGAGGGAAAACCAGCTCCAGGACTGAATGTATTCCCCTGTATGCTCTTAAGGGAAACTGTGCTTGGTGCAGAGACCTGCATATGGAAATTCTATGTGTATCTATCTTTGTTCCAAGTGAACGTCCCTTACCGGTGTCAGTAGTGAGGACTGAGGCTCCTTGATTACTGGTCCAGAGGAGGGACGTCATGAAAGTGTTTGTGGTAGTTTTGATATTTCAGAAAGAAAAAAATGAAAAGCTGTTCTTATCAGTGAAAGATGAAGAATTTTACATGTGCCAAATCTGTTTACTAATTGGAGAAGATTGTAAGGATGATAATATACAATTGCGTAGTCTTCTGGCTTGCCCTCAAAAGATTTCACTTCTGTTGAAACTGTTAATTTAATAAGGGAAATTTTTGACTTGCCATCCCAAAAGCCTTTGTCACCCCAAAAAAGCTACTGTAGAATGACAAGGTTAGTATAAACCATAAAGACTATTCTTTCTACCTCCAGTTTCGAGGGTCTACACAATGAAAATTCAGAACATCTATATACTTGGCATCCTGCATTTAACAGAATAGCTAAAGTATAGAGGCACCAGCAGATATGCATCTCTTTAATTATATAAGAGCAGATCATGCTACTATTGCCCTTAACCCAAATCATTATCTAAAGAAAGTGGTTTTATTAGCAAAATTACCTGACCACAAAATATATAGGATACTGGAAAGGCTTGGAATAGGTTTTCACGTCAGCAAATCTTTATTTTAGGGCTGCCTATTAGGGTCAATATTTATTTTTCAAATATGATGCTATCTTAAAGTTAAAAAAACAGAATACAAGCAATTCCAGGCAGGAATATAAAAGTAAAGCTGGAAAACTAACTACAACATCTGTTAAAAATCAGTGCAAGCATTTTAAATTGTACACTCAGTTAGATAGCTGTATCAGTAAGAATAGTTGGTAGAACACTGTCCATAAGACAATGTGCCTGGATAAGAACTGAATCATACCCAGGTACCAAGGCTGACAAATTGTCCTGTTTCCATTAAATGCTTGTTCAGTAAGCTTACATAAGATATCTTTGTAAATCTTAAAGAGGAAAGGAAAAGATGACCAGGAGTGAAACATATCAGCCCTTAACCACAATATACAAGGAATCTTCCTTTAAATGAGATTATTCAATACAACAAACTATTCATGTAAAACACAAATAATATTTTTCTTCCTATGCCCCATTCCAAAGAAAGTGTAAAGTGACAAATACATCTTACTGACTCAAACCCAAGCTTACCAGCTATGAATTCAACACTTCTCCTTGCAGGGGGAAAGTTCCAGTACTGGATGAAGTACTGGAAAAATATTTCCATAGACCCGTGGGTACTAACTGTAATTTCAGAAGAGAATTCCATAGAATGTATGTATGAAACATCCTATCTTTCCACTAATTTCTGAAATGCCAGCTGATCACCTACATACCACCTTAAACCTAGCACCACAGTTTTTAAACAAAACGGCATTACATTATATACAGACAAAAGGGAAAGAGATTTTATGCCATTTTTTTGTAGCCCCCAAAAAAGGGCAAATATTGAAGAGCAGCTTTATTCCTTTCAAATTTTGATCAATGCTTAGCAGCAAGAAGTTTATTTATTTATTTATGTATTTCTGCATTTATTTATTTATTTATTTGTCTTGTTGACTGAGAAAAGTCCAATGCGGTAAAACCCATTTTCAGTGGAGGCCCAGGGAGAAAAGTTCCATATTTAAGTTACACATGATGTGCATTTATAATTGCAGGGTAAAAACAACTGTACATGAGCTTAAGGTTTATAACTCTGAAAGATGCACTTTCAGTTATAGCTCACAGTTTCTTTATGGCAGTTCCAGAGAGAGTCATAGCTGGCTCAACCAGCACCCTGTGCTGCTACCATGAACTAGTGCCCCACCCCATCAACTCTTCAAGTGAAGAGAAAAAAAATATCCACTTCTCCTACTGGCAAACTAGCCAGGTGGCCAGATGTATAACATACCCCCTTGCCCCTACCAATGTTTCCATTTCTGCACCCTCCTTCAACTCTCCTTCCATTTATTTTTTGTTAAAAACATCTTTATTTCTTTTAAACTGTATCAAACATCTTCCTACAAATGTAGTAAGCAGTTGCTACAGTTTATACCCTGTATGGTTATCTACAGTGCTCAGGTTTTATTTACAAAAAGGAGCAGCTCTTTTCTCTTTTAAATTGTTGTAAACTGCTACAATTCACACTCTGCATGGAGTGCTGCAGTACTCAGGTTTCAGTTAAAAAAATAATCATTTTTAGTTTTAAGCTATAGTAAACTGCTTGCTACAATTAGACCACAAGTGAAGCACTACAGTGCTCAGATGTGACTGCAAGCACAATACTGGCTTTTAAAAGCCAGTATGCATGCATTAAGGAGCAATTGGGATCGGCCAGTTGCATGGGCCCTCCAACATTTTGCATCCAGGGAATTGCTCCCTTCACCCCACATTAGCTACACTACTGGCTCCAGAAATGGAAGATACCCACTTTCATATTCTAACCTGGCCTATTACCACTTCCCTGGTGTAGAGGATTAAAGTCCTGACTAGAACCCAAGTTAACCCTTGTTTATTAGCAGCTAAAGTACCCATTGGAATTAGCATGGGGGGAAGAAGAATGATGAGGCAGGGTCTGCTGCATCTTCCAGTAGAATGGTACAGGCAAATTCTGAGGGCACATGGGTGAGGTACAAGTAATACTGATGATGTCACTGTTGTGCCAAAAACCTGATACTGCTGCAATGTAGAGGGGTGAGCATTAGTGAATGATTTATCACACATCGATTTCCCTTGCAGCACCACTCCACCTTCCTTTCATTTCAGACACCTGGCATGTTGATAGAGATTAGGGCCAGAAGAGAACTCTTTAAGCCAGTAGAGCCAGCTGTCAAGCTCACTCACCTTCTATAGACATACTGTCATTCCCTATGTTGGGAAGGTTGGTGACCCTGGCCTAGAGGAGATAGCCCAAAAAAGGTCACAAAATGTATCCATGGTTTGGAGAGGAGTTGGGTCTTAAAGGGAACCATGCTGTTGCAGACAAAAGACCAACCCAAACCAAATGATATCCCATTAAGAAACATATCCTTGGTTTCTCATAACACTATCTTCATTTTCAGGTAGCAGGCCTCTGTCAGTTTGCAGCTTTCATATTTGGTGTATGCAGAGCCTAAATAAAATGTTCAACTTTAGTATTTTAGCATCTAATGACACAGAAGGTAAACATTCTGTCATATCTGAATGATTATTTAATAGTAGCACAAACTCAGGACATTCTGCATCACCAGATTTTGGTGTTGTGTTTCCTCCAGAGTGTGGGTGTAACCATACACAGCAACAGCATTGCATACATCTCCACAACAGGTGGTGCCATTCATAGTGGCAGTGTTGTAATCATGACAGAACAACAATGATCAGCATTACCAGAAATCCGAGTTCTTGTATCTGTTCCAGAAAGGGGTAAGGCAACAAAAATAAATTCCAGAAAGTTCATCTTCTCAACACATGGTGACATTTTAGGGACAGTGCAGGATGCAAGTGGCAACATTTTCAGTTGCAATACTTACTTGCTTCAGCTTCAGTTTTGTTAATACTCTCATAACTGGACATGGCAAAATTCAAAGTGGGGGATTCCACTCCTTTTCACTGCTGTTCTTTTGTCTTGCCATTTACCCATTGAGATGTCTACTTAGCAGATTGTTATGGTAAAAAATTGTCTCCCAGACAACAACAAAGTGTAAAGACTTCTTATTTTTTTTTTTTTTTTTTTGTGGATGATTTGAAACTGTACAGTTCATTAGATGAGGAGCTGAAACCACAACTGGAATTAGTCTAAACTTTATCAGATGAAATAAGAATGTCATTTGCTCTTTATTAATGTGCAAAAGCAACATTTAAAGCAGGAAAGCTGCAGAACCAAGAAAATACCAGTCTGGGACAGGAATATGATAAAAATGGACTTCAGCAGGTGGGAGTGTATAAATATTTGGGAATTTAGGAAGAATCAACAGTAAAACATGAACAAATGTGAACAAAACTCAGTAAGGAATATTGTAGACAGCTAAAATTAATATTGAAAACAACCCTGACATCTAGGAACAAAGTCTAAGCTATAAACAAATTTACTCTTCCTGCTCTAACTTACAGTTTTGGGGTGATTGACTGGCCCCAAAAGGTATTGGATTAGCTGGACAGTAAAACAAGAAAAATGATTCATGCTTATTAAATGATATATAAAAATCAGTGTATACCAATATTTATATATTCCTCATTCTGAAGGAGGTATGGACCTCCTCCAAATTGATTACATGTGTAGATCTGCAATCATAAGACTGCATACATAACTGCTGATCTCACCAGGTCCAAGCACAATGAAAGATAAAGAGAACAAATCTAAGATGACTTCCCTGCTTAGTTTAGCAGAAGCTTATCAGTGTCAAGCAAAAATGGAAACCAAACCAGAAATAAATAAAATCAGGCAGCAACTGAATGTGCCAAAAAACAAAAGAAAGGGTTGGGAGGGTGGCCTAATGGTTAAGGTGTTTGCCTTACAAACACAAGGTGCAGATTTGAGTCTCACAAGGGATAATTGGCTAGGCTTAAAATGGCTCGTAAGGGCAGTTAGCTTAGTGCTAACCTATGAACCTATGAACCTATGAATATAAGAAGAAGGATCAGATATGAAGGCAAAAAATGTGGAAAAAGATATAAATATAGTTGCAAGTACAAAAAGTCTTGGAGCAATCTCATGTCGCTCAGGATCTGACACAGGAATGGTTAAGGAGAGGTGAATATAAACTAAACGATGAAATGCTATTAGTGGCCCAGGATAGCGGACTACGTACACCAAATGTCTGAACCTGTGGTTCCTCTCATGCTGGGCAGGATTACTATACAACAATACATCATCAGTAGGGTAAAACTAACCTGTCCCACGATGGTCTAAACTCCAGCTCATTTTCCCTATTAGTGGGTGAACAGTCCAACGCTTGGTGAATTCTGCTTCACAGTGATAGGTAGAGCTAACATCAGAGGATCAAAAAGTGACATCGCTATGAATGCTTGGCCGCCACAAGCCAGTTATCCCTGTGGTAACTTTTCTGACACCTTCCAAAAAAAAACCCCAAACTCAAAAAGCCAGAAGGATCATGAGGCCCCACTTTCACGGTCTGTATTCATACTGAAAATCAAGATTAAGCGAACTTTTGCCCTTCTGCTCTATGGGATGTTTCTGTCCTCCCTGAGCTCACCTTAGGACACCTGCATTACTTTTTAACAGGTATACCACCCCAGTTAAATTCCCCACCTGACACTGTCCTCAGAGTGGATGGCACCCAGACACAAGGTGCTTGGAGCCAGAAGCGAGAATCCCGATGAGGCTCACCCCCCACTTCACTGGGTAAGTGAAAAAATAAGAGTAGTAGTATTTCACCAGTGGCTGAGGGCTCCCACTTATTCTACATGTCTTATGTCTTTTCACAGTGCCAGACTACAGTCAAGCTCAACAGGGTCTTCTTTCCCCTCTGATTCAGCCAAGCCTGTTCCCTTGGCTATGGTTTCACTAGATGGTAAGTAGGGACAGCTGGGAATCTCATTCATCCATTCATGTGTGTCGTTAATTAGATGACAATGCAGTTGGCTACCTTAAGAGAGTAATATTTACTCCCAATATTTACCCACAATTCATTAAATTTCTTCACTTTGACATTCAGAGCACTGGGCAGAAATAATACAGCGTCAACACCCATCTTGGACCTTCGCGATGCTTTGTTTTAATTAAACAATCGAATTCCCCTGGACTGCACCAGTTCTAAGTCAGTTGCTAGCTGCCGGCAATCCAGGATCCCAGTCAGGACCAGCATCCACCCCAGCCAGGGCAATACAAAGGAAGGGTCCAGTGTGAGTCCAGAGTCACCACCGCCATCCCCCTGGCCCCACAGGAGGGTGGTCCAGCAAGAGGGTGACACCCCATTCAACCACGATGCATAGCCAGCTCCACTTCACACCCAAGCCCGACCAACCCAGCCCTTAGAGCCAATCCTTATCCCAAAGTTACGGATCTGGCTTGCTGACTTCCCTTACCTACATTGTTCTAAGATGCTATGGATATGGGTACAGCCCAGCACAAGACATACACCCTCTACACCCAGATTTTCAAGAGTCCGTGAGAGCTCACCTGACATCGATGGAACCGTAGTGTTTTCCAGGGCATGTGCTACTCTCTCAGGGCAACCCATTCCAGGGCACCCTGCCCTTTACAAAGAAAAGAGAACTCTCCCAGGGGCCCCATTGAACATGTGGGAGAAATAGACAAATGCAGGTTCTGTAAAACAGAACTGGAAACAGTCACACATCTTTTTGCTGTGCATGAAACCCTAATGGTAGAGAGCCTGTAAACTGAAAGGTATAATAATGTGGCAAAACTGCCGCATTGGGGATTATGCAAACATTATACTATTGAAATAGCTGAGTAGCATTGAAAACATGATCCACAAAGCATTATAAAGAATGATGATAAAGTTCATATCACGTGGGATTACCCATTACCAACATTTAAAAAAATAGATGTGAGAATACCAGGTATAGTAGTCCATTAAAAGAAGGAAAAAGTGGCATTGATCATTGAAATTGCTACACCTAGTCATTACAGTGTCTTACATACAGAGAGACACATAGTCATAAAATACCGGGATTTGCAGGTATAAAAGAAGGGCAATGTAGGAGAAGGATACCCAGATAGTTCCAACAGTTGTAGGAGCAATGGATCTCATAAAAAGAATTTACAGTCTCATTTACATATATTACTGATACGTGTAAATTGCAGATGCTGTGAACAGCAACTTTGGCTAACATCAAAGACTGAAACAATACTAATTGCATGAACTTTAATCATACTTTGACTTAGGAATGGGGTCCATTCCTGTCATGGTATTAGAAACCCAAAAGACTTGGAGAAATTAAACCACACATCTGCCCCCCACAGATGTAAATATAATACCAAATTTTAAAAAATGATCTTTATGGTAGAATCCTAATATAAACAGCCTCTATAATAAAAGAAAAAAAAACTCACAGCAGACAAAAACAAATTTAACTTTCAAGATGCCACTAATACTCTTGTTAAGCTTAACAAGGAACTCCGGACCCTGATCAAATCAACCAAATCAGATATGAGGTAAAAATTGTCACCAAGGCAAACAATAACCACAATACCTTATTTATCTGTATTAGAAATCTCAGAAAGAATGACAGATACTGCACAGAGCTAATAGTAAGCGATATTGCATACTCAAACTCAGGGGACATAGTGAATCTACTAGTGGACAAATTTCATTCAAGTTTCATCTGGGACAAAGCCTACTGGACTTGTCAGACACCCTTAGAAGTTATTGAATATTAGACTCCAAGCAGGCTTTGTCCCAGATGAATGGAGGACAGCAACAGTCATCCACTTGCACAAAGGTGGGATGTCAGTGGACAGGGTAATTAGAGACCCATAAGCTTGACCAGCCTCATCTGTAATTAATAAATATGAACACTGGTAACCTGCAAACTCTTGAACCAAGCCGGTTCATATTCATCAATGGCAGATCCTCCCTACTTAACCTAATCAACTTCTTCAAGAAGTTTACTGAAGCAATGGATGAGGACACATCAGTACACATGACATATCTAGCCCTCACAAAGACATTCAACTCCATCCTACACTTGGGTATGTAGAAAAACTCTCTAAGCTAAATGTAAATCCTAACTCATTAAATAGCAAATTGGATCACAAACAGAGCCTAGAAAATTAGGGTGGGCAGCTCTACCTCCTCCAAAAGACCTGTCACTAGTGGTGTACTCCAGGGTTCAGTCCTTGGGCCGTTCCCCTTTGGCATTTACTTCTCATAGGTCAAAGCAAATGTTAAGAGTTTATGCCTGACCAAGTTGCAGACAACTATAAATGTGGTGCCACCATAAAATCTCCCTTCAAAAGGGCCTTTTCCAAATAAATAGCTGGTGTCAAAACCATAGACTAAAACTAAATGCCAAGAAATGTATAATTGTATTCTTCAGCAAGCATGACTTCCCTTGTAATTATCACATTGACAACACACCCCTGAACGTTGATCCCATTGTCAGGGATCTGGGAGTAAATGTGTACAGTAAATTGTGTTTTGATCACCACATATCAAGTATTGCATGGGAGCCTTTTTGTTTTATTGCACAGCTTATATCTAAGGGTATGGCATCCAGGGAGGTAGTCATTCCACTGTACTCTCCTGTCATCAGGCCAATCATTGAATATAATGAACCATTCCGTATGTACCTGTCCAAATGTTTGTTACATCTGGATCGACCACAGTGTTTTCTCACTAGAAAAATCTAAAGTGTAGATAAAACACTATGCAGACCATCTCAAAGCCTTGGCCCTCTTCTCAGTATTATACAGGCTACTAAGAAGTGACCTCTGCCACACATATAGAACCTCAACAGACCCTATCCTGTCAGAACTATTACACATTCACAACAACAATGGTAGCATGAATCTCATTCTCAATCTTAATCTCATTTGCAACACAAATAGAACATGATGGCGGAATACATATGTATCACAGAGAGTACCTCTTTTATGGAATTGTCTTTCACTCCACATAAAGCAGAGTACTTCCCTTACTGTATTCAAATGTAATTTGGACAAGCGGATGGGAAACAGCAAATTCACCCCAGGTTTAGCACACGTGTCCCATATGGGTAGGAGCAACAAGTAAATGCCCAAACATATCCTTGTTCTGCCTACCTCTGGGTTATTCTTACACAAACTATAAGGGCTAAAAACTACCACGGAAATGCTAGGCTAGGCTTTGTCTGATTCACACAGATCAATAACCTAGTAACTACCTATGAACTTATGAGCAGAACTGTAGATGCAACATCGTAAAAAATGAAAAGTGGACTGAAGGAAACTCAGACATTAAAATATATGCCACAGAAGACAAATGTAAAACTGACAGGGCTGAGGCAAAGAAAGCCCTTAAGGTCTGCTTAAATAATGGTTCCTGAGATCTGTTGACATCAGCTGGGTAGTACAGGACCAACTAATACGTTGCAATTTAATGATCATCAGACAGCAAGTAAAACAAAACAGAAAAAAAATGAATCTACTAATAGGTTCTGTCAGTAAACATTTAACTCTAATTCAAAATGGCATGTGAACCGAAAAGTATTTAAATATATTTTTCTGGGACACACCCAAACTAACGCGTCTTTTACTCAATTCAGTGCTTATATAGAGAGGTTCTGCTTATTTGTACATCACTCGAAAGATTAAAAGCTGCATTCTTACATCTTTCTGCTATAGACCGGACGTTCCATGTTCATTAATTCAGAATGTGTTGCTAGAAACAAAGACACTGTAAGATTAATTCCAGTAGCACCAGCTTGGCCTAGACAGTACTGATTCTCTCTCTCTGTAATTTCATCTCATCTTGTTAGCATCTTCAACTTCTCTTGACAAAAGTTTTTTTGTGAACTCAAGGGCAAAGTGCATCATCCAGCTCTGAAATTTCTCATTTTTAATCCTCCAGCAGCTCTGTCTTCTTCTATTCAGATATCCTTCAAATCCTCAATGAATAAAAGATTTCTGCCACACAGAAATCAGATGTCATGTTGATCTGTGTAGAAGGTGTTACGTATGAAGCATTTCATATGACCCATTTCTGAACTATTCGATTATTTTGATGATTTATTTAAGATTAACTTGTAAAATTCTTCAACCAAAATCTATGGACTTTCTGTCTAATCATGCATACTATTATGCCCTCAGATTGCAGCTAATGCTTCTGTCAAATGCTTATTAAAAGATACCCTTCACTTAGATCATCAAGAAGTGCAGTTTCTCCACCTTGCAACTTAAATTCAATATAGAAATGCTGATGTATGAGTGTGCAGACTTACCAGATGTGAATCGTCTTTCACAGAAGATGCTTCTCAGTGACAGGGATGCTTATGCGGAGGATTACTGAACTGCAAACTTTTATAGGGAAACTTCCTTACAAAGTTGCTCACAACTAATATGTTTTTTAAAGAATAATCCTTCATTTATGCCTGAGATGACTTCTGCTGATTCCCTTAAATAGTTTGTCTTTCCTGAAGCTGTTAGAATACAGGTCAAACATCTTTAAGATACTTTGTTTAAAATATTTTTTTTAATTTTAATAAATAAAACATGAATGCAATAAGTCTCACACACACACACACACACACACACACACACACACACACACACACACACACACACACACACACACACACACACACACACAAACATATATACGTAATTGCAAGTATTTAAATAATACTAGATAATATCAAATAAATTGAGTCTTAGTAATTATTGTGAATTAAAAAATGGCTAATAAGTGTAAATCTTCAATAATTGATCCAAATTCAACCATTTTTTTAATTCTCTTGTTCTTAGATCTCATAGATATAATTGAAATTTCTTTATAACTCACTTCAGTGACTATCTCAATAAATTATTGGGGGTTAGGAGAAGATTCTTTCTTCCGATTTAAGGCGAATACTTTCCTTACCACTGCTAAAACAGTCCATACTACAGATAAAACTTGTGAATTTATACAATATGGAATAGGTACATTTATCAATATTGAGGATTCAGATCTCTTATTTTTGTCAGACCACAAAGCTCTAAAGAATTCTTGAAAATCAAACCATTTTTTTATTTTTATCACAAAAGTAAAAAATATAATACTAATCAGTCTTTAAATATTTTATATCACCAACAAGGAAGATCATCTTTTTAAACATCTTACTTATTTTATAAGACATAGTAAAAGTTCTGTGTAAGTGCTTCCAAGTAAAAATCTTCCCATATATACTTGAAGATGTATAACCAGCAGATTTTAAAATCAAATCCTTAGAAGATTATTAATACTATTTAATTTATCAGTTAAAAGGAAGTTCCAATATTTAAATAATCCAAAATGTAGCTTAGACTTCATCAGAACAGTCATCTACAAGTTACAGCTATCTTTTTAATTGAACACACATTTAAACTTGCATTTAAAAACAATTGTGAGATTAATTTTAAGAAATAGTAAAAATTGATTTTAAAATGATTTTAAAATGACATAATATGCTTGTATTTACAAATTGTATACTTGCATATATTATTAACATTGTTGAGATAAAATATAAAATATATATTGTAAGCACCAACAGTAGTATTCATAGAATACTTCATAGAAGTTCTAATATTTATCATCAGTCTTAATACTTAATTGTAATAATAACTTTGTGGTAGTTATATTTCCATTACCATTAATAACAATCAAAAATCCAACAATGAAGGACTTTATTTTTATTTTATTTATTTTATTTAACATTTGTTTACTGGGATCGTCTAACTGGGTTTATAGCCCATTTTCAGCGGAGGCCCCGGGAGAAAAGCTCCTCAAAGAAGATACAAATAGTATAGTACAATAAAGAGGATACAGGAAGAAACAATTAGACCAGTACATCAGTTCACATTTGTTATAAGTAGTAAACTATTACAAATCTAAAATGAAGGCAGGAAATAATAAAATTGTGTAATTTATGTACATGTAGTAAACTGTTACAGTCAAATAAAGGAGAAAAATATGTAATTATATTACAAACAGACATTCAACTAATGAATACAAACAGATATTAAAATGCTGACAATCTGCCTGCTTGTAACAGCAATTGATTGGTGAGTGTCCACTAGGGAGAAAGGGTGATTAATGGCTACACGATGTGGATATAATCTAGCCAGGGGCAGTGCAAGAGCACTGCCAGTTATTGGTTAGAGAAGTTGTTTGAACATAGTAGAGTTGGTTAGGTTGAGGATGTTTTGGGGGATGGTGTTCCAGGCTTTGGAAATGTAATTAGAATAGGGGGCATCTCCAGAGCTGTTATAGGATTTAGAGACTGTAAGTAGGGTTTTATCTGTGGATCTTAGGGCTCTGAAGTTACAGTATGTTTAGACAAGGTTTTGTAGTGCAGGACAGTTTTCTGGTTTGGTAATGATATTGCGTGCAGTGGATAGTTGATTGAGATAAAGCAGATTAGGCAGTTCAAGCCAGGTGATCTGCTGGAGTGCTACACAGTGGTGGGATTTATGTGGGAAATCTGTGGCAAATTTGGCTATTTTATTATAGCATGTCTCCAGCTTAGCTAGGTCAGATTTTTGCAGGTTAGTAAAGATTGGTGAGGCATATAATATGGTGGAGAGAAGATGGGTTCTAGCGATGGCCTGTCTGGTGGGATTGGTAAGGAAGTGTTTGGCCCTATAGAGAGTGCCAAGCTTGATATGGGTCCACTTGATAACTTTTGAGGGGAGCCGTTTATAATCTCGAAATACTGAAATGTCAAATTTCAGTATCTCGAGACTATAAATCCGAATGTTTAAAATAGCGAAAGTTCATAATCACAAATTTAAATATCTTGGATTCGCGGTTATGGCCTTACACTACATGATGTCCGGGATTGTGTGTTTATGGTGCGTGGTGCCATGTGTGAATCTAGGTGTTTTGTCAGGTAAGTGAGTGTTTTGTAAGGGATTTGAGTGGGGGTTAGAGTGTGTTTGAGTGTGCTGATATGTTTAATGTGTGTGTGAGGGACTGGAGAATGTGAGTGTGTGAGTTTGCTTTTGTTTCCTGTTTGTGTGATCTCAGACTTAGTATATATAAATAGGGGTGGTGTGGGGGTGCAGGGGAGCTTGCCCCCTGCTTATGTGTGTATGAGTTGTGTATGTGTGTAGTTTTTGTTTGT
Source organism: Protopterus annectens (assembly GCF_019279795.1). NCBI lineage: Eukaryota > Metazoa > Chordata > Ceratodontiformes > Protopteridae > Protopterus > Protopterus annectens. The sequence continues at coordinate 949,173,915 of NC_056746.1, read as the reverse complement.
TTATGTTGTGATGTGGGTGTTGTGGTGTATGTATGGTGTAGTGTATGCAGTTTGTTTGGAGTTTTGAATTTCGCGGTTTTGGGCTCGGGTTTTATAGTTTCTGTATTTTGTGGATTCAGTTTCATAGTTTCGAGATACTGAAATTCGATGTTTCAGTATTTCGAGATTATGAAGTGAATCCCTTTTGAGATATGTTTGCCAAATTTAAGGTTACTATCAATAGTAACTCCTAGTAGTTTTACATGAGATGTGGGTTCTATTTTGGTGTTATTTGCTGAGAAGATAGCAAAGGGTGCAGTTGGATTTTTGTTAGAGAAAAGAATAAGATTAGTTTTCTTGGGGTTTAATATAAGCTGGTGGCTGTAGAGATGATATTCTATATCTGAGAAGGATTTTTGTGTTTTGTCAAGTAGCTGGGACAGTGAGGGGGCAGCACATATTAGGGTTGAGTCATCTGCATATTGAATAGTAGATGCCAGGTTAGTGGCAGTATGCAGATTGTTGGTAAAGACTGTAAAGAGCAGTGGGCCTAAGACTGATCCTTGAGCTACCCTTACAGATTCTGGCAGGTGGGAGGATAGATCATTTTGCCATTTGACAGCTTGGTGTCATTCTGTGAGGTAGCTATGAAACCAAGATAGTGCAGAGTGGGATAGGTTAAGTGAGGCAAGTTCATTCAACAGTTTTTGGTGCGACACTGTCTCAAATGTCTTGGACATGTCTAAAAAAATAGATGCTACTTGTTGGCCAGTGTTTTTTAGGTAATTAATAGTGTCAGTAAAGCTTAGAAAGGCAGTAGTTGTACTATGGTTGGGCCTGAAACCATGCAGGGAGTTTGTTAGGAGTTTGCTGACTGTTAGGTAGCCCATAAGCTGGGTGTGGATCCATTTTTCTAGGATTTTGGACAGGGGAGATAGAATAGCAATTGGTCTATAATTTGTGAATCCGGTTGATACACCACCCTTGTGTAGAGGGATGATGTATGAGGTTTTCCAAAGTTTGGGAACGTAATATTCTTTGATTGATCTATTGATTAATATAGAAATAGGGTAGGCAATGGAATTTGCTGCTAACTTGAGGTATGTGTTTGGTAGCTGGTCAATAGCGAGGGTTGTGGGTTTTAATTTGTGTTGTAGTTTTCTTATTGTAGAAGTTTGGATAGGTATCAGGGAAAAGGGAGTGGGGTTGCTAGGGGGTGGGAATGGGATGGTTGGATGGGTGTGGGTAGAGTTATTTAAGAGAGAGAGGATGGAATTTGTAAAGAAAGAGTTAAACTGGGTGGCTAGAGAATCTGAGGTATTGGAGGTGGAGGGAGGAGGAGTTGTGGACTGTCCTGGTTGAAGAACCTTTTTTATACTACTCTAGAATTTTTGTGGATTGTTATGATGGATGTTTTGAATTTGACTGCAGTTGTTTCTTTTATCCTTTTTGATTTGGGCTTTGGCTTTGCTTCTTAGGTGCTAATAGGTTTCAAGAGAGTTTTGGGTTTTATTGATGTGATATAGGGCCCAGGCCTTATCTCTATATTTGAGTAGTTGCTTGATTTCATTAGGCAACCATGGGGTACAGTTATCCTTAACATGGATTTTTCTAATTGGAGCTAGGGTGTTTAGAATTTCTGGGAAATTTGTATTTAAATATTCTATAGCAGTGTCAAGGTTTAGTTGAGATAATGGTGACCAGTTGCAGTGTAGTAGTAGAGAGTTAAAGGTGGCTGCAGAAACGTGTTTCTTGCTTCTAATTTCTCTATATATTGTAGATTTGGGGGTGTTTGCTTTGTGCCTGACTAGGAAGGTGGGTAGGTGGTCACTTAGGCTGTCAGGAAGACAGCCTGAGTACTGGACTAGAGAGGGTTTATTAGTTAAGATCTAGTTGAGAATTGTTTTTTTTTTACCCCAGTGTTTGTCTATTCTAGCAGGTGAGTTTATAATCTGGGTGTAACCATATAGATTGATGGATTTAGAGGGGTTAGCAGAGGAGCAGTTATGCCAATCTGTATTAAAGTCACCCATGATGATAGTCTCCTGGTTGAAAGAGGTAGATCACCATGAGAATAGTTCTTCAATGGTGGAGAGGTTATTATCAGGGGGGGTATAGGCTGATATTATTGTTATGTGTTTGTTTGGGTTTATCTTGAGTTGACAAATCAGTATTTCACTGTTATTTAAGTCAGGGGGAGTTGTTTGTATTATTCTGATGTTAAGTGAATCTTTGTATAATATTGCTAGCACTCCTCCCTGTTTCTAATGACTATGTCTGGTGAGTAAAGGGTGATAGTTGCTTGGAGTTTGTGGACTTTGTTTACAAGGCTTCTTACATTCATGTTAAGGATTAATAAACTAAGGGTAGAAGGTCTGAGGTTTGTGAGTTGTGTTGGATTGGAGGTGTGTGGGGGGCCTGTTTACTGAGGTGGGTAAGGGCCAGGGATTGGGTGTATGTCTCCACTTAGCTTTAATAGTGATTTCTTATCAGGAAGTAGGAGTGGGAATTTAGTTGAGAGCTTAAGGGCCAAGTTTTTCATATTAGGTAAGGCGACATTTATAAGTGAATAGTTCTGTATTGCTTAGTTTGAAAAGGCTAGGATCTATGAGTATATTGAATGGGGAAGTATGGGATTGTGAGGTTGTGGGGTTAGTAGGGGATGAGTATTGTGGAATAATGTAGTTATGGTAAGAGGTAAGATAGAGGGTGAGAGAGATAAAAATGTGAAAGCCAATATAAACAGGGAGCATAGTGGGGAACATGGTGAGTAAGGAAAGACAGGGTGATTATAGATAAGGGAAGTCTGTGTGATTGGAAGGTGGTGGGGTGGGAGGATAAGATGGGAGTATGGAGTCGGTTGTAATTGTGGATGGAAAGGCAGGTAGTGGGTGTGGAAGCTGATTGTGTCTGATGGGTGAGGGGAGGGGCTGGGGTTTGAATTGGTTCTTTGGAGTAAGAGTGTGGCCTAAGTATAACTATAGGTGACATGGGGGTGGGTGGGAATTGAGGGTAGGGTAGGGGAGTGGAGTGATCCCGAGACAGCAAGGGCAAATGGACCAGGTTGAAACACCCACATGAGCAGCCAGGCAGGATGGTGATTGTGAGAAGAACTATCAGCCAATTAGATGAATGGAAGTGCTGTGCTGCAGGTCAGTGATGTGGTACGGGGACACTGGTTCTCATGGCCGGACTGAATAGTATGTTAGAAAGACAAACTTTGATGGCACGGTTAGGTGCTTAAGTTAAGTTGTCTGTTGGCTGTAGCCTTAATGTATTTAGCTTAGCTATAGTTTGGGTAGCTATAGTTTGGATAGGGTGGGTGCATGGTCACCCAAAAATAAAATCAGAATAAAATAAGCAAAAGTAGAATATAAGACTAATATCTTATATCTACATTCTAAAAGATATAAGACCAGTATCACTGATATTGCACTGTGAAATGGGAAACGGAGGAGGGAGGGTTGCAGAGTAGTGTTCACGCCACTCGCTCTATATGTTTAATTACCAGGATAAACTACTAACAGCATAAAGAAATATACATGCACTTCTTCACCTGCATTGATAGGGTTCCACACAGTGCAGCTGAGCTGTAGGGAGGCTGCAAGCTGGCTGGTTTCCAATTATCACAGGTGGTGTGATGGGGACCGTATCAGAGGCTAGGGATTCTTCACCCGCATTGATAGGGTTCTACACAGTGTAGCTCAGCTGTAGGGAGGCCACAAGCTGGCTGGTTTCCAATATCACAGATGGTGTGGTGGGGACCGTACCAGAGGCTAGGGAGTGGCGAGCACACTACTTTCAGGATGGGCAGTGAGTCTAGTATGGATATGTTTGGAGAATGGTGCCTTTTCCTGTCGGGTTCTGTGTAGACTCGGATAGAGTTCTGGCTCATTATTCAACTAGGATTATAAACTTAGGTCAGGGTTAGTACTAGGCTACTAACTGCCCTTGCCTTTTTAGCCAAGCCTAATTATATCCACTGAGAGATTCAAACCCTGCACCTTGTGTTTGTAAGGCAAACACCTTAACCATTAGGCCACCCTCAGATTACTAATAACTTGTTTGTATGGTCAATCAAGATTAAATTGATTATATTTATTTATAATATCTTCTGGTGATAACTATTTGCATCTATAAAGTTTGACCAGCAAATAAAATTATTTTCTTTAAGATTTAACATTTGTTCAAATTGTTAGCTAACATGAACAGCCTTACTATAGGCTATAAGTAAAATAGTGAAAATTCAACATTTTAAAGATGAATATTTAAAAATAATTTTCCTTGTATTTCTAAGCAGTGAATTAATAAAGTGTGAATTAGAATAATACAAGAGTTTTCAAAAATTATTTAATTAGCCAAATCATTTCATTTTTAACAATATTCAAAGAACCCAATGCAGGTTTCAGCTGACAGCTTTCATTCTTTGGATGCTCATAGACAACTAAGATAGTATACTGGATGAAAACAGTCTCTCAGAAACTGTGGAAAATTCTTCATATTATTTATGCAGGCAGTGGAGGCCAATCTGTTACTAAACAAACCCTGTCAAGGTGCTTGTTCAGTTGTATTGTTTTTGTTGTGATAACTACAACAAAATGCTTCAGGGCTCTATTAAGGCACACTGTACTATAACAACTGCTACTACTTCTAAAGCACATTTTTAATGGGGTAAGCCTTCTGGACATGTGTTCTTCTTAAGGGTGCAGCCCTGGAGTATTATCTGATTATGTGACTTTAAAACTGTTTCTACTTGAGTCAGAAATACCGTACTGGTACATAGTAGAGTACAGTAACAAAAAGTCACAACACATTCATGAAAAATTAATCATAGCCGTTTTTACGCCATCTTGAAAAAGGGGTGAATAGCAAATATTTTGGTGCTTTTGGTCAACACTGCAGAGGTCGTATTGTACCTTCCATTAAAGTGGTGGGAAGGATTACAAAAAAACATTCTCACACCGCCACACCCTGTTAATTATAATATTGGTATCAAGGAATAAGTGATAACACCCAAATTAATGCTTGACAAGGCTAGCAGACATTACACAATAAAGTACTACAGTCCCTTCCAAATTCGAGAGCAATGAAATAATGTATCTGCAGGAAGTGGAAGGTCAAATTACCTGATATGAAAGAGACATTTGATACATATAGTTTAACGTCTGATAACCTACCATGCTAGCTGTGTATATTCACAACTGCAGTAGTTTCATCTGGAAACAATGTCATACTTATATAGATCACCAAGGAACACCATCTACAGTGGTCACTTATATAACTAGTGATGATTACCTTCCCAGTATGGCCTGCTGTCTGCAGACAGTTATATACTATATGTCGCAATATCGGTAATACAATGATTTGGTGAACAGCCTTGTTCACTGATATATACTTACTTAAAACACTTTCCACTAAATGAAATGACCAAATATTATTATTCAAATTAAACTCAATTAAGCACCATTGAATAACCAAAATGAAGCATAAAAGTCCATTTATTTTTGCAAAGTAGTACCTGAACTTACATCTTCGAGATTTAAAAACTTTAATGCAATCAAGCTTAAGTAGATACATCAATTTATAAAAAATCGATCACAAAAAAACCTTAACTAACTAAAAAAAGTAGTACTAAAACTAATTTTGCATAAAATTCAATAAACACACATGCAACTACACATTAAAATGTGTGCACATGTATAAACATTTAAATAATTAAATAATGTATTACACTCATTATAAATATTTCATTAGCAATTCATTATTCATACCAGCTGGTTGGAGGGAATAGTAGGAAAAAAATCAGACATGCTTCCTTCCTCATAAAAACATCAAATACATTTAGATACTGATCAGAGTTCTGACAAGACATATCACCACTGTGCTCTTTACAAAAATGCATAGCCACTGGGCTAGTTATATTAGCATTCCTCATATCTCTAACGTGCTCCTGCATAAGCTTCCTCACCTATCTAGCTGTTTGACCTATGTAGTAATTACCATACAGGCATCTCAGTCCGTGCACCACTGCTTTCTTACAACAGTTCTTAGAGAATGGGCTTACCATACATCAGTACCCTGACTGGAGAATGAGCGTTCTCCAGCAGGGTATTAATGTACAAGTAATGCCCGCTGAAAAACATGTCTACCACTTCACAGCAGCATATCAAGCTGCCGTGGAGCTCAGACTGAGGAAACGGAATGGCTGCCATTATTTTACGCTCACTAAGCAGTGCTTCTGCTGTTTAGCGAGTGTAAAATATCTTAAAAAACGGAAAAGAAAAACAAAAGTGTGTATGTGTTTGTCTGTATGTGTGAATGTATGCATGCGTGTGAGTGAATGCGAGAATGATCGAGCCATTATTTTACACTCGCTAAGCAGCACATTTGCTGTTTAGCAAGTGTAAAATAAGAAAAAAGTGTATTTATGTGTGTTTCTGTTTCTGCGTGTGTCTATATTTCTCTGTGTGTGTGAATGTTTGCATGAAAGCAAGGTGTGTGTGAGTGAATACGTGAAGAGTGAGAGCAATCCAACACTGGCAGAAGCAGCATTCAAGAGGTTTAAGTTTACATACCTCTCTTCTCTTTGTTAAATATATAAAACTTAAAGGGGGAGCAAGGGCTCAAAACAGGAGCATATTCCTGTTTAAAATATCACAAAGTGGCTGCAATAGGGCTTGTGTAAGCATGCATTTTCTGAAGGGCATGGGTGTGTGATGGGGGGCAGTGTCTGTGTTACAGAGGGAGAGACAGTACTGGCAGCAGCAAATAAGAGGTTTGTGTACCTCCATCTTTTATCTCAAGAAATGTAGATAAACCCTGAAATAAATGGGGAACACAGACTTCAAAACAGGAACAGCTTTTAAATAAATAAATAAATACATACATAAATAAATAAATACATAAATAAATAAATACGTTAAATAACCAGATTTGTGTTAACATGAATTTTCTGAGGCAAATAAAGTCTGAAAGTTAAATGCATGTCATTATTTAGTGACTTCAATCCCCAAAGGACTGGCAAGAAACTATTTTAGCAGCAAGGAACCAAAAATAAAGCAAATATCTAGATATTTCTGAAAAATGATATATTGTAGATGTAAAATGCTTCCTCCAACACCATTTACATATACTACAGCAACATAGAAATATTAGGCAGAGGAACTATTTTACATCCAAAACATATAAAAAAATAATATAGTAATAAAAGAAATATATATAAGTAAGTAAAATGCAACCGTTTTACAGAGACCCCACAACACTCCTAGGTGGGCATTAATTAGGGTCTATATTAAATTTTATTAGAGTCTATATTAAATCTTCAAAGATGCGTTCCATCGAATGCCTCTTCATCGACATGTAATCAGCGAAGTCACTAAACTGCAAACGTTCACAACAGCTATTTCTTTCCCTGGGAAAGAAATTGCTTGCCCTCAAAACACAAACACACCACTTCAAACATAACGGAGGGCTTCACCCCCCCACAACCTCCAATGTGGGGGCTGTGCCCCCCACAACCCCCCTAACTAAATATACCAACTCCAAGATCGCACTACAGTGGAGAAAATGGCAAAGTAACATTGATGGCCAAGCTATTTCTTTCCCAGGGAAAGAAATCGCTGATGTGAACATTCACGGTTTAGTGACTTCGCTGATTACGTGTTGATGAAGAGCCGTTCAGTGGAATGGCTCTTCGAGTATATGATACAGACCCCATTAATAACACATTAACACACACCCTGTCAGGCATTATTGCTTGCTTATTTGCAAGAGCTTGAAAAAAAGCCAGTAATATGTAACTTTGATCTACTTTCTCTACAAAAACTGCCTTTCATGTAACTAGTCTAGTCCAAATACAGATTTGCTGTATCCAGGACTGTGTGTAAGCTTCGGAGCTCCCCAAGCCTTTCTGTGTTGGAGAGAAGCCTTCTAGCTTATCAGTGGGAGTGGTAAGCACTAGGTAGCCTATCCACGACAACAGTAGTGGTTTCTGGCCCAGAAAATGTAGTTTATTGGCCGTTTGGGCAGTTCTTCCATCTCTTTCAACTTTCTGGTTTAAAAGCCCATGTTTGTGCTTGTTTCCCACCTTTCTGAGTGGTGCCAAAGTCTGCTCTTCAATTTTTCCATTAGATCTTCTAGTTCTGTCCTCTCCTGCACTTTTACTAGCTTATTAGTTTAGCACTTTACCAGACTTCTTGTAGCAATTATTGTAGCACACGAAAGTGCTACCAGCACTAAACATTCTACAAGGAAAAGCTCCAGTACTTATTATTAATGCCCACCCCCCCCCCCCAGGCATGTCTAAAGGTCACTTTCCTGTGCTTTCTCCTATTAACCTGGTGAAATTGGGCATCCTGAGGCAATGTAGCAACTGCCTCATGTACACTGACAACCCTATCCTCTTACCTCTCAACACTCAGACTTGCAAGAGATGCACTTATATATCCAAATTGGAAGCCACACACTCTCCAGCCAAGAGCCAAGACCAGAATAGCTAGTCAAGAGGAGAAAGTCAGCACTTGCACCACACCACATGGAACGCATCGCCCTCCAGAACACACACCAGCACTGCCTTCACATAAAAACACAAACCACACGCCCACCTTCGTGGAAGCTCTCAATAAAAATCTACCCAAACAGCAGAGACCTCTAAGGCAGAAACACACTTGACCACCACAACACAACACTAATCACTGGATACATAACTCTCCTAAACAGCGTGCCCCTCAACCAAAGGTCCTAAGGCAAAACAGCATGCCCAACACACTAGTCATAGATGACTCAATAGTGAGACACACTGATGTCCAACTCATTAGGTTGAATAAGGAGAAAGTAACGGTCAGCTGCCTGTCAGGTTCCAGGATCTGCAACATAACGCACACACTCAGGTCCCTCAACAACAGGTACAAATATGACTCTGTCATTGTGCATGTGGGTGTGAATGACCTGAGACATACCTCCCTGGACTACATGAAAAGAGACATAGAGGAGCTCTTGGATTATACAGCCCAGGCTGGTATGACCCTACCCCTGAGCAGCATCCTACCATCACCCAGAATTATACTACAGTACAAGCAGAAAATGAATAATTTCAACAATTGGCTAAGTTTCTGGTGTCATTCTAAGGGGATCCAGTATCTGTCTGCCTCGGATGACATGATTGACAGACCTCGATGCTTTGCCAGAGATGGCCTGCATCTGTCACCCCTGGGATTCCGGATACTGGCCAAGGCTCTTGACTCCCCTATAGTGCCTTTTTAGGTGATGTTCCAAAGACCAAATTACCACCATAGCAGCTACAAACAAATGCAATCTGAGGGTCATGCTGCTCAATGTTAGAAGTCTAAATCTCAAAATGCACTCGCTTGAAGCACTCCTTAAAATGGAGAACATCGACATTTGTGCTGTAACAGAGACCTGGTTCAAGGCAACAGAAAGCACCCCTGCACTACCAGGTTATAACTCATTCCACACCTTTTGGCCCCAGAACTTGGACTAAAGCTCCAAAGGTGGTGGTGTTTCCATATTCATAAAAGATGCGCACACCTGCAGACTGGTAGCCCAACATAACACATCAGAGATACTTCAGGTTCAGCTAACATTGGGTAAGACAGCGATTCAGGTCTTAGCCTGCTATAGGTCCCCAACCATGTCCCAAGACTCACACTCCATGTTCCTAAGCACCCTGGAGAATATTAGGGTCCAACCTAAAACTCATACTGGACGACTTCAACTACCCCTCTATTAACTGGGAAAACTACTCATGTACCAATACACCTGCCCAACGTTTCCTGGAATTCATTAATTCCAATTCCCTGGACCAGCTCATTCTTACCCCCACTAGTGGTAGTAACATCCTTGACCAGGTCATTACTAACATGGGCATTGAATGATTGACTCACTGATTGAATGATTATTGATTCATTCAGTATATAAGACCTTTATTACACTTTGTGTTTTATCTGAAGAAGTCACAGTGTGGACGAAAACGTGTTATATGTGGATTGTACCTTCGTTAAATAAATTCTTTTGTACCAGTTCCTGGCATTCCTTGGATATTTATTGGAGTTCATCCCTTCTGGCACTGGTTTTGGTTTTCTCACCAAAAAATTTTACTATTGCTAACGTATGACCTCAAAGTAATAATGTAGGGTTGCAACATGAGAACCACAATAATACCTAACCTTTCCAAAGGGCCGCCCACTTGTGAAACACTAGGTCTCCGGGGGAGGGCAGGAAGACTTTTATGTACTTTAAAAGTATAAAAAAATGGTTGCCTGGAATTGCTAATCAATAACTTATTGCCCACATTTACAAATACACTTACTCTGTACCATTGATTCTACCAACAGACTAATATCTGACTGTATTTGGGACAGAGATTTCCAATCACCATTTGATTTCCAAATTATTGTCTAGTAATTTCCTACACATACTTACATAAAAATCTTGTGACATGGCCACTGTGTTACCCCCTCTCCCCATCACAGGTTTAATAACTGTTGTTGTCCAATGATATTTAATTGAATTTACTGCTATATGCTGTTGTGTTGAGTAAGTCTACATATATGCACAATGTACAATGAATTATTTTGTAAGGTGCACAGACTTGCTGACACTATGGAAATAAATAAGAAACCCAGCTACATAATCCATAGATATTACAAGGCCACGGAGTCTTACAACAATGTTGCCTTGCCAGTACCTTGTGGACAGCCATCCAGTTAGCTAGTCTGTGTTTGAAAGAAGATATTGAGTGACAATGCTTAACATACAGGAGAAGTTTATTCCAGAGATTTGGGAGGCACTTAGTTATAAACCTGTCCAACCACCATGTTTTATTTATCTGTTGAGAAAGCTTTAGGTCCCAGGTTCTAGCATTAGTGGAGATATTGGACTTGCAGAAAAACAGGACCTCCAAGACAATTCGGTCTTTAATGGCACTGTGACCAAAATAAAGGTCTTCCCTCAAAAGACACCGAGTAAAGGAATAAAGATTCCAGCCTGTCTTGGTGGATCAGGGACTTTAGGCTTGTGATCTGTTTAGTTAGGAGCCTTTAGGCCTTTCTAATTGTTTGACTTATTTAATGAGATAAATCCCAAAGGAAGCACTGAACTTGATAATTGGCCTGATCAGTTATGAGTATTAGGAAATTATTACTTTACCTCTTTAAACCTTAATGATATTCCATTTGCAAGTAGCTTGGCTAAATAAAAGGATTTCCTGACAAAGAGAGGCACCTATCAACTCAAGTACCTAGATCCCTGACTTCATTTTAATTTTGTAGTGGTGTGTTGTGTATGTGGTATTATGACATGAGGGGTTTTGTACCAAAAGCAATGATACTACACTTGTTAGTATTTAGTCTTTTAGTACACAAAGGGTTTATTAGGGAGAGTTCATTCTGGGGGGTTTGGGAGTCATAGCGTAACTTAACAACCCTCAGTTTGAAGATCAGAGAGAAAAAAAATGGCAAAAATGAGTGGTTCAAACACTGAGCCTTGAGGACCACCGCTAGCCATTTTCAGATTTTTCTGATGATGCACCTTCCACCCATTTCTGTCTTTTAGCCAATTTGCTTTCCATTTACTACATATGGGTCAGTTATTAAAGCACCCTTATAGAGTCTGGTCATCACCAATGCAGTGCACCGATAATCAGGAATAAAACCAGTAGTTAAACTTCGGTCAAATAGCTTGAAGAATGTAACTGCAAGGGCATCTTAATACTATTAATTAAGCAGGCAGGTATTCTGCCAGGTCCCACATTGGAAGTATTTTGTCTTGGTTAGCACTTTCAGTAATTGATTTTTACAGATAATAAGCAATCTAGATATTTCAGGGCTTTGACTGGAAATTCCATGGATTACATTGGCAGTAAGCGTGTTTGCAAAACATTTGTAATGTCTACTGGGTAACAATAGGAGGCATTATTATGAATCAGTTCTGAGCAATGCAGGATATTATTTTAGTTTTCTAATAAAGCTAAAGAAGGATTTACAATTGTATTTTGCTTCAGAGGCCATCCTAAGTTCATGGGCTCCTTTAGTGGACCTGTAAGTGTTGTGCTATTTATTACTGGAAAACATCCAGTCTATTTCTATATAATCCAGTTAAGACATGTGTAGGCAGTAACAGCCTAATGTTCCATTTACACAGACATATATATAAAATAAAACCATTGAGGCCATTGGATACCAGCCACAGAACATGTAAACATTCTCCTTTTTCTGCAGTAAACAATTTAGTTATCCCCTTTATCTTCTACTCCTACTAAATCCAAAGAATTAGTGGATTTGTTGGGCTTGTATGCTCTGTTTCTTCAGTACCAAACTCCAGCAATCATGGTAGTTCTTTTAACTTTTCCATTCCCTTTGTTGTATTAGTAAACAACTGTATCCCATCTAGAAGAAATACTTTCACAACATCAGGAAAAGTTCATTAATACTTAATTCTCTGCCATAACCTCTTAGTAACCTCTGTGAACTGTATTCTGTTGGAATGTAGTTCCAGAAATATTATGGTGTACAAAACAGGTCATCTTGCCACTATGCATCTCTTTTCTGGCTGCCATAACTGCCATAATACCTGTTCCTTTCATACTTCATATTTCTGGATCAGAAAATTAAGAGACTAGCTATATTTTTGTTCAGAAGGTTCTAAAGGCAAGCTATAAGCTCTCTCTATACCCAATTTATTTTTGTCAAATCCAGTCCAAGCCACCAACGCTTGTTCTAACAGAATTCAAAGAGTCTGTGTTTACCTCCCCTTCTAATAAACAATTCAGTCTCAGTTTTCTCCTTCTGGTTTTGTCTTTCAATTAAATCAAGTACTGTTGATTATATACCATCTTTCTTTACATTTCAAATGTCATATCTTGAACTTCACCAGTTTTTTTTCTGTAACAGCTTCTCCTGCAATAACTTGCAATCTTTACAATCCCAACTGTCTAGCATATTCAACCAATAATCATAATGAATGCCTTAAATCATGCTTAATCCCCTCAAAAGCAATTTCAGCATTGCCATTGAATATTTTTTTTTTACAATTATCATGATTTTTGTATTGGGTTACACCTATGAGATCAATCTACATTCCATTTCTTCTTCCAAAATCACGTTTTTCAAATTTAACCAAATCCACTATTGCCATAATATTCACAACACTGAAATACATTAGTAGCATAGAACTTGCTTTGAATAAATAACTCTGATTTTGATAATTTATATCTTGGCAAACTGAGTTCCCAGAGAATATATCTAAACATTTGAAGCACAGGAAGATCTCAGAAATGCATTTCTTAAATAATCCTCCACTTAAACCTCTCCAGTCAAAAACTACTATTACTTTTCCTGTTTTATTCTGGAAAATTTCTGGGCGGCTATGGTGGTGCAGTGGTTAGCATTGCTGCCTCATAGCAAGAGGTTCTCCAGTTCGATCCTTGGTGCCTTCTGTGCGGAGTCTTCATGTCCTCCCTGTGGTCACGTGGGTTTCCTCTGGATGCTCCGGTTTCCTCTCACATCTCAAAGACATGCTGTAGGTGGATTGAACACTCTAAATTGGCCCTAGGTGTGAGTGTGTGCATGTGTGCGCCTTCTGTGGAAGGTTGGGTGCCGGGCTGGCAACTCAACACCATAAAACTCCACTGCCAGTCATGAGCGGACAGACGATCCGCTGTGGTGACCCCTAACTGGGAAAAGCCGAAAGAAGAAGAAGAATTCTAGAAAATTTCTCTTACAGTATAGTTCATACTGTATAGCACTATGATGTCCATTGTAACTATCAGCACTGCAGTAGTATACCTTATTCCAGAGATTTGCTAGAAGGACAGACAACTGATTTCCAAGCTAACGTCCAAACCTTTTGTTTGGTGTCCCTAGGAGTGCATTTACTCTCTAATAACCATTGGTCAGATGTCTGAGACATAAAGGAGGTCACTGTCACAACATCACTTAAATTCTTTTGCAGTTTAAACTGTACTGATAATCAGCATCAGTCAGGTAGCTTCCAGATCACTTTCAAAGCAGCAAATGCTAAATGCCCAGTTTGAGAACTTTGTTACACTTTTATAACATGTTCTTACCCAGCTGATATCTGTTGTTTTCTTTTCTTTTCTTTTCTGACTTGCTCATCAAAGTGGACTTGCCCAAATTTCCAAGGTCCACAGCATTCCCAGAAAAAAAATGTTCTAAGACGTGTATATTTGGAAGACAAATTCCTCCCACAGACCTCCATTACCAGTGTTTGTTCTGTTCAGAGAAAAGCATGGCATCTCCTCCTGCTGATATCATTATATGTTTATGAGGAAAACCTTACAGAGTAGGGCTAAAAATCTAAAAACTTATTTACAGTAGAAGAAATTGGGAGGTTTTTGCAGGCAGGATTTCTGGTAGTTGATACACTGAATTCTTGTCTCCTGCTAAAAAAGAGAGAGAGGAAAATAGCTTAAACCTCAAAATTCAAGTCTCCAGGATTGTACTCAGATAGAACAAGGCCTCAGCAGCCCCACAAACCCCATGAGGACCTATATCTACCAGGCATGGAGAGGAGCAGCTTCACCCCTAGCCCAAGGAATGTCTAGAGAATAGTCTTCAGCTGTCCTGGCCTCCAGCAGAGGTGGGTACTAGATTCTTTTCACTGGCTGCTGATTGATGCTGTCACACCAGCCTTACAGGATTCTGCATTGATGTCTAAGATGGATACTAGGTAAGGCCTTAATACCTTACCTAAGACATATGTCCATACACCTCTGGTGATGCTACTCCTCCTGAATTACAGGGAAGTGGCAATATCCCATTACATATGGAAAACTTCTCTGAGGAGTTATTTTATAGGTTTTCTATTCGAGGAGGGATGGGAACACCCACTCTCCAGTAAGAGGTAGGTCCCATCCCTGTCTCTTGGGAATCTCAGCACTTTCAGCCACCATCTTTGCAATTTCATTACAAAAAATATGAAGAACATGAGATGGTTTGGCAGAGGGTCAAGTGTCTACTGCCACAGCCATCTGTGTCAGGAATCTTACAACAGAAAAGGAGAAATGATGCCCCCCTCAACTGATTTGACTCAGAAGGAGAGGATTTGGATTGCTCATCTCAAATTATCTCCCCCTACATTCTGGACTTCTTAACCAGGACGCCATATCCTCAGGCTGCTATGCAAAGGACATCACTTTTAGATACTCCAATACCTTGATGAGGGATCATTTCTTTTCAGGGGTGAAGGAGATTTCCACTTATAAAATGAGGTATTTTAGTGGTGGTAGTAATGGAAAACCAAAACCAGTAGCTGTCCCTTCATTCCTTCTAGCCTTCAAAATGCATTTGAGTGCACATCACTAAGGAAACTGGACAGGTTCTAGGAGTTATAGGATGATTTTAAATATCTCTACAATAACTCTGTATCAGATCTACCAAAAGTTTCCATGGAAACCCCCACAGTATCTAAGCTGGTACCAGGCCTTAACACCTTACCGAAAAGACAAGAACAATAGGATTCTACACAAGGATGGTAAGAGAGTCTGTGCTGTGACAGCACTATTATTTCATGTAATTAGCTACAAAATATGCTGAAGTACCAGATAGACATATTTAAATTGACCCAGAACATGATACAGGATATTCTAGATGAGAATGTCAAATAAAAATTCTCCACATTTAAGTAGACACCCTTTAGAAACCAGCAGAAGAGCAGTGGTCTCTAAGCTAATTCTAAACAGACACCCTTTTATCAAGCTATATCCCTTCCCAGATCTTGTTAGGAGCAAACTCCTGGATGCTTATTTACATACAGAGTCCCTTTCTGAGTGTCCCTACTGTGTAGTTTTCAAATCCCTAGAGAAGCAGGGTCAAACAATGAAGACAGTTATATAATTTGGTTTCTAGTTGTGTGGTAAAAAAAGAGATGAAAATTGCTTAACCCTCACAAAATCAAGCATCTGGAGTGCAGACAGAGTGTATAAGGCTATAAACTTCCACCAGCCTTACAATGGCCTCTGTCTAGCAAGCCTGGAGAGGACCAGCTTCATGGATTGGTGATAGGAGGTGCTATATGAAAGTGGATGCTGGAAAAGTTTTAATGGCCCTTGGTCTGATGTGACTTGTAGAGCCTATGCTCCTGTGCTCCTGTGAAATGTTCCACCTTCCCATTCATAAGTACAACATGAAGTGTTTTACTAAAACCTACCCCTTTATATAAAACAAACACAAGCAGATCAGTGTGGCCAGAAAGGGCCTCTGAAAGGAAACAAGTATGACATGGTTGTAGGGACTGCAGCAAACAACAAGGTAGGTTGAAAGAAAAAAGGTCCCCGCCACAAAGAAAGCACACAGGCAAAACTGGACACCCTTTTCTCATCTTCATCCTCTCCTTCATCCCATCTGGACAGTTGATTGGCTTTGTTCAAGGAAGTATGATTCCAACTGATAGACAAACAATTAGTAAGATCCATTATTCCTCAAGACTAGAGGGTAGAGTTCGCCTCTCAACCTATTGTTAAAGGAATCCCCCTGTACCAGAGCACCAGTTAGACTCTGTATTGGAGGTCGTAGACAAGATGTTATACTTTTGTGACGGTATTTCCACAACTTCAAGAAGGAAACGGGTTCTAGCCCCAACTATTTTATTTTCCAGAAAGCATGATCCATGGAGGCCGATTCTGCATTTCTCCAGACTGCACACATTCCTTAAAGTGATCCTTCGTATTCCCTTATATTTCAGTATTCTCAGTTGCTTTTTCACACAACATATTTCTTTCCTCTCAAAATGCCAACCACCACATTCATCTTAAGCTCTCTTACTTTGTCTCTCCACTGTCAAGCGACTGTTTAGAAAGTGTGTATATAAGAATCCCGTCATTCACATATTTTCTAAATTACAAGACAAGCGGCACTCGGTTTCATCTTGGTCACCACATGTCAGTAGTAATCAGCTTTCTTTACAGACTAGAATTCAGAGTAAATCATAAGATATCGCATCAGATTCCATTTCAAAGGGTCCATTACCCAGAGATCTTCTAGACTACAATCTGAAATGCATACTTCTGTTGGAGAAAGATCACAGAAACAGCTTCATATATGTCTTCAGCAATGACAAGCAATAATACAGTTGCTCTGAGCTCTGACATGCATGTCCAGATGACTATTGGTAGTTCCTCATAAAAAAAATGCACAAAGAGACCCTCCAGTGGCTTTTAAAAATTGGTGAAATCAGTCAGTAGTACCCTTTTGAAGAAAGTCTTCTCCTCTTCTCTGTGAAAAAAAGTGTTCCTTTGTTGGGTCTACCATCAAAACCTCTGTAGTGTGGTAGCTTTCCTTCCTCCAGTATTAACTGGGATACTAACAACAGGCTGTTTAGGGTTATGTCTGGGGAGCCCAGTTTCAGTGCCTCTCAATCCAAGGCACATAGTAACCTCAATAAATGTCTCATTATCTAAACATCTTAAAGAAGAGTGCTGTTGGGTGAGTCCTGAAAGCTATGCACTTAAATGTCAATCCAGGTCATTATATAGATGTTGGTAAAATACTAAGATCGTTTTTTAGTAGTCTGCATCCAGGGAAACAAAACTCATGGTAGATTCTTTTAGCAAAAAGTTGCATGTGACTCAGAAATATTAACTGGCCAGTTCAGTGTTTCAGTCTATTACAACTCAGTGGGGTACCTCAGTGGTGGATCTTTCTATGAAAAGCTCAGACTCATGACAGTTTGTACACCAAAGACTCCCCCTAAAGGTGGAAGATATATGCTTTCTCCGTTCCGTGGATCTGCAGCCAGGTGTATGCTTTTTCTGTAGTTTCATTAATAATGAAGCTTTTGCTTCAAGTAATGCCAGACTAGATTGGACTTTGCCTAATATCAGCTAGTAGGCCTTGAGAGCTGTGGTTCACCCTTGTAGAACAAATGATGTCTGAAACTCCAATAGAGCTTCCTCTGGAAAAAAAAACTTTACTTTCTCAACAACAATAAAAAGTGTTTAATCTCGTTTTCAAATCATCAAATCTCTAAACTTGGATAATCTGCATCTAATTCCAGTTAATGACTCTGTTTCTGTTTCTGTCTTGATTAAAGTTAGGTAGTTGAATATTTAGGTTTGCTACCTGGGTAAAGGATCAGAATATGAAACCTCCAAAATACATTTCCCTAAATTTCTGGAATACTATTTTTTTCAAGGCAGATTTGTATTATTCCCTCATGAAACTTCACCTGTCAGCACTTTTTTGTTTTTCATTTTTTTTCTTCATGTTTTTCCCTCAAGTCTTCTCCAGTCTATCTGTGAAAAGATTTCTGAGAGCTGTCCTATAGTATATATTTCCAAAAGAGTAGATATTTTTTATTTCTCGCCTTTTCAGTGGCATTGACATTTTTATATGTCAGCTCTACTGAATTCAACCTGGCAAAATTACCCACAGCAGTAATCATTTATGTCTTTTTGTCACTAGAAATATGCTGCCATTAAGGTATATAAAAACAACTATTAATGGACCCCCAGACTCTACTGCTACTCTTGACTGTAGGGAACACTTCCTTCCAGCCAATCTGTTCTTTTTACTATTTACTGCATTATCTTTTGCCATTTCTTTCCAGTGTCGGTATTTAAGTATATTTGATTGTTATTTGTGATCACGTTTATATACCTGCTCATTTTAAGGTAAAGGCTATTGCTAGAGCTTTTGTGACTCATAATTCATTTTTAGGTCTGGTCAGGTGAAGGTTTTGTTGTCTTGGGATCTTTTTTAAAGCTTTTTCCTCTCTGATGGACTGGCGCCCATTCAAGAACAGTTTCACTATCTTGCAACTACTAAATGCTGAGCCCTGGGTATTTTGACCCTGAAGGTGATTCAGTAGATAACTAGAGAATGCATCAGCTGAATAAAGTCTGTCTTCTGGTTTTGCTGTCTTTCTGAGCAGGCATATTTTGTTTATGTGTCTCCGCCCCTGCGTCATGCACCACTTAACACAAACCCAGGTCTCTCAATTTCTCCCCACTTCACTCTGAACTTGGTACATTGACACCAAATGCTCACTTAGCCACATTCAGATTTTATATAACCCCAAAATGACATTATTATTATACACTGATCTTCACAGATCTGACTTAGCACACTTTCTGGACACTCAGGGTTTGATTCACAGTCAGGCTCATCAGATGCACCGCCCGCGCACAGTCCCTTAGGGGGGGCATCCACCTTGAAGGGACTCGGGTGTGATGTTTTGCTCTAAGTACCCTGGGGTCTTCATATCTGTCACCCACACCTGGACACCTCTGGGGATACCATGCGGCGAAAAGATTTTAGGTGGTTGATGACTGGGTTGATGTGCTGTATGTTTCAACAATCACGATCTCCAGAAACCTGGATAAGTAGTAGTCCACAGGAGGTAAGTGTGACCTTTTAATTCAAATAAATCCCTTAAAACCCATCTCATTTCTCTGCTGGCTAAGTCCGGCCACCACACGCGACAGCAGGCTCTAGCTTCTTGCACCACGATGCCTTCTTGATGTCCCTGTAATTTCAACAGCAGCCTCATTACGCATGGCAGAGGTCTTTCTGTGTTAGTGTGGACCGATCTGGCCAGTAGCCCGCTTTCAACTCCTCCCCGTGTTTTGGAGGGAAGATGGCTTTCCCTGCATGTTTTCCACAATACTGTTCGCGTAAATATCCGTGTCCTCCATTAAGATCCAGCGCTTGACCTCCCAGCAATGAAACCAGGGGTTTATGATCAGTCTAGACCTGGAGGTGATTGCCCTCTTTTAAGTCTTAAATGCCTTTTCCCTGGTCCCCCCCCAGTACCAGCTGTTCCTTTTGATAATAAGTCTCTCAAAGCTCTGTCCCTCAGCTCCAAATGAGGGGATGAACCCCCACCCTGATTCACATGCCCAGGAAATTCCTAAGTTCTCCTACTGTGACATGCCCAAGAAAGTCACTGTGCCTCGACAGGTCACATTTGCCTACATTCAACGTAATACCTGCTTCTTCCAGTCTAGACCAACACATCGTCCATGTGACAAATCACACCCTCTAAGCCTTCAATGACCTCTGCCATCATCTACTCCTCTGACAAAGAAAATCCCAAAATCCCATATATCCAGTTTGCTAAACACCTTAGCCCCAGCGAGCATCCCAAGACTCTGCTCAACCGAATGCATAATGATTCATTTAGCTAGTGTAGTCTACACATAGTCTCCCATCCATTAACTCCTCTTTCACTTTCCCCATCAATGCATAAGTCCGGGTTAGAGGTCTTCAAACTCTCCATGGTGAGCATCAACAACTTTCAGGAGGCCAAGCCCAAAATAGCAGCTAAAAAAAAAGCAGTCCTTTTTACAACTTACACTTTTTCTTCTCAGGTCTGTCTTTGTCCATCTTTCTGAACAACGTTGTGCAGGTCTGACTTGGAGATAACAGTAACATCGTCATTTTCCTGTCCATAATCCAGGAATGGTTCCCTGGAGGAGACAGATAGAAGAAGGAAGGAAGAACCCTCAAGACCGCTCACCCGGCTTCCTCACTCTCCTCAACTCTCTGCGAACTGAAGGCACCTTGAACTTTCGGCAAGTCTTCCCACCACCACGTGCGACTCATCTTGCAGCATCCGCCAGGCATAGGAGTCTATGGAGAAAATGCCCCCAACACACCTGTAACTGTAACGTCTGGGCCTTTTACCTTTGGCCATGGCTGAAAATCGGTGTAAGGCTTACCCCAACTTTTGAGGGCCTCTCTGGCCTGCGCGAGTGTCCAGTGGTGTCTGCACAGCATTCACGATGTTTGCTGCTTCCTCGACTGTCTGGGCCATATACAGCTCTCTCTAAGTCCAACTCTTTCTCCATCTGCATCCAGTAACAAAACCATCAACAGTCTCGTTCAGTTCTCATAAACATGTTCTTTTTGACAATAAAAATCTTTCAAAACCCTCCTTCACTTTGGCATACTCCTGATGCGGCCTCTCAGAGACATTCGCCCACGCTCATCACATACATATATCAGGGTGTTCACTGGTTCCCCTCTGGGTTGGAAGAGTTCAGCAAAGGTCAGCACGCCCAGGCACTGCCACACAGCACTTCTGACACCATGTCGTATTCTTTTATGCCATCAGGCTTTTACACTTGCAGCTACTTTCTTTGGTAAAGTAGTTCATATACAGTGATGAGTACATTTTATTTTTCTTTTGACTCTGGCTACACTGATTCCTGTTCATGTTATTATTTTCTTCAGTTGCTTTGTTTTTCTTGGATATATTTCACAGTTTGTGTCCCCCTTCAGGCCATCAGTTTGAAGCTACAGACTTGTACTGAATTCACATTTTGCTTCATTATCTACTTTTAATACTTCAGCTCCTGCGATCTAATTTCTAGTTCGTTCATTTTTTATGGAAGAAGAAAGTCAGAGTAAAAAGGCTTGAGCTGAATAAAATAGGGCTTCATCAACAGAACTCCTGATGAAAAATCTTGTATTAAAGCATTATGTGCATTCTTTAATTCATGGTTTACAAGCAATCTGACTTTTTCAAGTAAGTGTGTTTCAAATAATGTTAGCCATGACAGGCTCACTTTTGAGCAAAAGTACTAAACATAATAGACATTAAGAAGGGCTCCTTTCCCTTTCAAATGATCTTACAAATACATTTGGAGGGTTTTCTTGAAGATTTTGTAGGACAAAGCTTTGATGATTCTAATAACATCTTTCTGGCCAAGACAGCACTGATTTACCTTACTTTTTCAGAATGCTTCTTAGTATCTTCAGTTGTCTCTTAGAAAGAATTTCCTTTTCTAGCAATAGAAGTATTGCCTCTTCCTACTCTCACAGCATTCATCTAATAGCCTGGGGGCTAATTTTTATGTGCTTTTCCCCCACTGCCTTCATCCCCCTTGACTAACTGACCCATTTTTTCCCTCGGTACCCAGGATGAGAGATGGTCAAGAGTAGTTATGATTTAAACAGCCATTAGGGTGGTTGAAGTTTTTGATATATAGCCCTACATCTCCATGTATGTTCAGTAACATAGGAAGAGTGGGATATACAATGGATGTCAGCTCTGGGTTTTCCCTGGCTTCTATAAAGGGTATATGCCAGCAAGCACCTCCCACCCACCAACCTTGAAGCATGGCAGGTAGTTTCTTTGGTCTGAAGTTGAGAATTCGTACCATACCCATGTGTTCCCCAGACAAGCCCAACCTCCTCTTCCCCCAGAGATAAAGAAAGAGAGGTAAGTTTGGCATCTACTTCGCAGAAGTCCAGACCAACACAGACAGACTATGGCTGACCAAGTTCGCAGACGACTGCAAGCTGGGAGCCATTATTAACTGCCAAGCAATGTAGACATCCTACAGAAAGGCCTCACTGAGACCAAAACCATGGCCTTAAGCTCAATGCCAAAAAATGCGTCATCATCCCCTTTGGGAAAAACTCAGTTCCCACTGATTACCACATCCATGGGAGCCCACTGAACACTCAAGACGTTATAAGAGATCTGGGGGCACAGGTTGACAGCAACCTCTCCTTCAACCACCACATTGCCACAGTGGTCAGAAAGTCCTTCTATGTGGCACATCTCATTACCACAGGTTTTGCATCCAGGAAGAAAGAGGTCATCATCTCTATTTACTCTTCCCTCATTAGGACTATCATCGAGTATAATGCCCCATTTGTCATGTACCTCACTAGACATATGCAACAGCTGGAAAGGCCAAAAAAGTGCCTCATGAAGAGGATCTTAAGCCTTAAATGCATGTCCTACATGGACAGACTAAAAAAAAAACTCCTGCTATTCTCTGTCTCATATTGTCTACTAAGAGGTGATCTTTGCTTGGCTTACAAAGCTATGTCTGACCCAGCTCTGTTAGAAATGCTACATCTAAAGAAATCCCAATCCCTCTGCACCACACACTCCAGAGACCTCAACCTCATTACCACAATCAACAGAACATGCTGGAGGGACAGGTTCATAACTCAGAGACTGCCAGTGCTCTGGAATAGACTTCTCATACATGTCAAGCAGAGCACCTCACTGGCCCTCTTCAAGAGAAATCTTGATAAGTGGATGGAAAATAGAAAGTTCACCCCAGGGATCACCTCAGTGGCTCTACTTGATAGAGACACTGGGAACTAACATCGGACAGGTCACTCCCATGGGCTAGGCTTGTAAAGGCTCCAGGGCCATTAGCCTAGTACACACCTATGAACCTATTAACAAGTGGGCCACACACATTCATTCATTCCCCTATTGTTAATACAATCCTGGAAACTTGGGTCGCAGTTAGGGTTCTATTCCTTTGCTCCATGGAGAATAATATTTTGATTCCTGATCCCCATTCTTTTTTCCGCAGTGGCTAGTAAGATACTGCTATGGAACAGAAGGCAGAATAGGAAAGGTGTTCCATTTGGAGTCAGTCAAAGGAGTGTCTCCTTCACAGGTGGATTGACCTGTGAACTTCAACAATTTAACAACTATTCTTCCAGGGATTCTTATCTAACAACAGAAACCCTCTGTTCTACTTTATCATTGTGCCTTCACTGGGATCCTCCTTTTTTGCTTCCTATATTTAAGTTGTTTCCATGTTAGGACTCTTAAGAAGATTTTCACTCCATTCTAGAATTTAAATTGTTTTGCAAACTCTTGAAAAAATTTATTTTGAAACAGCTTATAGTACATTCAGATTCTTGAACTGAAAACCAATATTTTTTGTATCTGCATCTTCAGCTTTAAAAGTTGCAGAGTCATAAGCTGTCATGTGCATAGAATATGGCTCTGTGCTCAATTAAGGGTTATATTTCGAGAAATAAACTTGCCAGAAATTGATGTTTTTATCTTGCCAAAAATAAGTAATGGTCTCCCCTACCTAAAATAAAAGTTATCATCTGATGCTGTTATGTTTTGGTATGATTCTGCTTGAAAATTAGTTCCTGGTCATGCCAGGATGTATTCTACCCAACCTGCAGCTACATCAACATAATGAGATGAAATCCAAGAGGCAAGACACACAATGGAGAATAAGTAAACCAAGCCGAAATCCACCTCGAAACAGCAACTTTAATGGAGAAAACAGGTGCAATTCAATGAAGTAAATACGACAAAGACTTAGCGCTTTCACCCAATATAGGGCATCATCAGAGTAATGAATACACTTTAACAAAGACAATATATACTTAATTAAACTGTTCACACCCCTGCAAATAACCAATGGTCTTAAGTCATCAGAAATAAGGAGTTAATATTGAATTTGTTACTGCCCCTCTTTAAAAAGACATACATAAATATTTCATTGGAAAATATATTCTTAAAAACTCTAATGTATGACACTTAACCAACAGTAAAAACAAATAACTAATGAAAAACATACAAAAAACATACACTAATACAAAACCTTAGGTAAAAACCTTAGGTAAAAACCATATTATAGTAAACTTGTTGAGAATATGAATATAAAATAAATAATGAGAAATAAAAAATAAAATGTGAATAAATATGCAAAAAATATTATTATGTAGTGTAATACCTTCATTATGAAAAACTTGTTGATTATTTAACCTTAAATAATAATAATAAAAATATATATTATTAAAATTAAATAATAAACGACCTATATTTCAAAATGCTAGATAAGGAGATGTGTTCATTGATACCTGGAGGCTTAGAAGCATTTAATCTCAATTGCCAAAGGCACTCTTTAACCTCTAACAAAGTTTTATGATCACCCCCCCCATCACTGTAAGGAACTCTGTCAACTACAAAGAACAAAAACTTTTTGAAATTATTACAAACCATACTGTGTGTATATAGTGCATTGGTTGATTTTTTGTTTTTTATATCCCTGTTATGCTCTAAAATCCTTAGCCTTAACTTTATAATGGTCTTTCCAACATAAAATGTTGGACAGCTCATACATGTAGCTAAATATATGACCATTTTTGTATTGCAGTTGCAAAAACCTGCACTTCTGATGGTTTTGGCATAATTATTGACTGCAACATATGGTCCATTATTAATATATTTACAAACGCTACAAGACCCACATTTACTCATCATGGAATGTTTATATACGTTATGATGCTCGTTGGATTCCAATATTTGTTTCATATTCTTACCCCTACTGTTAATAAAGCTAGGACTATAACCAACCACATTCATAACATCTTTAGTAAGTACACTACCCCACACGTCACTGATAATGTTTTTAACATCAGTGCTAAAAGGATTGTATGGCAAAATCATAGCATGCTTCTTTTCATCAATTATTGAAATAGATTTACAACTTCTTGTTGGTAACCCTGCTTTTAGAATAGGTCTATAAAGCGTCAACCTTTTGTCTACCACTTCATATTCAATTTTATTTATGATATCCCTCGGGTACCCTCTTTCTGATAACATATCCTTCAACATGTCAATTTCTAATTTGAAAATGGTGTCATCACTAATTAATCTGGAAAGTCTTACCATTTGTCCCTTTATAATGTTTTTCTTCTGATAGAAGGGATGGCAACTTTGAAAGTGGAGCAAAGAATTAGAAAATGTTTTTTTACGGAAAATACTGGATGATAAACTATTGTTTGCTGTATCCTTAATTAGCATAATATCCAGAAACTCACACCTTTCATCAAAAATATTGGATGTAAATCTCAAAAAAGGTGAACTGGTGTTCAAAGCCATAATGAATTCTAAAATTTCATTCTTATTACCTTTCCAAAAGATTAAAATATCATCCAAAAAACGCACATATAGTACAATGTTGTTCTTGAATTTAGATGAAAAAATGTATTTACTTTCCCAATCTACTAAAACAAGACTGGCATAAGTGGGGGCACATTTGGCCCCCATGGCAACACCAGTAACTTGTTTGAAGTGTTCAGCTTCAAACATAACAAAGTTATTACTGAGTACCATATCCAGTAGATCAACAAGCAAATCTTGTTTGACAACATGATGATTTCCATATTTTTGCAAACTATTCCTAAACATCTCCAACCCAAGATCTTTGGGTATAACCGAAAATAAGTTCACTACATCAACGGTCACAAATATATAGTCATTGCTCCAAGGTGTATTCCTAATGATATCAAGACAGTGCCAAGAATCCCTGAACACATGTGGTATATTTTCAAGGGTATCCTTACAGTGGTAATCTACAAAAGTGGCCAATGCCTCTGTTTTAGACCCTTTAGCTGAAACTATCGGGCGAAATGGTGGATTGGCAATGTTCTTATGTATCTTCGGTATACCAAATATGGAGGGAATAATGGGTGAATTAACGACTAAATAGTCATATTCATCTTTATCCAATATTCCATCCATTAACCATTCATACATCTGCCAATCCAACCTAGTATAAGCTGCATTAATCTCATACTTAGAAACTCTCTGATAAGTGGTGTCGTTAAGAAGAGTTAACATACTTTCAATATAATCAATTTTAGTCATAATAACGACACCCCCACCCTTATCTGGTTTCATTATTCTGTAAGTATCAGAAGCAGTCAGTTTATGCAGACAAAATCTCTCCCCTTCAGTAAGGTTGTCATTAAAGGAGCCAAAACATGAAAGGCGTCTTCTAATTTGAGTTTCACATATTTGTTCAAAAACATATATAACAGGGTTAGCAGGTGGAATAAAAGTGCTTTTCCTTTTTAACCTAGGTGTATAAACCAAAGAAGAGTTGCCCTGATTTGAAAAATATAACTGCAAATTCAATTGTCTGGTATAAAGCTTTAAGGAAACCAGAATCTGGGCTATGTCATATTTAAAAAAAGGAACAAAAGAAAAGCCTTTGGAAAACAGTTCACAGTAATCATCAGTTAATGTCAAGTTACTATAATTATGTATACAAAAATTACCCCTCTTGGTAATATTGTATAATTTAACTTGTTCAAAACATAACATGTTCTGACCATCGCCAATATCAAGATTGCAATTTGTGTTAGTAACAGAGTCCACAATGTCATTATCTGCAAGAATATTAAAATCATTTGTAGTACAAATAGCACTTTGGTCTGCCACAATATCATTCAAAATCATTGAAACACCATCATGTACAGGTGAGACCTCAATGTAATCGTACAGTAAAGTACTACTTCCAGTCAAATTAATATCAGAATTCTCAGTGTCAGTACCTAAAAAACATTCTAATTGTTTCTTCTTTGCCACCTCTGGTTCTTTTGTAGCGTTGTTCTCGTATCTATGTTCATAGGAACAAACGACCTCGAAACCTGGCGCTCGCGTATACGTTGTGAACGTCTCAATGGTTGAGGTTCTAAAAAATCTGATTGCTCATCAAATACTTCCTGTATCTCATTATCATCTGATATAACTGCCTCTTGAAAGGGCTGCATGTTACGAAAAGGCCCATTTAGTCTCTCTATATCATGACTCAGATTTTTAAAAGCTTTAAAATGTGAATACGCCCTGTTCTGAGCGTACTCCAATCTGTCTCTATTTAGCTTGTTCAATTTATTTTCAATACCTTTTTGAACAAATAATTCTACGTCTCGCAAAATACTGTCATACTTCTGTTTGTTAAACTCATACAATAAGTCTTTAGTAATGTTATTGTTGAGAACATTTAACTCTTCTTTTAATTTGTCAAGCTTAGACACATTATTGCGAATAATTAATCTCATAAGGTCTATACCTGTTGCATTGAACAACGCCAATAATTCACGAAAGATGTCAGTGTCCTCTTCAAATCCCATCGGTAACCGAAATACTCTAAGGCCCTTCGGCACTTGTTTCAAATCAATCGATCTCTGTAAAAAGATATTGTCCATCTGTAGAGATTTGAAACGCCTTAATTTTCTTTCGAATACCTGCAATTGTTCACGTAGCGTACCATTACTAGTAACTGCCTGAACCTCCTCTTGCGGACACAAAGTAGGCGGGTCCAGAATGTTTGAAAAATTGCCACCGCTTTGATTGGGTATCCTCAGTTGACTGGCATCTGGTGGTAAATGGTTAGAACCTCCATTCCTTACGGTGCCTATACGATGATTAGATGTCCTCAATTGACTGACATCTGATGGTAAATCATTGGTACCTTCGTTAGCAACATTGCCTGAACTAGTAGACGGGGGCGTATGAAGTGTATACAATTGAGCCATAGAATCAGTTAAAGTGGCTTCAAAGTCAGCCGAATCGCAATCAGTAGAGCTGCTTTCTTTGTTATTAAGCGAATCTCTACAATGTAACACTTTTATCAGTTTGTTAGTAATCTCCACGTAAAATAATCAACAAGTTTTTCATAATGAAGGTATTACACGATATAATAATATTTTTTGCATATTTATTCACATTTTATTTTTTATTTCTCATTATTTATTTTATATTCATATTTTTAACAAGTTTACTATAATATGGTTTTTACCTAAGATTTTTACCTAAGGTTTTGTATTAGTGTATGTTTTTTGTATGTTTTTCATTAATTATTTGTTTTTACTGTTGGTTAAGTGTCATACATTAGAGTTTTTAAGAATATATTTTCCAATGAAATATTTATGTATGTCTTTTTAAAGAGGGGCAGTAACAAATTCAATATTAACTCCTTATTTCTGATGACTTAAGACCATTGGTTATTTGCAGGGGTGTGAACAGTTTAATTAAGTATATATTGTCTTTGTTAAAGTGTATTCATTACTCTGATGATGCCCTATATTGGGTGAAAGCGCTAAGTCTTTGTCGTATTTACTTTATTGAA
The DNA here is from genome assembly GCF_019279795.1 of Protopterus annectens. Lineage (NCBI taxonomy): Eukaryota > Metazoa > Chordata > Ceratodontiformes > Protopteridae > Protopterus > Protopterus annectens. The sequence goes on along the minus strand of NC_056746.1, from coordinate 949,145,261 downwards.
TTGCACCTGTTTTCTCCATTAAAGTTGCTGTTTTGAGGTGGATTTCGGCTTGGTTTGCTTATTCTATATCAACATAATGAGGTGTTTTTGCTTCACATATCATGATTACAGAAGTTTTTCTATTTGCGAGCTTACTAAACAGAATAAGCTTGAAGGCTAATGCGAGGCCAGTGGGGAGTTTGCTGTTACTGTGCCTCAAAGTGCACCTATAGGGACTTCCTTCTCCCTTTTCTTAAAATATGTGGGTACTTAGATTAGCAGAATAAAAAAGAAAACTGTGTCTCTGGGACTCACCATAATAGTAAAGGGTTGATTTCCTTTCTGTGTTTTAAGTATTAACATAATCTGCTTCCCTCCTTTCACTTCTTCATCTTATTAAGTTATTTTTGTAGTCCATTTTCTTGGGCTCTTTTTGCATGACTTTAGAATGTCTGACAGTCTGACTTGCAGATGCTGAAATAAACCAAACATTTTTCAACCACTCCTGACTAGAAAGAATAATTGAGCTACTTTGCTGTTTATGGGAAAGATAATTGAATCTTGGCTGTTGTTTTCTACTACTTTTTATTTGTCTGGTTTAAAGAATCTTTTTTTCCCCTGGTAACAGCTGGCTAGGGCTTATAAGAGTTGATATATATCATCCTGTTAGAATAGTGCTAGCCTTGAGATTTTCACAGAGTTTGCTCCTACATATCTTCAGTGTAGCAGTCCTGTTGTTTGCATTCTGTAATTCAGAATTCAGAAGTCTCATTTTTAATTCAGGACTGCTATTTCTGTCAGTGTCCTGTACCATGTACTGGTCACTGTAGCTAAAGACAGCTCTCTGCACAGATCATTGCTGAGGGAAATTCTGGATGCCTAGAAATAATTGGAAATTATATTTACTTGTGTTGGTGTGGAGTGAGCTAAGACAATGTCAATGGCAACATAATAATGCTTTCTCTATATCCCTGCAACTTCCAAACACATTTTTTTTGCCTGATTAACAGATCTGTGCATTGATTTTGAAAGAATATCTTGAATCAAGTGACTATACAAATAGACTATACAAAATTCTCAACCAACCAGATAATACCCCTGCACTTAAAACATTATTTATCCCCACAGAAACACGAGGCCACTTCAATCTTCTAACAAACTGCTAATTCAAACACTCAAAACTAACAACTCAGCTGGTTGTTGTTCTTCTTTCGGCTTTTCCCAGTTAGGGGTCGCCACAGCAGAACTCCGGTCCGTTAATGATTGGTAGTAGATTTTTACAGTGCTGAGGTGCTAGCCTGACGCCCAACCTTCAAAGAAGGCACACCCATTCACACATGTCTTTCGAATGCCACTCGACCACAGGGAGGACATGCAGACTCCACACAGAAGGCACTCCAGCCAAGAATCAAACTCAGCTGTGACTCCTTGTTTTCTAACCCTGTTGGCAAAATTTGGAATTCACTTCAAGCTGACCTAACTCTAGAACCATCATTAAACCAATTCAAGAAGAATCTCAAACAGTATTTCATGACACACTGGCTATACCCCTGTCACAATCCAGACTAACTCCTACCATACTATAGTACATGAAACAGTATTGTAAGGAATACCTACCGCCTTCTGTCGGATTGTCTGTAACCATATAAGTTTGAGCTATGACTGACTATAATTGTTTTAATGTTCATCTTTAATGTCAATGTAATGTTTTAATGTTGGAGCTTTTCTCCCTGGGCCTCCGCTGAAAATGGACATGTATCCATTCGGACTATCCCGGTCAACAAATTGTAAAATAAAATAAATAATAAATAATTAAAAAGTGTCAATCTTCTGCAAGATTATTGGAAAAGAAATGGATTTGTAAATGAGACACCGATTTGGATAGTAAAGTGGGAGGCCTTGCAAAACTACAGTAGTCTTTAATGTCAAATCATAAAATGGAGTAGATGATGACTGTCTCAACACAAGAACTGACAGATATTGCAGAGCAGAAGAGTTTGGTTGCCAATAACTCATGTAACATAGTAAGGTGACTCTCGGAGTGCTTGAAGAGTCATTGTAATGTATTGTGATTGTCTTTGTGTTTTCTGTATAACTTGTGTGTGTCATGACATATACCTCTTTAACAGGACCTCAAGGAATTACTGGTAACTAGGTAAAGGTGTTAGTAGAAGGTATATAAAAAGCAGGACATGTATAGTCCTACTCAGAAGTCAAGGAGATCCAGAGGAGCCTGGAGATAGCAAGAGAAATCAAGAGCCACATCACTGACTCTGAAGAAAAGAAATTTTACAAATGATTGAATACCAGAGAAAGACCAGATGCCCTATTTCCAGTAGATCACAGATAGAGACTTTACGGCAACTGTGTTTTCTTTGTTCAGCACTTGAGTTGTTAAAGATATTGTTCAGTGTTTTCTGTTTAGACCACAGACATTGCTTTGTTTTGTTGAAAACGGAATGTTTTAAAGTTCTATAAAACAAAACTGTTCTTATAACCAAGACATGTGTCAGCTGCTTAACTGCCCTTATTAGCAGAGAATGTGAGCATATAACTTCAGCTTTTTCATTTATTTATTTTCTGAAGTCCTAGCTTAATTTGTCACTGCCAAAAAATGAGTTGCCCCAATAGCAACATCTGTTTACTGTGGTCCGTGGTGCTGAAAACAATATTCTGTATGCTACTAAGTGCTATATTTGAGGACACTGCAATTGCTACAAACTGAGCACACCTGTTTCCATATGCTGTTCAAAAACTTAGAAGAAAGGAAAAGGAAGGATGGAAACAATGCCTGGGAGAAGGCAAAACAAGTTGCAAAACTAACACAAGACAATACTAAGGAAACGTTAGGGGGTATTAAATGCAAAGTTATGGTCAGCGGATTCTGTTAGAATTCTTAGAAGGGATGAATTACCTTTCCTGGGAAAGAGTGGGATACTGAAACTCCAGATTCTGTGCTAGTAGGGGATGAGGCAGAACATCTACCTCAGATGCAACTACTGGAGAAGTACCCCTTTCCTAGCTGACTTGGAAGAGAGTAAGTAATATTTTAAAAAGGACCAGTAAGTTCTAGAAAATAAATAATGATTCATTTTTACATATTTTATACATCTATATACATTTTATTCACCTATAACATTGTATTCACTTTACACACTAGCTCACTAATGTTATTTGTTGTGTAAAAGGCACTATGTCTTTAAGATGGCATTAACTAATTGATTCTTTATCATGTGACATTCATCTAGTATTTAAATGAGGCAGAACACAGGCATCACCATTTTGTTCTGATGAAGTCCTAAGCGTATTTAGGACCAAAGTGCATGATAAAGGAGCATGCCACCTGTATGTACTAAACTTTATTTTTGTACACAGTAAAGGATTTACTTTACATTCAACTTGGCTCCATGTTTCAACTGGAGAAGCCTCACATGATTGCCCAGGGGTGCATTTTGTTGTTTCTAGTTTGGTTTTGTGCCCCAGGACCTTTTCTCATTTGTTCGTGTATCTGTAAAAGAATGCTATTTTTATAACCAAGGTTTGTGTTTCAGTTCCTTAATCTTCCATAAGGGTACAATAACTAATAACCAAGCTGGCAGTGGTAAAATGAAAGGTGACGGTTCATTCAGCACGATCCATCAATGACGGGGATATCACAAAGGGATTATCATGTTTCCATCACACATTTATTTTCAAAGTTGATGATTTAAAAAACATAGCCTAAGACTGGTAAATGAAGGAGAGGGGACCAATCAAATGCTTGTCTTGCAGGAACACATGCCCAAAGTACTTACACTGCCACAGGTCATTATAATCGAGACGGCATATCAGCCTTTAAAGCGACTGCCTAACCATATCTTCCACCCAGGCAGATTCTTTTCAGATTGTTGAATTATGGTAATGAAGAGCCTTATGGGGAGTGCCAAATGGGGAACAGAATTTTTTTTTTTTTTTTTGCTCCTGGAATACATTGTGCAACTTTGTCAAGATTATCATACAAACGTCTTGATCCAAACATAAGCCTTCAGTTTTAAATGCAACGTGTGCTCAGTATCTGTCTTTAAATACCTCATAATTCTGCAAATAACAAGGAAATATCAAGTATCTGTTTGAGATTCCAGATGCTTCTATGGCATTTTGCAGATTAAATTGTGCACATGTGAAGTTTCAAATCTAGCTACAAAAAATCATGTGGTAGCCAACACTATTATAGAAACAGTGCAACCATTTCAACCTGCAGCCAGATTAAAATACTCACTAGCCCTTGGAAATGTGCAGCATTTATGCCCACAGACCCCTCTTAAGTATAATTACCAGGTAGCCCACACAAAATGAACAACCAGGCTACATCAGTTAACAGCTTGAAATATCTTTCCCACGAAGTTAACAACCAGTTGTTTGCAATCAGTACAGTTAGCAGGTACCAAGCTCTGGCATTGGAAGTCATCCAAGATATGACTATATTTGATACCTGTATAATGACAAAATCAGTGAAACAATGTTCCTCCAACCACTTCGAGCAAGCCAATTCTTTACAGGGATCTTAGCTAAGAAAGAGAATGACTGTATAAGCAAGTAAAGATAGCCAGTCAAATGGGCCAAAAAGTAAGACATGAAACACATTGCGCTTATTAGACAAATATTCTCAGAACAATAATGGCCCTACACCAAGCACCAGTGAGTTTGGAGCGAACACAAGAATTACAGGTAGTGAAACTACACACAGTGCCACAACATTATTGTTACATTTTCTATATGTTGTTGTATTTTCTGTGTGTTCTAATATTGAAGAATCTTATTATGTTCTTGCCTAGTGGTTGCTAGGAAAGCGTCATTTTGCAGACTAAATATATGACTGCAGATACTTTTAGAATAGTCTATATTTGGAATGTTTTAGTTTAGTTTGTTAATTAATTTATTTTATTTATTTTACATTTGTTAACTGGGAAATTCCAACGATTCCAGGTCCATTTTCAGCAGAGGCCCGGGGAGAAAAGCTCCGGCATCAAGTTATACAAATACAGTACATCCATAATACACAAAACAGGTTATATCATGTATGCTGAGCATAGTAATATAACAAGAAATTAATAAAACACTCCAGGTAAAAGAAGATATAGAACATAGGTAAAAAGACAATGTCAGTTATACATTGGTAAGAGAAGAAAATATATCAAGTAAGATTCTACAGTTAAAAGTACCTTTTCAGATGACCAAGCCTACAGGGGATCAGAGATCCAGCATATGGTCAGAGAGGAGTTTGGAGAGTTAATAGCAGTGTGGGTATGGTATGTGATACAAGGGCATAACCAGGTACTAGGAAGGTGCAATTTGAGGGAGTTTTTGAATATGGATGTGGTGGGGGCAGTGGACATGGATAGGGGAAGAGAGTTCCAATTTCCGGCAACGATGTGGGAGTAGAGCACTTTCCCTGCATTATTGCTAGCCTTGGTAATGGAGAGGAAAGATTTTTCACTAGATCTTAGGCACTGGTTTGCAGTATAGACAGTAAGTAGGTTGGATAATGAGCGTTTTTTTCAGGATATTTGAGAATATTGTAGGCTGTGCCCAGCTGGTGATAGTTAAGTAGCTGTGGTAGCTCAAGCCATTTTAGTTCTTTTAGTGCAGTACAGTAATGGGTTCTATAGGTTGAGTTAGTAGCAAACTTGGCTATTTTATTGTAGCATGATTCTAGTTTGTCTAGGTCACATTGCTGTGTATAATAGAGTTGAGAGGAGGTGGTTTGTGCAAGAGTGACTCTGGCTTTTTGTGAGAGAAAGGACTTATGCCTGTATAGGGAGCCTAGCTTTTTGTGTACTAGTTTTATGGTATATGAGATGTGAACATCAAAGTGGAGATTATTGTCTATTTCAATGCCCAGAAGTTTGGTGTGGTTAGAAGGGGAGATGGTGGTGCCGTCCTTAGCTGTTATGGTAAAGGAAAGGGTTTTTTTTATCTATTAGGGGTAAATAGTAGCAGTTTTGTCTTTTTGGGATTTAGAATTAGTTGGATACCTGATATCCATTTTTCTACTGAGTTAAAGGTATCTTGAGTGAGTGTATGTAGGGTGGTGGGAGATGAGGCGGAGCAGATCAGGGATGAATCATCTGCATATTGTATGAGAGTGGCATGTTATGTAGAGCTGTTGAGGTTATTTGTGAAAATAGAGAACAATAGTGGGCCCAGTATAGAGCCCTGTGGGACTCCTGTGGTGGCTGGAAGTTGTGTAGACAGAGTTCCTTTCCACTGGACTGACTGTTGCCTGTCAGATAGGTAGCTTCTGAACCAGTCTATAGTAGAGGAGGTGAAGGATAATGATGTTAGTGAGTCTAGTAGAATGGAGTGGGGGACCATATCAAATGCTTTTGAGAGGTCTAGGAAAATGGCTGATACATATTTGTTATCATTCCTGTGAAGGTTTATATGATTAGTAAAGGATAGATGGTTGTGTGTGAGGGTGGAGGTGTGTTGTCTGGGAATGTGTTTTTGGGAGTGAGATCAGTGTGGGATGTAACTGGATTGGCGGGTGGGTGGAGGTAGGATGAGTGGGTTGGGCTAGTTGTTAGGGAATTAGAGGTTGGGCTACTGGTCAGGTGATTAGGGGTTAGAATAAAGGTAGACGTAGTGGGGGAGGGGTGGAAATTGGGGGCAGGGGAGGGGAGCAGAGCGGGGCTAACACTGACTCCAAGTGTTTCTTTAGGCTTTGGTAAGTACGTGGTTATATGTTAAACTGAATTTTAAACTGAAGTTTTAACTGTATTTTAAACTGTATGTTTGCACTAAGTTATAGACTATGTTATGGGCACAGAGTATAATTTTCTGACATTCTTAAAAGGATATAACATTAAAGCTGGGGTTAGTTACAGATGAAACAGGAGAGGTAATGAAATGCTATTTTGTAGATTTGAGTATTTCTCAAAAGAAAATAGACTTTAGTTTGGGGGGGGGGGCACTAACTAGTGTATTATGCAGCTCTTTCTTCCTGGAGATGTACTCATCAGTACAGTGGTTTGATTAAAGAGCTATACAGCAGAATTTACTAATACACTCACTAACATTTGTCTAATTATTACTATTATCTTTAAATTTTACTTCTGAATACACTATATGCATTTTATTGAATTTGTTTATGGTTAATATAAGAGGCTTAAACTCTTGGTCTAATGCAATGCTTTTACACACTATTTAAGTGGACTCAAGCCTTGTGTGCTATTAAGTCAGGAAAATAACATTGGAAAAGCATTCGTAACTGCTTAAACAAATGCATGTCATGTCAGTCTGCAGTTGCTCAACTTACCATTCAAAGGGTGGGGTGACTATTTTTAGAAGTAGTAAGCTGGGGTGGGATGTCACCACATAACTCGACCTGGCCAAAGCTTTCGGCATAATTCCCTACACAGACATAGTAGAAAAGCTAAATAAACTGGGAATAAACCCCTGTATCACCTGCTGGATTGCCAGCTATCTCACAGATGGAATGCAGACAATCAAAATAGGTGCAGTTACTTCCTGAAAGAGACCAGTCACCAGTGGAAGCCCCCAGAGTTCTGTGCTGAGACTTCTCCTGTTTGGTGTCTACTTTTCTGAAGTAAAAGCCAATACCAAAGGGCTCTGGTTGACTAAGTTTGTAGAAAGGTTTGTCTCAAATAAGTAACTGATGTCAAATTGAAACTAAATGCCAAAAAATGCATTACTGTATCTTTTAGGAAGTCATTTTCCCCAGGGAACTACCACGTTTACAATACACCCCTAAGAGTTGACCTAGTTGTTCAGGATTTGAGAACTTATGTGGGTAGTAACCTAACATTTGACCAACATGTGTCTATTATTCTCATAACGTCCTTGTATATTGCACAGATTATAAATAAAGGATTTGTGTCTACATCTAGGGATGTCATTGTCCCCTTTATCCAACCCTCATTAGGCCAATCATTCTATATAATGCCCCCTTTGGTATGTATCTGTCCAGACACATGCAACAACTGGAACACCCACAGAGATACCATACTAAAAGGATACAAGGCCTAAACAACACATCCTACATGGACTGACTCAAAGACATGTCACTATACTTGGTATCCTATAGACTACTAAGAGGTGACCTGTGTCTGGTATCCAAGGCAACCTCCCACCCAATACTGATGGGTTTACTGAACATCAGCAAGACAAATGGCATCAGAAGTACTTGGTTTAGGGATATAAACCTCTTCTGCAACATCAACAGAATGGTTTGGTGAGACAGGTATATATTGCAGAGTATACTGGTGCTGTGAAACAGACTCCTCATCAACATAAAACAAAGTTCAGCCCTGTCCATTTTTATGCTCAACTTAATCTATGGATGGGAAATGGGCAATTTACCCCAGGACTGCCCCTTGTACTACCAATGGACTGATGTAGCATCTAAATGCTTTAAACCATGCATAAGCCCCCTCAAATTATCTATGGTATGATCCCATTTATTCTCATTAGAGGTAATATATAATTATCGACCAATGGATGGGTAAGGCCAGTCTATAACCAAATAGGATAGGTTACTTCAAACACAAAAAGGGAAATTGGCTAGGCTTAAAATGGCCCACAAAGGCAGCTAGACTAGTACTTACCTATGAACCTATAAGTTCAGAAAGACTGCATAGGAAGATGAGAATTACTTATATATACTATGATTTTATGTAGGACCCTTATTATTTGGAATACTAGCTGAGTCCACTGTTGATACTCCATACTTTTTTCAGATTTTTTTTTGCAAAGGTACAAAATCTGAACATAAATAACCCATCAGAAATTACTTGTAGAGATTTTAATGTAGTTGTGAATTTTGAATTAAGCAAATCTGATCTCAGAAAAGAAAGAAACATGAAATCCCATTCAGTGCTACATTCTCTCTGTCTGAGTATGAGGTTAGCAAATGGAGAACTTTTCATCCAAGAAATATAGGGTAGAGAGAGCAGACTAGATATCTGGCTCATGTCAGCATCCTTAACGCAAGTAATTGAACCTGAGTTCAAGAGTGAAACTGCAAGCTACCCTAAAAACTATAGGCCAATAACTTGCCTTCCAATGACGTATACACTGGAATTGATGCCGACAAAGATTATAGTCATTTAGAAGAAAACTCAATTATGGCAGTAGAACAAAAGGGCAATAAAAGAAAGTGATATGGAATAAAGGATCATTTGTTCTTAAATAAAGTCATAGTGGAGAACTGTAAAAATGGGAAGAATCTAAGTATGGCATGGATTGACTATAAAAAAGCATTTGATAGTATCCCACATTCATGGATAAAAGAGTGCTTAAAAATTTATAAGATACATCTTACACTGACAGACAACATTACAGTCACCATGAAACAGTGGCAGAGCACTTTGTAATTAAGCCATGATAAAGGACACAGTTTTATTCCAGGGATAAAAATTCAAAGGGGGATATTCTAGAGTGACTCTCTGTTACCGCTGTTATTCTGTCTTGCCCTTAACCCGTTAAGCTACTTAACAGCTTAGGCCATGGCTATAATTTGGCTCCTAGAAAGCAACAAAGTGCAAAGACTTCTCATCTTCTCTGTCGATGATTTAAAACTGCATATCTCATCAGATGAGAAACTGAAAGCACGACTGCAAGTTGTCAAAACTTTTTTCAGATGATATAAGAATATCTTTTGACCTTGATAAATGTGCAAAATCAACCTTTAAAGCTTTAAACTGCAACACCAAGAAAACATCAGTTTGGGACAAGAATGTGATATAAAAGAACTTGAGCAAGAGGGAGTGTATAAATATTTGGGAATTGATGAAGGATCAACAAAAAACATGAACAAATGCAAACAAAACTTAGTAAGGAATACTTTAGAAGACTTAAATTAATCCTGAAAACAGTGTTGACATCTAGGAACAAAATTCAAGCTATAAACCAATTCACTCTTCCTGTCCACTCCTAACATACAGTTTTGGACTGATTGACTGGCCCCAAAATGTGTTGGCTAGATTAGACAGAAAAACAAGAAGGATGCTTCATGCTCACCAAATGATTTATAAAAATTAGTGCATACCAAGATTATATATTCCCCGTTCCGAAGGAGGGATGAGGCTACTTGAAATCGATTACATGTAAAGATCTGCAATCCTGGGACTGCACACATCTGCTGACCTCACAAGACCCAAACATAGTGAAAGTTTTGAAATATGAGGAGAATAAATCTAAGATGTCTTCTCTGTGTACTCTGGCAGAAGCATATCAGCATCAGGCAGGAATGGAAATCAAACCAGAAGTAGATAAAAATCAGGCAGCAACTGAATGTGCAAAAAACAAAAGAAAGAATATAAGGTGAAGGACCAGATGAGAAGGCAAGATATGTGGAAAATGCATAAATATAGTTACAAGTATAGAAAACTTCTGGAAGAACCTCATGTTGATCAGGAATGAAAGCAGGAATGGTTAAGGAGAGGCGAATTCAAACCAAAAGATGAAAGGTTAATACTGGCGGCCCAAGACAGTGGGCTACATACACACTGGTTTACAAAGCCCATTGAGCATGTGAGAGAAACAGAGAAATGTAGGTTTTGTAAATCAGAACTGGAAACAGTTGCACACCTCGTTGCTGGTTGTGACATATTAGTGGCAGAAGGACTGTATACTGAAAGGCATAGTAATGTGGCAAGACTGTTGCACTGGGGACTGTGCAAAAATTATGGTATTGAAGTGGGTGAAAAACACTGGAAGCATGAGCCACAAAGCATCATAGAAAATGAGGACGCCTACATCACATGGGATCACCCATTACCAACAGTTCTTAAGATAAGTGATTTGAGTGTCTTGCATACAGAGAGACACAAAGTCATAAAATACCAGGATCTGCAGGCAGAAATGAGAGCCAATATTCTTACACGGAAACTCGATCAGTCCAAATCAGTCCAACCAAGGAACTTCTCAAATATACCATTTATTAGACACACAATTCACAATTGTAGACAAGTTGACCTAGGTTTTGTCTTGAACTTATACAGACTTCATCAGAACTAACACATCATGCTGAAACCACTTCCCTTTATAACACTCCCAGGTTAATTAATTAATTACACTCCCACAAAGTTAAAGACACATACCCATCAGACCATACATATACCTAAAAGCATATGTAAGCTAAAACCATAATAAAAACATACTATAATGTTACATAAAAATAAACATATAAAAATATGTAAGATAAAATCAGTACAAAATGAATAATAAAATAATTTGATTTGTTAATCCAACAATATAAGTTTATAAAATGTCTAGATTAAAAACTAATTTTATGGCAGAAATTTTAGCCCAGTATATATCTTAACTTTAGTAATGGGGCTAAACTAATATGGTCATTAATTCCAGGATAACTAGTGGCATTTAACCTTATTTGCCACTTAGTTTCACTAATATCTAAATGTACATCCAATATATGTCCCTGATTGTCCTTAATAACTTGTTGAATAATACAAAATTGGAATTCGTGACCTAAATTTATCTTAATATGTCTTGCCAGTGCATTAGTATTTTGCATATGTTTAATGTCCAGCAAATGCTCCCCTATCCTTTCTCTAAGTGTACGACAGGTTTTTCCTATATAAAACGCCAGACACTGATTGCACTTAGCTAAATACACCACATTTCTGCTATAGCAATCATAATGTCTATAATAAATATAATTTCTTTCCCTAATTTAATCCTATTTCCTGATGTAAGAATATACTTGCATTTATTACATCTGCCACACTTAAAATTCCCAACCGGCCTACAAGACCTAGATGTCAATTTTAACTTACTGCCTTCTAATAGCTTTTTAAAAGATCTATCCTTTCTATATACATTAATAGGAGAGGCCCTTAATTTACTATATACACTAGTATCTAATTTCAATAAATCCCAATTCCTCTGTATTATCCTCACCATAGATTCCGTGTCACAATTATATGTGGTTATAAAAAACAAACCTTCCTTGATTTTATTTTCCTTTTTCACTTCAAATTCAACCAACAGCTCACCTATGTCTGTACCATTTTTTAATATGGGCTGATAAATCCCTCCCTTTCTTTTATCTATAATCTCCACCTTAATAGCTTGTACTAGGGTCTCGGGATAACCTCTTTTCAAAAACATTCCTGTAATAAAATCTAGTTCCTTTTCAAAATTTAAGTAGTTATTAACCATTCTGGCAGCCCTGACCATCTGCCCTTTAATTATAGCCCTTTTCTGGTGGTCAGGGTGCCAGCTCTGATATTCCAAATAAGAATTTGAAAAGGTAGGTTTTCTATAAATATTTGATATAAGACTCCTTTTATCGTTATCAACTGTCAAATGGACATCTAAATAATTTATTTCAGTATAACTATAAACAAAGGTAAATTTTAAAAATTCGACTGAACTGTTAATATATTCCAGGAATGCTTCCAACCTCTGAATATCACCATCCCAAATTATAAAAATATCGTCCAAAAATCGCATATATTTCTGGATGAATTTATTAAAATCACTTTGAAACACATATTCTTGTTTCCAATAGGACATAACATAATTTGCATAAACGGGGGCACACACTGCCCCATTGCTACTCCAGTAGCCTGCTTATAGTAACTGCCCTCAAAAAACAAAGAATTGTTGTTTAATACCATGTCCATAAGGGATACAAAAACATTTATTTGATCCTGATCAAATGACCCTATCTTATTTAGCTGATTCTCCAACCATTCTAACCCAATATTATTAGGAATCACTGAATATAAATTACAAACATCAATAGTAAGTAAAATAGTTGAAGGGCCTATTCTCACATCATTTAGTTGGGATAAAAAATGCCATGAGTCCTTAGTAATGTAATTGAACATTTTTAACCCCCCTTGGAGATGAAAATCTAAATATTTACTTATAAAGCAAGTTTTATTCCTTTTACCATCCACAATCGGTCTGAAGGAAACATCAATCAGACCCTTGTGAATTTTAGGAATGCCAAAAATATTGCTTATTACCGGAAAATTATTCACCAAATACTCAAAATCCATTTCATTGATTTGTCCTTGATAAAGCATATCCTTTAGCATCAGGTCGATCTTTGAATAGGCCACATGAATTTCATTTAAAGTTATTTCTTCATAGGCTTCCCCTGTTAACATCCTAAACATATAGTCTGAGTAATTATTTTTATCCATAATCACTATTCCGTTGCCCTTGTCGGGCTTCATAAAACGAATGTCCTTATCTCTGATAAGCTCATTAAGCACTACAACTTCTTCATCAGTCAAATTACTATACACATTTTTCACTTTGTTATTCATATTGCCTTTGAAGTATTCCCACATTTCTAACTCACAGGCCTTCTCAAACATCATCACTGTATTACTTGTGATAGGATTAAATTTGCTTGGTCTCTTTAAAACACTAGTATTTACTTGTCCATCCTGTAAAAAACTCATTTTAATATTCATTTTCCTAGTTAAGTACTTTAAGTCAATAAGCACGTCAGTAATATTACCTTTCCTACCAGGAATAAAAGTAAATCCTTTAGATAATAATTCAGCGTGCTTAACTTCCATTGACTTACTAGAATAATTGTACACTTTAAAATCCCCATGTTGATTAAATATAATAATGGGTTCACTAGGGCCTGTAACATAATTCGCTTCTTGTATTAAATTAATTAACCCGCTAAAGTCTAAATTATTCTCGCTGTCTTCTAAAACGTTTATAACATTATTCATATCAGTATTGCTATTAAATAACAATCCAGCCTTATTATTTACTAAATGCAAATCAGTAATTACGCTAGTCTCAGGTGAAAAATTTGTTTCACTGTTAAAATAAACTTCATTTGTTCCATTAATAGTCACACAATTGTTTGCATCACAATAATTTGATCCAGATAAAACCATTACATCTAAACCATCATTCATTGTGGTATCTACAGTCTGGTAAATACTTACATTTAATAACGAATCAGTCATTTCGCTACTAGGGGGTCCATCCACCCCTTCAGCATCCATTGCTACTGTTAATACCTCCATGGGTTGAAATTCTGTTAACTCGCCAATGTTCCCTAACCATAGTTTGTCTTCAATTTTACCACCCACACTTGATGTTCTCGACCGAACCGTCATATGGGCCAAACCACCCGACGCTTCTATCTCCAGTCCTGGCGAAAATCCTCGTGCTGTTTTCATTGCGGACCCCATTTCTTAGGTCTGGCTCCCTGGTCCATGTGTCTCTCAGTCTCCTCTCTCATCTGTTGTGAGTAATTCCCTTCTCGGTTACGCAACCGTTCAGAACACCTCGGACCCTCTTCCATAGCGTGTTCGTCATGCTGGAGATGTGCGTCCCTTCGTGATGACATCATTTCCCCTTCTTTTTCATTTGGATTACCAGGTGCTGATTCCATGTAATTACGATTACCCTTTGACAAGGGATACACCCTCTGATTACGATATTCGTCAGTATCCCCCTGTATTTTATGTGTTTCCCTTTGGAATATAGTATAACAGTCATTTTCAACTGTATTTAAAATGTTTTGATAATTGGTTAAATAATGCTCGAAATTCAAATTGCTTAGTATAGTGTCATTGTCCTACTCCAATTCATTCATTAAATGAGCTATAACTTCGTCATTGTATTTTATCATTATTCTCATTAACTCCAATCCTGTTTGATCAAAAAGCTTGTGTACTTCCTGGATCATTGCCTCGTTCCCAGAAATACCATTTGGGTATCTCCATAATCTTAGTCCCCGAGGCACTAGTTCTAGTTCAATATTCCTACTCAAATATCCATTTTCTAACTGGAGCTTTTTCATAGTATGCAATTTCTTTTCAAAACTTTTTAATTGTTCTACTAAAGTCAGGTTAACTTTTGAGCCTGTTTTATGACTATTTGAACCATTTTGAAAATCAAATTTTAGATTTTTCCACTGCATTTTATCCAAATGATTTTCCATAAAACCACTAGCTGCTAAAACATTTCTCTTACCGGTCTGTACATTGACATGTACATTGGCATTCGCCTCCTTATTAACAGACTTATTACTTGTTGTGGGAGTAGGCTGTGTTAACGGTAAGGCCAGACTACCTAGACTACCCAAATTTTTGGGGGAGCCCAGGGATGATGCCTGTTGTTGCTCCACCAAAGTTTTGATTTGCTCTGTATGCTCAGACAATTGCTCATTAATTTTGAGTAATAGCTCCATGATGTCTGAGTTGGCCGCCCCAGATTCCATGATGCCAAACCAAAAATCCAGATAAACTGAAGAACCAATATTCTTACACGGAAACTCGATCAGTCCAAATCAGTCCAACCAAGGAACTTCTCAAATATACCATTTATTAGACACACAATTCACAATTGTAGACAAGTTGACCTAGGTTTCGTCTTGAACTTATACAGACTTCATCAGAACTAACACATCATGCTGAAACCACTTCCCTTTATAACACTCCCAGGTTAATTGATTAATTACACTCCCACAAAGTTAAAGACACATACCCATAAGACCATACATATACCTAAAAGCATATGTAAGCTAAAACCATAATAAAAACATACTATAATGTTACATAAAAATAAACATATACAAATATGTAAGATAAAATCAGTACAAAATAAATAATAAAATAATTTGATTTGTTAATCCAACAATATAAGTTTATAAAATGTCTAGATAAAAACTAATTTTATAGCAGAAATTTTAGCCCAGTATATATCTTAACTTTAGTAATGGCGCTAAACTAATATGGTCATTAATTCCAGGATAACTAGTGGCATTTAACCTCATTTGCCACTTAGTTTCATTAATATCTAAATGTATATCCAATATATGCCCTTGATTGTCCTTAATGACTTGTTGAATAATACAAAATTGGAATTCGTGACCTAAATTTATCTTAATATGTCTTACCAGTGCATTAGTATTTTCCATATGTTTAATGTCCAGCAAATGCTCCCCTATCCTTTCTCTAAGTGTACGACAGGATAGAAATGAGAGCAATGTGGAAGAAAGATACCCAGACACTTCCAATAGTAGTAGAAGCAAAGGGTTTTATAAAAAAGAATCTACAATCATATTTAGATATGTTACCAATACATGTAACTCCTTACGAATTGCAGAAGGAGTCATTACTGGGCACATTGCAGGTGCTTTAAAGAGAACGTCTGGCTGATATCAAAGATTACAACAATATTAATTTCATGAACTTTAATCGTACTTGACTTTGGAATGGGGTCCATTCCCATCATGGTATTAGAAACCCAAAAGATTTAGAGAAATTAAAAAAGTCGCAAGCTTTTCACACAAGGTCTTGTCTTGTAAGTTAATGGACCATGATAATTTGTGAATTTCTTAGCTTAGATTTGAATGCCTGCCCCCAAGACAATTCAACCAGACTGTAAAGAGATATCCTTTGATTATACATGGCAAAAATGCTACCCAATATTGGCTGCTTTTTCTATCCACAACTTAACTATCTATACCCATGGCGTAAAAGCTTTAAACTGTAGTTGCAATCATTTTGAACCACCACAAAAAAGGCAATAGATAACACAGTAAGAAAAATGGTAACTAAGGTAAATTCATTCCTACAGAAATGTTACTGAAGCAAACTTAGAAATGAGTAGTTCATGCAGCCATATAAAACTATAAAAGAACCAAAGCTGACTTACATCAGTGGAGAAACATTAAATGCATTCAGAGAGCAGTGTTACAGTCACAAACATTAATAACTAACACTGTGTACAAGGCAAGCACAACCTAGGACATCATTTATAAATACTTAGGTGAGGTATCTACATCTCCCAAAGCCATAAGTAAAACCTTTGAAAATTTCTATTCCCATTCATATCAAGATATATCCCATATGACCCAGAATCGCAACAGAGTAATACTTCCAAATAGTTTGTAATTACATGAACTGAGTGCAAAACATTCAGACCACCTTAATAAGCCCATTGTCCTTAAAAATGTAAAGGAAACCCTTCTTGACCTGTCAAGTGGCAAAGCACCTGCTGCCAATAGGCTCACAACTGATCTGTATAAACCCCTGATGAAAGCACTTGTAGACCTTCTAACTTATGTTTTCTAAGAATTGTTCTTTACAGGTGTAATATCCTTTTCCGTTATTGAACTTCAAATTCACAAACCAGGCAAAGACCCTGCCAAAGTAGAGAATTATAGAGCAGTTTTTCTGATAAATGTGGAAGATAACATTTATAATAAATTGCCAAAGAAAACATTGAGACCTTTTCTTTCTAAGCTTGTATAACGATTGCAGACAGGATTTGTAAAAGCAAGATTGAGTACAGACCATCTGAGAGCTTTAAAAACAAGCATGCATGCATACAAGCACAAGCGAAGATGGCGGAGGTTTCAGTTGCTACCCTTGTAGACTTTGAGAATGCATTTGTTTTTGTTCACTGGGAATACATCTTGACTAAATTAGAGTATATGGGGATTTCTAGGACTATCTCAACCCCCTTTCGTTGTCAAAAGGTACCAGATAAGGTTGTCTGCCCTACCCCTTTGTTATTTCTGCTACTAGCTATTACACTTGGCACACCTGATTAGAGCATCTACAACTTTAGAAGACTGTGAAGTGTGTGGAATGAAAGCCAGAATGCTTATGTTTGCTGATGATAGTCTATTTTTTTCTGAAATCTCAAATCAGGACATCTCCACTTTAACTAACATATTAGATGCCTTCTAGGAAATAGAGTTAAAGGCTAACAAAGCAAAAATAGATTTTTTTCCTGATAGAAAAGTGGTTCCATCACCAGATGTGGTATCAATCTTCCTCTAAATAACATGATACTCCCCTACATTCTGAAATTAGCAGAATGATAACTCGAAATTTAAAGCAACTTTGGCAAGAGTTATATTTGCCTATGCACATCTGTAGGAATGCTGTCAAGATGCTATTCCTCTCTAAAGTTTTTATGTACTAAGATACATCCTAATAGCTACCTCATCCCATGGGTTAATAAGTATACAGAACTTGATCAAGCAATTCCAGCTAACATTCCTTTATATGTAAAAGGCTTTATATATTCTTTCACAGTAAAAACTTATTTGCAAAGACAAGTCCTTCTTTATGTCTAAAGGTGTTTTTTTTTTTTTTTTGCTGCTAGCATTCATATTACATAAATTCCTATCTACTTATGACAAAAATCCATCACTATTCTCAGCTTTAGAAGATAATATGTAATGGAGTACATTACAATAAGCACACAACTGGTACTAAATAAGTCTATCAAAGCATTTAAAATTATGACACCATTTAGTATATGAGTGCAGGGAACTCTTGCAAATACAAAAAGTCAATGCAATGTCTACATTTAATCTTTGGCAATACTGATACAGGGCAATCCAAACAGAAAACTGATGCCAAGTTATTGACATGCAAACCACAACCACATTTACTTCTTTTGCACACTTGCAAGAGAACTTTAAACAATCTAAAAATAAATATTGTGGGTGTGTACAATTTAAATGTGCAGTGATATGCTTTCTTTTCAGAAATCTTATAAAGAACCACTTTCCTATTGGTCATTCCCATTCAATATTAGTAGCAATTGGACAGTACAAGAGTAAATGCCTCTTGATTTTATTACGTTACTGAAACTATGAAGAGCTAAAATGAGAATCATAGTATTTGAGAAGATTGCTTTGCTTAGTGACTATGATATCTCACCGTTTCCCTAATGTCAGTTAGCATGCCTCAACAATCTCAGAGACACACCACAGTTATTTGATCATCACTTACTACTGTCAATGGACCATCCCCAAAGACCAAGGCACAAGGCTACACAGATAGCTCGGCACACTAAGGTTGTGGGGCACCAACAACATACATGGTCCATAAATTCTGGAAATGCCTATACATGACATTAATATGGAATACTTTTGATGACAACTGTCAAAGTATAGGGGTGCAAAGCCAGCAGCAATAAAGACACTTGAGCATCATACTGAAATCTGGAAAGTACAAAGCTATTTTTCAACCATAGATAGACATAATTTAATGTAACAAAGCTAACATGCCACTACAATAAACTGTAATTATGCCCCTGCCTTCAAAGTACTTTTGTGTAGCTATCATCAGTATGTTTTCTCCCAAAGATGTAACAATATTACATTTACATTTGTAATACTCATGCAAACTGCTTCATATGCTTGTTTGAAGATCAGTGTTCTACTGTGTTTTGAGAAAGAGTATGTTACCTTAGTGTGAACTGTTGGTACATTAGTTTTTGTAGTATGTGCTGAGGTGTTAATAGTATCAGAAGACAAGAAAAATAAACCATCTGTTAGCATATCTCATGTAAATGTACTGTTACCCTCCATGGCAATTGGATTTCATGCTACATACATTTATTTTGGACACCTCTGAACCAGAAGACAAAGCACATTTAAAATGTTTGCCCTGAAAAATTATTTTCCTGATTACACCTATCTCTATATACAAAAGGCCTTACAGATTATTTCACAGTGACAACATATTTACAAATTCAAGCCCTACTTTATGACTAAAGCTGTTTTCTTGTATCTTTGAAACAATCCATATAACATTTGTTTTTATTTCTTAAATATGAAAATAGTGGTGAAATAGCTACTACATACTATGGATATCTGCAGCTAGTTGAGGTATTATATACAGTAAACTTAAACTTGTCAGACAATCTGCACAACTTTCTGTTTCACTCATAAACAATCTAATCCTGTATACTGCCAGTACGAAGTGTGCAATCTGAAGATGAACTATTTGGTTTTGTCTTCCAAGTGCAATGGTTTTGTCTTCCAAGTGCAAACTTTTTATCATGTAGTTTTGCAGTTCTTTGGACAGATCTTTGTTGAAAATGAGTCTGGCAAAGAAAAATAAAAAAAATGCAAAAACTCCTGTAATCTGCAAACATTCTAGGTGGTTGGACCACTATATTGCTTCCTCCAATAACAGCAGCAATTAAATATTAGGTTTGAGAAGGGACCATTAAAGCACCCTCTTCTAGAGCTTAGCTACTTCTGTGACCTGCTTTAAGATTGCTTCAGTGCAGGGCACTTGGCACCTGCTACATGGGCTAATCACACATTCACTAAACATTGTAAGCTCCATACACAATCTAGAACTTGGGAAGGTTTTGTACTGCTGTGCTTTAGGAGAGCTAGTAATTCTCCACCACAATGTATTTATTACTGCTGCCTGAAATTCACCCCATTTGTTATAAATTACTCATATTTATTTTAGTGGGCTGGTCTAGAGTGCCTTTTCAGCTATGACTGGGACGGTAGGCAAGAACAGAGATTAAAAATATTCTCACATAGATTTAAATTTATTTATTTATTTTATTTTACTTCTGTTTAATGGGAAAGCCAGACTGGACAAAGCTCCTTTTACAGCAGAGGCCCTGGGAGAAAAGCTCTAGATTTAAAATAAAGATGCAGAATAATACAGCAGAGTTGTGCATAGATACCATGCAATACATGCAAAGTGTTACATATGAAAATCAATTTTAAACATATTGACATGAGGTTTGCATACAAATCAATAGTAAAATCTATCTACATTTATTTTTTACATTTATTTTTTACATAGGTACAAAATCATTGAATATATGTCATTACATACAAAAAGAAAGATTAGGGTAAGGAAAAAAAACACAAATCAGTTACTCTTAATTAATTAAATAAGACAGCTGGGATTATGGGAGGATAAATATATAGTGAGGAATAAGATAGGCAAGGCAAGAAGAGAGAGAGGGGCTGTGAGAAGTTGAGCTTATATTTATAGGTAATAAGCTCAAGAGTTTGGCTATGCAAGTTGAATAAAGGGAAGCTCCTGCAGAGTTGTTAGTTTTGGTTACATTTAATAAAGATTTGCGTTAGTTGTTGAAGTTGTTGCAATGATGGTGCAGTGCATACCAATGTGGAATTGTCAGCATACTGGACTAGGAAGTCATGCAAAGTAGCAGTGTGTAGATTGTTAGTGAGTAGTGTGAAAAGGAGGGGACCAAGAATGGATCCTTGGGGTACTCCTAGAGTGATGGGCAAGACAGAAGATAGGTTTCATTGTCATTTTACAGCTTGTTGGCATCATGTTAAGTAGTCTTTGAACCAAGCAAGCACAAAATGTTCAGAAAATATATTTATAAGTTTGTTATTTGAGACAGTGTCAAATGATTTACATAGATCAAGATCAAGGAAGATAGAGGAGAGCAATTTACCATCATTTCTATGCTGATTAATTGTGTTCATAAAACTCATTAGAGCAGCGTAGTATTGTGGTAGGTCGAAATCTATGTTGGGTTTTGGATAGAAGGTTATTAGCTAGGAGATACTGCATGATTTGTGAGAGTGGATGCATCTTTCAAGAATTTTGGACAGAGGTGACAAGATAGCTATTGGCCTATAATTAGACAGTTCTATTGAGTTGCCCCCTTTATGCAATGGGACAATGTGCAAGATTTTCCAGATTGCTGGAACTTGGTGTTCAGAGATGGATCAGTTTATCAGGATGGATACTGGATAGGAGATCAGCAGCCATTTTAAGATATTCAGCTGGTAGGTTATCAACTGCTAGGTTGTTGCTTTAAGTTTTTTCATAAGTATTTTTATAGTATCTGTTGGGCCAAGTTGGAAGGAAAAGGTATTGCTATCTGTACTTGATGTGGGTAGATCTGATGTAGGGGTGAAACTGTTGTTGTTTGTGAGAGCTAATATGATTTCAGTGAAGTATTTATTAAGTTCCGTAGCTATGGTATCTGTGCTGTTAGTGGTTATAGGGCTGGGAGTACTGGAGTTTACAGGTTGTTGGATTTTATTTATAGCTGACCAAAACTTCTGAGGGTTATTGTGCTGTTTAACTTGGATATTGTGATAGTGATTAATCTTGTCCTGTTTGATTTGTTTTTGGCTTTATTTTGAAGTTCCTGGTATGCCTGTTTACTCGTGTTTTGTTTTTGTGCCATAGATCCCAAGCCTTGTGTCTCATTTTTAGCAATAATTTGGTTTCTTTGGTTAACCATGGGGCATAGTTAGATTTTAGTCTAGTTGTTCTTGGAGGAGCTAGTACATTCAGAACTTTCAGGAAAGTGGAGTTGAAATATTCTATACCTTCCTCTAGGGGGAGGTTTTTAAGTGGTGCCCGATTACAGAGTTTAAGGGTGGATATGAAATTATGAGGGTTGAAGTACCTTTTATTCCTTATTACCTGGTATGCAGTGTGTTTTGTTGGATTTATTCATAGAGAATGTCTGTTAGTATCCAGTCTAGGATAGAGTGCCGATTTGATGGCTTGTCAGTTCTAGTAGGAGTTTAAATAATTTGGGTGAAGCCATGGAGGTTAATGTGATTTGTAGGGTTTTGTGAGTTACAAGTACACCAATGTATATTGAAGTCCCCATAATAATTGTTTCCTAGGAGAGAGATTTTGAAGACCAGCAGATGATGTGTTCTAAAGTGGACATTTTATTACCTGGAGGTATGTAGGTAGCAACAATGTTTAAATACTTCTTAAAATTAATCTTTAGTTTAGTAAAAATTACTTCTGCATTGTTAAAATCAGGTGTGTTTCATTGTATGACTTCTAGAATAAGGTTGTTTTTAAACAGAATGGCTATTTCACCTATTCTTTTGCTCTTTCTGTCAACCCTGTGAATATTGTATCCCTGAGGGAGAATTTCATTGTTATTGATTTCTGACTTTATCCAAGTTTCAATGATCAAAACAATGCCTGGTGAGGGGAGAGAGAAAGAGACAGAGAGGCATGAAGTTATTGGGTCTTATTTACAAGACTTCTAAGGTCAGATCCTTTCCAAGGGAGGTTTAGTATACTTTGGAACTTACTGGAGGATTGGTGATGATGCTGGGATAAGTTGGTTTTGGGGCCAAGATTTGGGTGGATATCTCCACTAAGGGTAAGTTGTGAAGCTATGTGTGTTATGGTCTTGATGACTTTAACTACAGACTTATTGTATTTCAGGGAGCTATGGGGACACATTTATTGTGGTATTATAGTATATGAAGCTTGACTGATGTATGTAGTTTTATAGATTGAGGGTGATATTTCAATAATTATAGGTTATATCTTAGGTGGATAGAGGAATGGAGTAGAATAGGGGACTACTGAATCATTTACGTGAATGTGGTATGAAGTGAGGTGTGCCACTATTGATAGGATCATGATAGCAGTAGTGTAGAAGGGTAGCATGTTGTTATAGTATTATTGTTTCTTGAGAAATGCATTACAGTATGGAGATAGGTGGGTGAAAAGACTATAATGATATATATATATATATATATATATATATATAATGATGTTTCAAAAATGAAGGCCTGCAGGTGCTAACTCTTTTTTTGGATATGTCCAAAGCATTTGACACAGTCTCACACAAAATCCTGCTAAACAAACTAAACCAATATCACCTATCAAATTCCACTCTTACTTGGTTCCAGAGCTACTTAACTGACAGGTTCCAAGCTGTGAAATGGGAAAATTCTCTCTCTCCTCAGCTGCCCATAACTATAGGAGTCCCACAGGGTTCTATCTTAGGACCACTATTATTCACAATCTTCACAAATGACCTCCATACCTCCACACAGCATGCATCTATCATTCAGTATGCAGATGACACTACCTTAATTTGTGCTGCACAAAACATTCCCACCCTCCTGCAAACAACTCAACTAGCATTCTCTGACGTTGAAAGCTACCTTACCAAAGCCCAACTTATCCTTAATCCAAAGAAAATTCAGCTTATGATTATAACCTGTTCTAACAAAAACACTGATAACAGCCAGTTCACTATCTACTCCACAAATGCTACTCCAATCGCTCCAGTGGCACAGGCTAAGCTATTGAGAATAACCATAGACTCCCACCTAAAATTTGATAGTCATCTCAACTTAACTATTAAAAAAGTACATGCCAAACTGGGATCACTCTACTGTATCAAACCATTTCTTACCAACAACACAAGATCAGCCATTGCTCACTCCCAAGTTCTATCCACCCTACTCTATGCCTCTCCCATTCTGACTAATCTCAACAAAACTGAACTAAGCAAAATGGAAGCCTGCTATAACAGAATTGCCCGCTTTGCTGCAAATTGCTCATATAGAACTCATCACTGTACTGCTTTGAGACAGCTCCACTGGCTTGAACTGCCCAACCTCCTAACCTACAGTCAGCTCTGCCTCTGTCATTTGATCTATTACCTCCCCAATAAGTGTCCTACCCTCAAAAACCTAGTACAACATCACTCAGCCAAAAGGCCTCTTAGATCATCAAGCAAACTACTACTAGAAGTCACTAACAGCTACAATAGCTTTGGAGATGCACTATGTAGTAGTTCGGTGGCTAAAAAATGGAACTCTGTCCCCACTAGCATTCAAAACACATCATCCAAAGCCTCCTTTAAAGACCTCATCAGGCAACATCTCAAGCAAAGTTGGCAGTGCCATGATTGCTCCCCAGGTTAGTGTAAGTGGATAAGGTACACGTACTAAACCTAGAGTACTTGATAATACTTTTCAATCTTACTCACAAATACTGGCTAATCTACAATGTATGTACTGTACCTGTATACTATTTATGTATTCTACCTATGTTCCAAACTTCAGCTGTATACCACAAATCTATTAATTACATTTATTTTTAAATTAATATTTTTTTGTTTGTTCTCTCCACTGTAACTGTTGATGTGCTGCATACCACTGTAAAAACATGTTTTTTGTAATTTGTGTGTATACTGATCATGTCTAAATAACTAAATGTATCTGTAATTTGTCTATGTGAAGCTTTTCTCCCTGGGCCTCTGCTGACAAAGGGCCTTTTCGGCTCAGTCAGACACCCCTGGTTAACAAATGTAAA
The DNA here is from genome assembly GCF_019279795.1 of Protopterus annectens. Classification (NCBI taxonomy): domain Eukaryota; kingdom Metazoa; phylum Chordata; order Ceratodontiformes; family Protopteridae; genus Protopterus; species Protopterus annectens. The sequence goes on along the minus strand of NC_056746.1, from coordinate 949,120,413 downwards.
ATAAATAAACAAATAATTAATTAATTAATTAAGATTGATGTAATGAGATGTAAGTGCTTGTGTGATTGGAAAATGGAGCAGGTGGGAGTGGCTAGCCTAAAATAAATGTAGCTGTAGTGGGGTGGATGAGAAATGAGGGGTATGGTAATGGAACAGACTGAGCCCAAGCACAGGGTGAACAGAGCAGGTAGAGCCTGTCTGTTCTGTGCACTTGGTTTGTTTGAAACTCAGCTTAATCATTCGTTATAGGTTAAAAGTGTTTTACAGAGCATATAAACGTATTTTCTTCTTCCAGCTTAATACCCTTTTAAAAAAAAATGTGATACTACTTTAGCCATAAAAAATTTAAATTGGGGGAGTGTGCTTGTTTTTAGGGGTTAAATTGCTCTAAAGGTTTAATGGGCTTTAGTAAATTATATAGTAGAAGAAATATTTACAGCTGCTGACCCTGGCGATGTGCTCTGCAGTATCTATTAAGCTTGGTTATAGTTTTGTCAGAATGCCTTAGCATATGACCTACACTAGTTGGTGGTGGTATTCCTTCTTGTCGGTACTTCATGGAGGTCCTGGATGCTTGTTTCAAGAAGTGACAGCAATTGGGGTGTTTCTGGTCAGATCTTAAGGTAGTTTTGAGGTTACAAGCAAGATAGTGGAGCACACGTGCTGTGGAACTGGACAGCAAGGAGAGATGCTAGATGGAACACTCAGTGATACAGATGTTCCAACCACATTGCAAACTAATCTGCAGTTTTAATCAAATGTTTCCACTGGAGCTAATGCATGTATAAAAACAGAAGCAAATACTCCATAAAATGTAGCTATCAGAAAACACCTAGATCATCAATTAGCAAGCAGCCAGTATGCATTAGACCTATATTATTATCTCTTTCATACTCTAAGGCTATGATAGGGTCTAGTCTGATGATGACTAGATTATTAGCATAATCTTGACTCTTACTCTTGAAGATATTACACATTAAACCATTAATTAAAAAAAAACAAAGTTGTTCCTGTACTGACCCCGTGCTACTCTGAAAATCACTTTAGTCATTGAAACTAAGCTGCCTTGAGTATCACTGTGTAGTTAGTACTGGAAATATACCTGGAAATCCAAAGGAGGCGCATCCTCTTTAAAGGGAGGCCTTGGGTGTAAAATTCCTTCCAGGAACCATTTTACAACAAACAGGGAAGAAAGAGGAAGATCCATGAAGTGGCCAGAAGATGACACTTTATAGAGGAATAAGAGACACAAGAAAAAAGTAACTCACACAAATATTTGAGCACCAGTGATATTAAAATCCCTGATGGGCTCCTGGTTATTGGTTAGGCAGCAACTAGAAAATCATTTCCACTTACCAACTTACAATTTTCTACTAGTAGGCTTTCTTGCCTCCTTTAGTACCTGCTGTGATGTCCCCATAATGGGCCAGAAATCAAGGGGCCTGAATCCTCACCACTGACACTGAAGAGGGATGTTCAGTTGGAATACAAATGGATACACTCAGTATTTCCAGATGCAGACTTCTCTGCATCAAGCACAATTTCCCGTAACAGCACACAGGGCACACACTCATACCAGGGTCTGGGTGTCTCTAGCTGTCTCCCTCCAGGTCACCAGTAAGACTTACCTCTGGCACAGCTGTAGGGTTAGGTCCTCAGCAGAGTGTCCATGCCAAGTCCTCCAGCACCCTCTCTGTAAAGCCAGTGCTTCATGTCCCTGCTCCAAGTAGCTGACACACACACTCTTTGAGATTTAATTTGCACACACACACACACACACACACACACACACACACACACACACACACACACACACACTTGGGAAAGGCTGGCACAGAGTTACTAGTTATGCCACCTTCTGTCCAGACTATAAGGTAGTTTCACTACCACCAGTCAGTTACTATAAGGCTCTTAAAAGTGTATCAAATTATACTGAGTTATTAATATTAATTTTAATATTAATTAATTAATTAATATTAATATTAATACAAATGGTAACATTGCCCAAACAGGTAGGCTTTCAGGAGTGGCCAAAGTTATCACCAAATAAATATGTGCAAATACTCTCAAAAAAAGGACCAGCCACAAAGAAAAGTTTAAATATATTTAATAATAACACGAAAGCCAAACCAGGGAACGAGATAACCCAACTTCACTTCCAAAATCTTGTAGAATGAATACAGAAGCAGTCCGAATGCAAAGACACAATTTATTAAATCCACATCAAAGAATGATAAGTGCTTTCGCCCCGGATCACCAGAACTTCGTCAGATAAATGAAATATATAAAGTCCCCATTATAAAGACATTTTAAAAAAATACGTCATGTGCAACAATTAAGAAAAGACACACCCCATTAAAGACACATTAAAAACATCAAAACGTGTAAAAAAGGATAACCTATGCAAGAAAAATATGCATACAAAAATACAAATATATCAAATACATATAAAATAGTGTAATGTAAAATATATGAATGAAAGTACAATTATTTAAAAATCAATCAGATCTAGAAAAATGTGTATGTTTTAGACTTATCTATCTAATGCTTTAAAAGAACCAGGCACGAAACTAGTTTTCGCTGCCTGTTTTGACAGAAGGTAAATAGATCTATATGAGGTGTTCTCCATAACTGGATTGAATCATGGAAGACCCCCCTCATTCAATTTCCATTCATGAGAAACTGTCCTGATTCTGTTTGACTTGTCTGCCACTATGATTTGCTCTGACAGAATGTAAGATGCTTGGAGGGTTAAGGAATGCTGAAGAGCTAACTTGCAAGCTATCACTGCCAGCCTGCATTTAGGGCACAAACATGTACCTCCCTCTTTGTTTATATACTACATGACTGTAATATTTTCTATAATCACTTGAAGAGGTCCTTGAGAGAAAAGGTAATGGAGAGATTTCAAGGCATGAATGATAGCCAACATCTTTTTTAAGTTGATGTGCTTTGCTCTGTCTGAGGGATTCCAAAGGCCTTGCAACTTTATCCCTCTGGAAACTGCTCCACAAGTAAAATCTGATGCATCTGTGTTGAACAGATAGGTTTGGGGTCTGAGGAGAGAAGGAGAGACCTGGTTTTAGTTGAATATGCTGTCTCTATCAATGCAATTCCCTTTTTATAATGCCCAAAACTGGAATCTGATATTCCAAGAATGCAAATGCTGTGTCCATGTATTTTTTAGAAACCACTGTATTTTTCTCATGTATATTCTGGCTAGAGGTATCATGAGAATCATACAAGAAGTAAATCCTAAGATCATGAGAAATTCTCTTGCAGAACTCTTGAGACTGATTGGAGAAGTTCATGAAAAACTCCAGATAAAGATCCACTTTGTTTTGTGTTGAAAAGGCCTATTGAAGAGAAGAATGTATAAGGCATCCCAGAAACACAGTCCCGAGATGGAGTCAAGAAGCATTTTTCAGTATTTATCTGCATGTCCCGACTGGTCAAAAGAGACATAACCCATGATCTGATGTTGACAAATTTTTTATTCATTTCTCAACTCTTGGGTTCAGATTCGATCCTTGGATCAACTCAGCTACTTCTACTAACTTGTGGATCTCAAGCTCCTCCCTTTCCCACAATGCCCTAGTCCCTAACATACATAAGATCTCGTTTGTGGCCTTAGAGTACAGATGTGGTCATTGTTTCATGTCTCAAGTTCGTATACTGTTTTTTTTTTTTTTTTTTTTTTTTTGTGGATTACAGTGGGTTTGATCATTTTCTATATCTTATACTTTGTATCTTATATCCATATCTATGTTTTATATCTTTATATCTATATCTCTTAATTTTTCTAGCATTTCCTCCCTTTTCATGTTGAAGTGCTTGTGTACTCCTATTTAATTTACCATTCTTGGTGCTTCTTTTCTGTACCTTTGGGTACTCCTATCTTTACCATAGTTAATATATATTTGCGTTTATAATTATTTAGATTTAAAAAAAAATATCCTTATCTTTATCCTTTTCACTTCTTGGCCCTTTGGCTACCAAGCTAGTGTAGATTCTGTACCATGAATTAAAATGTCAGAGAAGCACTTGGGTTTCAAAAAAATGTTCGGCCTGTGGTCACAAAATTCTGCTGTCAGACGCGCATTCTGAATGCATCTATTGCCTAGGCTTGTCACACCTCAGCACAAACTGTGACATATTTAAGCATTTTAACCTTACAGCCATCATACACCACAAGAATAAGTTGATTCTCAGAGGACTGCTGCCCTCTAAATCTTCTGCTTCACCAGCGTCTTCTAGGGTTCATCCTCTAAGAAGTATGAAAAGAGAGAATCCAGAAAACTCTATCCAGGCCGTATGGCTTCATCAGCTTTGAGTTCAGAACCTCCAGCAAAAATGTCTACATCTCCAGATCTAAATATTCAAAAAGGAAACTCACCTTGGATCCAATCATTATTCTTGGGTCCAGATCCTATCACCTCACTATTCAAGGCCCTCTTCCACTGCATCTTCGACTCACTCTTCAAAAAGTTTGATTGAAGCCGACATGGATAGGATAATGAGGAAGTTCCTCTTGGCACAGATACAAATGGTGTTTGAGTGCTCTGCTTTCAGGGAGGAGGGAGCTTATGGCCTGTAAACATGTTCATTTGGAGCCATCTGTTTCCTTCTCTCCTAGACATTAAGCATTCAAGGTAGTGGAGATATCTTGCTCTATTCCTAGAGCTCAAACTTCTCTACCTTCTTCACCTCCAACCACCCTAGCTCATTCATCTTTGCATTTTCAGCCTCAAATATCCTTACCACAGGAACAACAAGCCCAAGTTATCCACCAGGATACCCATCAGGGTGCATTGATTTCTTCCGACACTTCTCCATAACATCCCACCAAAGACGTTCCCAGGAAGATAATGTGAAAAAGAAGGCACCTAGACTCTCCTCAAGTGTCAATCACTAAAAATACTGACTTTGATGAATGGGAAGAGTCCCCAAAATCACCACCTGATCACGACTCATTTGAAGACATTCTAGAACTCCTAAAGAAAAGGGGTGGTTGGCCTCCTGACTACCCCTTTTCAAGAGGAGTCGGTATTCCTAGAGGCTTTTGATGCTGGCCCATCTACTTCCTGGGTGGCTTCACACACTAATGAGCTCATTGCTTTGGTCTCTCAGTGGGTGTGGAAGGAGCCTGATACTGTTGAACCAATACCCAAGAGACTAGACAAAATCCTAGCCCACCTAAGGAGAGAATCCACTGGAGCAAAGGAGTACTGTTTGATGCCATGGTCATAGTGGCAGCCACCATGAAGGAACTAACAGGACAAGGTTCCTCTTTCCAACCTCCTAACAGGGAGTCTAGGGTGTTGGACAGATTTGGGAAGCATGTTCATGCTTCAGCAACCTATACCCTTCAATCACTGAACTATCTGGCACACTTCACAGGACTTCAGAAGGATTTGATTAAAGACCTTACCAAATCCCTCTCTGGAACCATATCCTCCAAGGCAGAGAGCTCTGCTGCCTCACAGTTGGCTATCCTTCAGTCCATTTCCAATTTCCATCTCTGGAGGTGGTTGGGGGTTATTTATTCCTGCACCAGAGAGCCTGGTTAAAATTACAAAAGGTTCATGGATGCAGAGGATAATATCCAGCGGTTATATCATACCATTTTCCCATCCACCTCCTCTGGTTTACAAGAAGTTCCCTGATGTTCCACCCAGTCAGAAGCAGGCAGCAGCACTAGAAATACACAAGCTGGTAGAAAAAAAAAGTTATCCAAGAGGATCCCCAAACCAGAAAGAGTCCGGAATTTACTCAAGATTCTTTTTAGTGCCAAAGAAAACAGGGGACTGGAAACCAATTTTGGATCTCAGCAAACTAAATCAAGTCAGTTCAATATACAAAGTTCTGGATAATCATGGTTCAGTCCATTCTGCCTTTTCTGCATCAGGATGATTGGGTGTGATCAGCAGATCTTCAGGATGCATACTATCAAATCAAAATGAACAGACGCTCCAGGACATATCTGCGCTTCCAGCTGGGAGACACTCATTACCAATTCAGACTTCTGCCCTTTTGATCTTACCACAGCCCCCAGAGTGTTCACCAAATGCATGCTAGTAGTGACAGCTCACTTGAGACTGCAAGGATTCTGAGTGTTTCTGTATCTAGATGACTGTCTGATCACCTTTCCAACCAAACATCAGCTGATACAAGCCTGAGATTACATTACTCCAAATATGCTCCCATCTGGGTATTTTGATCAGTTACAATAAATCTCATCAGGAAACAACTTAGACATCACAATTCATCAGTGCTTCTTTCAACATGATCATGCAAAAAGCATCTCTTTCTCTAGGAAGAATTCAGACTATTCAGTTCCAGGTCAGGAAAATCATCCAAATCTCTTCTCTCTCAGCCCAATTAATCCTTCAAGAGTTAGGGTCCGTGTCAGCGGAAATCATTCTAGTACCATTGTCAAGGTACCATATGAGAATACTTCAGTGGACATTAGCTATTAAGTGGTCCATTCCTTACCACCTCTGTCCAGTCAGATAAAGATTACTTAAGCTTGCAAAAAAGTGGATAAAATCAAGTCAAGTCCAAGAAGGTTGTCCCTTTGTTCTTCCCCAACCCGAGGCCATAGTGACCATGGACACATCCCAGATCAGATGGGGGGCACTTCCTGGGGAGGACAGTGCAAGGCACATTGTCCCTCAAAGAGGCCAACATGGATATCAATGTCCTGAAAATTAGAGCCGTCCTGTCAGCATTGCAGGCTTTCCAAGACTCTTCCCATCAGGACTATTGTGATTCAAACAAACAAACAATATGTCAGTGGTCTGGTACATCAACAAACAAGGGGAAACCAAATCTTACACCCTGTGTCAAGAAGCTTTAAGAGTGTGACAATAAGCAATCTCATCCAATCAATTTCTGATAGCAACACACATTCCAGGGTAGTCCAGCCTGGTTGCAGACAGAATAAGCAGGTCTATTCTAATGCCTCATGAGTGGTCTCTCAACATGAAGGTGGTGGAGAGGATTTTCCATCAATGGTGTCAACCTTGCTGTGACCTTTTTGCATCCCATCTCAACAACATGTGGAGCAGGCTCTTTGCCCTCATTCCCCCCACTGGGGAAGTCACCGAGAGATGCTCTGCTTCACAACTGACCCACCGGTCTCCTTTACACCTATCCCCCAATACCTGTCATCCACAAATTTCTTCAGAAAGCATATCAATTGAAGAGCATATTAATCCTCATTGTCCCTTATTGGCCTCATCAGGTTTGGTTTTCCTTTCTTAGGCCTCATCTTCTTAGTCCCCTTTGGATCCTGTATCCAACTCCAAACCTTCTTTCTCACCCAACAGACTCAATTCACCTAGACATTCTCGGGCTAAAATTGACCACATGGTTTCTCCACTTACATTGATTGCTAGACAGCCCAGGCTCTCCTCTCCACTCCATCATGTTCTTTTATCATCTCACAAGGCTTCCACCTGAAAACTTTACAAAAGTAAAGAAAAGAATTGTATTTTTGGTACAACAGAATCAATTCGATCATTTCTCTGCTCCTGTCTCTAAAGTTCTGAAATTTCTAACATCAATCTTAAATGAAGGAGCTAGCTCTTCTACTGTTAAAGTGCAATTAGCTCCATCTCCAACTTTCATGTTGGAATAGGTAATTCACCTCTAACATCTTCCAAAATTTGGAGACTTCCTAAGAGGAACACTTCTCCTTAGACCTCTTATGAAAAGATCCTACTCTCTCTTGGAATTTAAATTTAATATTGCAAGCTCTAACCCAGTCTCCATTTGAACCTTCAGCTAAGACAGAACTAAAATTTTTAACCTGGAAAACTATATTTTTAGTAGCAGGCCTTGTCCTCTAAGCCCCCTTACTTGCTTTTTTATAAAGACAGAGTATCCTTAAGAACCACTCCTTCCTTTCTACCTAAGATGGTGTCAGAATCTAATATGAATCACACTATCAACTTACCAGTCGTTTTCCAAAATTTTGAAATAAAGGATAATTTATGTTACATCGATTGGATATTCACAGACAATTATGGTTTTACTTACATAGAATGAAAGATTTTTAGAAAAACAGAATGACTGTTTATATCTTTTTTGAATTCAACACTGGGCAAATCAGTTTCTAGTAACATTAGCTAAATGGTTGACTGATTGTATTACTTTTGTTTATCATAAATTGGGAATGTCTTTACCCAAACCACCAAGAGTACATTCCACAAGATCTATGGCAACTTCTTCAGCTTTTTTGTCTTTTTTTGTATGGATGATATTTGTGCAGCTGCAACTTGGGCCAATCCTCATACTTTTATTTCTCATTAGAAATTAGATCTGGTCTCTAGGGCAGAGCAGCTTTTGGTTCAGTAGTACTGAAAAATATCCTTCCTTAGAGTCTTAGAGTCCACCTAGGGTTTAGGTAACTGGGGACTCTGTTCCTAGAGTTGAGGAATGAATAAAATGTGACATCAGATGGAGAAGTTATGTACTCACCATAATGTTCCATGTGTGTTGTCCATTTTCATTCTTCCTCACCTGCCTTCCCAACTAGTCACTCTTTTGGAAGGATCAAAATGCTGAAGGAAAATCATCCAAATCTCTTCTCTCTCAGCCCAATTAATCCTTCAAGAGTTAGGGTCTGTGTCAGCGGAAATCATTCTAGTACCATTGTCAAGGTACCATATGAGAATACTTCAGTGGACATTAGCTATTAAGTGGTCCATTCCTTACCACCTCTGTCCAGTCAGATAAAGATTACTTAAGCTTGCAAAAAAGTGGATAAAATCAAGTCAAGTCCAAGAAGGTTGTCCCTTTGTTCTTCCCCAACCCGAGGCCATAGTGACCATGGACACATCCCAGATCAGATGGGGGGCACTTCCTGGGGAGGACAGTGCAAGGCACATTGTCCCTCAAAGAGGCCAACATGGATATCAATGTCCTGAAAATTAGAGCCGTCCTGTCAGCATTGCAGGCTTTCCAAGACTCTTCCCATCAGGACTATTGTGATTCAAACAAACAAACAATATGTCAGTGGTCTGGTACATCAACAAACAAGGAAACCAAATCTTACACCCTGTGACAAGAAGCTTTAAGAGTGTGACAATAAGCAATCTCATCCAATCAATTTCTGATAGCAACACACATTCCAGGGTAGTCCAGCCTGGTTGCAGACAGAATAAGCAGGTCTATTCTAATGCCTCATGAGTGGTCTCTCAACATGAAGGTGGTGGAGAGGATTTTCCATCAATGGTGTCAACCTTGCTGTGACCTTTTTGCATCCCATCTCAACAACATGTGGAGCAGGCTCTTTGCCCTCATTCCCCCCACTGGGGAAGTCACCGAGAGATGCTCTGCTTCACAACTGACCCACCGGTCTCCTTTACACCTATCCCCCAATACCTGCCATCCACAAATTTCTTCAGAAAGCATATCAATTGAAGAGCATATTAATCCTCATTGTCCCTTATTGGCCTCATCAGGTTTGGTTTTCCTTTCTTAGGCCTCATCTTCTTAGTCCCCTTTGGATCCTGTATCCAACTCCAAACCTTCTTTCTCACCCAACAGACTCAATTCACCTAGACATTCTCGGGCTAAAATTGACCACATGGTTTCTCCACTTACATTGATTGCTAGACAGCCCAGGCTCTCCTCTCCACTCCATCATGTTCTTTTATCATCTCACAAGGCTTCCACCTGAAAACTTTACAAAAGTAAAGAAAAGAATTGTATTTTTGGTACAACAGAATCAATTCGATCATTTCTCTGCTCCTGTCTCTAAAGTTCTGAAATTTCTAACATCAATCTTAAATGAAGGAGCTAGCTCTTCTACTGTTAAAGTGCAATTAGCTCCATCTCCAACTTTCATGTTGGAATAGGTAATTCACCTCTAACATCTTCCAAAATTTGGAGACTTCCTAAGAGGAACACTTCTCCTTAGACCTCTTATGAAAAGATCCTACTCTCTCTTGGAATTTAAATTTAATATTGCAAGCTCTAACCCAGTCTCCATTTGAACCTTCAGCTAAGACAGAACTAAAATTTTTAACCTGGAAAACTATATTTTTAGTAGCAGGCCTTGTCCTCTAAGCCCCCTTACTTGCTTTTTTATAAAGACAGAGTATCCTTAAGAACCACTCCTTCCTTTCTACCTAAGATGGTGTCAGAATCTAATATGAATCACACTATCAACTTACCAGTCGTTTTTCCAAAATTTTGAAATAAAGGATAATTTATGTTACATCGATTGGATATTCACAGACAATTATGGTTTTACTTACATAGAATGAAAGATTTTTAGAAAAACAGAATGACTGTTTATATCTTTTTTGAATTCAAAACTGGGCAAATCAGTTTCTAAAGTAACATTAGCTAAATGGTTGACTGATTGTATTACTTTTGTTTATCATAAATTGGGAATGTCTTTACCCAAACCACCAAGAGTACATTCCACAAGATCTATGGCAACTTCTTCAGCTTTTTTGTCTTTTTTTGTATAGATGATATTTGTGCAGCTGCAACTTGGGCCAATCCTCATACTTTTATTTCTCATTACAAATTAGATCTGGTCTCTAGGGCAGAGCAGCTTATGGTTCAGTAGTACTGAAAAATATCCTTCCTTAGAGTCTTAGAGTCCACCTAGGGTTTAGGTAACTGGGGACTCTGTTCCAAGAGTTGAGGAATGAATAAAATGTGACATCAGATGGAGAAGTTATGTACTCACCATAATGTTCCATGTGTGTTGTCCATTTTCATTCTTCCTCACCTGCCTTCCCAACTAGTCACTCTTTTGGAAGGATCAAAATGCTGAAGGAAACTTCTTCCTTTCTTAGAGTCTCAGTTTTTGCTGGTTATCTTAATATTTTTATTCCTTTGCAATGCTCTATGGATATAAAGGTCAGCAAACATGATCTGAGGTATGTTAGAGACTAGGGCATTATGAAAAAAGGAGGCACTCGATGGCTTTCAGTGATCCATGACCTAGTAGAAGTGGCCGAGTCGGATCAGAGGAACCAATCCAAACCCAAGAGGTGAGGAAGAATAAAAATGGACAACACAGGTGGGACATTATGATGAGTACATAACTTCTTTTTAATGAGTCTTGACATCTTGATAAAGACTGAAAAAATAAGCAAGTTATTTAAATAAGGAAATATGTGAATGGCATTCGGTTGGCAATACGCTATGGGTGGGACAACACATTTTGTGCATACCCTTGGAGCTGTAGATAAACAAAAGGGTAATACAGACAACTGATAAGGACCCAGAAGCAGAGAACCTTAAAAATGTCCAGATGCCTATGGCAATGGGAAGGTTGTAGTAAGTATCCTATTGGTCTAGAGTTACCAAATAACTAATGTGAGGAATGAGGGGTATCAGTTTTGTAAGGTCAACATTTTGAACTTTGGAACTTTCAGGTACAGATTTGGAAATAAAAGATCTAGTACTGCCCTCTAACAGGCTTCTCTCTTTGGTACCAGAAACATTCTAGAATAGAAGCCTTTGCCTCTTTGACTTATGGGCACTGGTTCTATGACTTCCTGGGTATATAAAGACTGAATAATCTGAAGAAAAAAATTCTGTTGTTTTGGAGGTGGCGAGGCATTGCCCTGAATTGAATTTTTTATATCTAATGCCATCTGTAACCCTCCCATACCTCTTTTAAAACTCAGGAGTCCAAAACAATCTTTTGCCAAAGGGAAATGTTGAGGGCCAGCTTTGGGAACAGATTTGTAAAGATATTGGCTGGGGGAGAGGGACAAAGGTAAGGAGTGCTGGTATAGTCATTTTGTGTTGTTGGTCTCCCCATTTTTTCTGAAAAGATCTCTGTTTTTTTGTTAACACATATAGGCCATCTGTTATTTGCATTTTGTTTGCTAGAAAAAGACTGGCTTTGTTTATCTGGCTTTTTGTGCTAGAGGCCAGTAGGAATTTTATTGGGGAACATAAAGTATTTTGGAAACTCCATGAATTCATTTCCATATTTTATGAGAACCTGCGTGGCAAAAGAACCAAACAATGCCTCCTTATCTATAGCTAAATACAATATTTTAAACTTACCTAATCAACAAACCTTTGGTAACATATCCAAGCATATCATCACTGTAGCAGTAGCAGTGGCCTTAAACACATTATCTGCACAATCATACACTCTTTTCATACCATGTTTAGATAATTAAGGAAAGGTGGAAACTGTTTGGTTCAAAAAAGATATTTCTTCAGTAGGAAGAGTGGAAGATAGTTCTCTGAGACAGTCCCTATAACGAAGCATACATTTCCACATATATACCTGGTAATTCAGAATTCTGAAGACTAAACTGGAAGAAGAAAGCATTCTCTTACCTATATGGTCCAACATTTTAACTTCTGTATCACCAGGGGAATAACTGGAATTGACGACAAGCCTGTTGCCATCATCTGACACAGTTGAAATGGCAGCTGGATCAGACATAAGGTGAGAGAAAAGAAATGTATTAGCCTCAGATGCCTCATACAGCTTATCTGCTTTTTTAGGGACTGAAGGCTGGGTATGAAGATGAGTACAGACAGCATTCAATATATCCTACAGGGCTGGCAATGTAGAGGGATGGGAGAGGAATGTACTATATCAATTTGTAACATGGCATAATATCTCCTCAGTTCAGGGGAAACTCAATTTGTTCCCATAAAAATATCTCATTAATCCTTGCAATGGTCATATTTAAAGAAAATACCTCCACAAGAGGATAAGAATTAATGTTTTCATAACAGTCCAAGAGTTTTACTTGGGAATCTGCAGGAGAAGAAGCCATATCTCTGTCAAAATCAGAATAATCAGACCTTGTTTCCTAAAGAACAACTTTACAGGGATAACCATCTGTAAATGCTTCTGTGTACCAGGATTTATTGCCTGTAAATCCTGTCTCGCCAAGGTAAGGAACTTGTTTTTAACTGTAATGACTTCAGCAGAAGAGTAATGTCTATTTTTGTTTGTTTTTTCTTAATTAGGAGTTCAAGCAGAAGAGGATTGAGGATTGGTACAAAGAAGAGAAATCTGCCGAGTATAATGGTCTCTTACCCCAGTTACCCCGAGAAGAATCTCACTATCTCCCAAAACTGGAGATGATGGTTCTCCCACTCCTGTGTCGGATACTTCTGGTTTTAACAGCTTTGTTTATTTCAGAAGATCTAATAGGTTTGTATGCTGTTGCTTTCTCCTCTGACTTCTGTCAAAATTTGCTTTAGGATAACCTTGATCACAAAACCTGTTAACCAATGAGGAGCTTTCAAAAGCAAAAAATGCATCCTCAACTGTCAAACTGGGTCATTCTTACAAGTTGACTATATTGTCCTTCAAAAACCTTGAATGCTTGCTATCATAGACAAGATAGTCATTGCTTTGAACAAGCTTTTTAAAATTCATGAACAATAGTAAACCTTCTTTAACATAGACTTCTAAATGTAAAACCTTTATCTAAAAATGGATATATTCTTTGTTAAAATTATCTATTTGATTTAAATTTTGCATAAAATTCTCAAGCTGTTGAACACATCCATACCACAACATAAATATATAATCAATAAATATTTAAAAATATATTGCTAGCAAAACTTGAATTAAAATTAAAATAAAAAATTCTCTCTTTCCCAAGTGATCATACAAATGTTTGCATAACTGGAAGCCATCTCCTTTCCCCTTCCCACCCTGTCAGTTGTTTAAAAAAATATTCAAACTAAAAAATGCATGATAGTATAATACCTACTATTTCTCCTAATATTCTAACTTGTTTCTCAGAAAAACAATTTGAAGACAGCATTTAATTTCTACATTTTTCTAACCCTATGTCATTGGGAATTACAGTATAGAAAGAGTTGTCAACATCAGTAACTAAGATATCTCCATCTCACACAGGCTCAGGATGAATGCTTTTAATGAAATCAAAACAGTCCCTGATGAAAATTGGACTTACTCAATTTTATTAACTGTACTCAACAACTACAGGCCATAACATAGGTGGTTCTATGCTCTTATGAATCTAGGGCAAACGAAAGATTCTACTAATTTTAAGTGCCTAAATTCTAAATTAATCCACTAACTTGGCCTCAATAAAACCTCCTAATAACCAGTCCTTTTGCAGAGAAATGATAAAAAGGGTAAACTTTGCTGATCTCACAAAATAATAATAATAATAATAATAATAACAATGTTGATGAAAATAATAATAACAAAATAAGCTTGAAATTGAACACATTTTTCTTGCAGTCATTAACATTCTTGACTACCAAAGCATTCACTTTTTCAGCTCTGGTTATTAAAATATTACTTTTGTAGAAATTATGGAAATAAACTTTTTATTCTGATGTCAAATTATAAAATTTCCTATCAGGTTTATTTATGAACCAATTCCTAATATAGTTTTCAGTTACCTTGAGAAAAGCATGCTTCTCTGGTTTCCGGGGGTGGATGATATATACTGGTTTTGCAGAAGACGTGGAATTTCTTCCACAAACTTCCACAAATATATTTGAAATTGAGCTTTCTTACAAATGTCCACAAGCTGTTGATTGTTTCTGTTAAATCAACTCTTCTAACTGGCACTAAAGAACCATCCTTTGTTCAATACTCTGAGCTCAAACCCATTTATCTGTAATTGGAAAGGTTCACAATTTTGAAGAAAAAATTACCATTAACTCAATTTATCTTTGCCTCACTCCCTGCTGTCCCCAGTAGTTTTCCCTTTGATGCTGGACATTGTGTGGTGACTATGCTACTACTTGGGCCAAAGTCGTTGTTCCATTTCCTGTATCTCGATAAACCCCATGGCTCTGGGACAGCTGCCTAGTTTGATGCTTTGGTGACATTGCCATTACTCCATTCAACCATTCAAGAAAATCGTGTTGGTCTAGAACAAACAGCAGGAGGGTCATTGAACTTAGAATTATCAGCTGCATCTGGGGAAGGTTGCTCTGGGAAAGACAAAACACTTTCTAACCTGCTTTTACTATAAATGTAAACAGCCACTTTTTCCCAATAATTTATGTCCCTTTCAAAATTTTTGAGCTTCCTTTTCTTTTGAATCTTGATTTCCTTAATTATTTTAGTCTGAATACTTTCCAGTTTTACTACAAAATTAACTGCTGTAGTTTTTTATTTTAAAGACCCATATTGCATCTTAATAGAATGGTTTATCACAATAACCTCCAATTTATATTGACCCATCAAGAGTTCATCATATTGCAGTCCTGTTTTTTAATTGTTTTTTTTTGTTGTTGTTTTTTTTCCCTGCAGGCATTTTAAGCACTCTAAGCCCACTAAGAACCATTGAACACTCAGGCAAGTTTCAAAAAAACAAAATATAGGACTACAGTCTCTTGAATTTCAAGAGATATTCTTCTCAACTTGAAAGGTCTTTAGATAATTTAATAACAGAGCCAGATGAGTCAGAAGACAGGTTGCTTTTAAATGGCTTTTCCAGTAATGCAAGGCAAGAAATGAGAAGTTGTTTATTTTCTTCACAGTCTAAGTACCCCTAAGGGATTAAAGTGCTTACTCTGTGGATTTGTTAATTAAATATTTTTTTATTGATAGTTCATGGAAGTCATTTTTGCTCAATGTTGAGATAGTTCTTGAAATGAAAAAAACTGTCATCTTTAAAGATCACTTTCAATTTAAAAATACATGCACAACAAAACTTATAGTCTACTTAATTCACTTTCATACCCTTGTCCAAGCCTCAGCCTCTTTACAATGATACTTCCACTCTAATAACCACATGGATGGGTACTTGTTCTGAAGTGTCATGCTGCTGAAATAAAAAACAGTCTTCAGACCTCCTATTTCTTAGTAAAATTAGAGACTCTATAAACACCCATACTAGGGACTTAAAGTCATACCAACAAAGAAACAAGACTCAGTGGAGTGATAGGCGCCAAACTCAATGTATCCCCAGCCTGTGGAAGAAGTTATCACTACAGATAAAGCAAGCTACTGCTTTGTCTATTTTAAGGCTAGTCTTACTCATCGGATGGGTGGAGACAGATTTCCACTACATTACATGTATGACCCTGCTTGATTTGGGAGGTGGGCACTAGTGAGTACTCATAAAGGGTGGTAAGAACTTTTAAGTATGTCTACTCAAAGATTCATATGACTAGGCCTCATTGTCCCTATGATCACTTCCCTAATATTGTTTCTATGTTTCTGTTTTCCTTATGTTTCTATGTTCTTTTAACTGTAAATATTGTTTTAATTAAACAAATCCTCCCTATCCACTTACTGCTGTTTCCCATCCCCTAATCAGACCCATTTATATGACAACAATGGCTTGCTCACTTCACCTTTGTCTTCCTCAGAGGTGACCATATCATACAGCTGTAGTGAATTGGACTAAGAAGATCTCTTCTGTTTGCGCCCATGCTTAGGATTGTCTGCATCAGTTAGCATTGTATAAATCTACCACTTTAATCCTTTTTATTCATTCCTTCACACAGCTAAAAGTAAAAGTAATGGGCCTATAATTCCCTTGCTTATTCCTGCACTCAGCTTTACACATGAGAAACAGTGTTCCCTTAATGGTCTTGTGATGCCAGTCCAGTTTCAGTGGAGATTCAGTAAAGCACTGCCTGAAAACCTTCAGAACCATTGGAAACTCTTCTAGTGCCCAGAAGGGAACATTAGTTCATCTGTCCATTTTGTATTCCAAAGTCTGAGAAAAGTTCCTTATTCACTTCATCCATATCCAGTTGTGCATTCATTTATTCACATCACCTTAGATATTTCCATCTCAATACCCTGTCTTTCCTTTCATTTAAAATTTTTGAGGTGAAAAATTAATTTGCTACCCTGACTTTTTCCCTAGCTACAATTCTCCCTTAGGTAGGCCATTCCTAGTCTCACACCAGAGCTCTTAATGACATAGCAGTACACATTCTACCAAAAAATACTGTTGATTTGTGTCAGCCTCTCTGATTATATCAAAACCACTGGTCTTGATTTCATGTCTCACAAGCAGTTCATCAGTTTATCCAGCTGTAGCTGTTAGGTACATATGCTGTTATTTCTAGATCATCTATAAGATTTAATCACTTTGAGTATTACAGCAGTTATTTCTCTTATGTGAAGGCTTCCCCTCTAAAGTTGATTAATAAATGTCTTTGTGGTCAATGTACTACACCAAGATTTTCAGGCTGATCCCTTATTTTGTTTATGGTGTTTGCACAGTATTGTAACTTTTAAGAACTTTAAAAAGTTTAGTAAAGCCCCTAAGAGCTGAAGGCTTAAACTACAGTATTTTCTGTCTCAGGACAAAATGAAAAAGCTAAAAAAAAACTTCATTAACCTTACAAGAGTGCTGGAAAAGTCATAGATGGGACCTAGAAAGACAATTTTTAAAATGTCTAAGAAGGCTAGATATCAAAAGGAGGCACATGAAGAAAATTCAGAAAGTCAAAAGTTCTCCTTAAATTTATCTGAAAAGAGACTTTCAATGGTTTCCACTTCAGAAATTTTGCAATTTATCAAAAAGGAGACAAAAAGACTTTTTGTCAGTTTAAGGATGTGTTAAACCTTAGACGTATGCAATGATGCAGCCTAATGATACTGAATAATTTGCAAGCATTTGTTTTAAATTTTATTTTATTAATTTGGTAGCCAGATACATCTACTAGGAGTAAATACCTCTTTTCCACCAACCTAAGAATGCTACCTGTCTAAAAGACTTGCTCAGACTTATACGATAGACAACTATAGACAGAGAATCAAACCTACCACTATAGGATGGAACTAATTAGTACGTTATAACCTTAATCATGTGTACTAAACTGCCAGACATATTGAAGAACCTATTAGGCCTTCAGGCAGCTGTCTTCAGCAGGACTCAGAATGTATCATTATGGAACCAATTCAGCAGTCCATCATGACAGAACTGATGTCACTGTTTACAACAATACAACCACTGCCTCTGTCTCAGACTTTATTCATAGACTTTCATGTCTTCAGGGAAGAATGTTTTCATTTGGTGTAGAATGCATCTTTTTATCAGATGCAGACTATACCTGGGGTTGCAATTCCACCATCCCTGTGAAGGACAAAGATCCACTGACAGTCCTACCTTAGTAAACATCATGGAAATTGCCACTGGTTATATTATTAACAAGGATAAGAAGAAAAGAAAGAACACACAATCCACAATTTTTGAGGAAAAGAAAGAGGCTTACGTCAACCAGATGCACTCTTCTAATGTCATGATGATTAGGATTCCACCTCATCAGGGACTCTGTCACATTTACACAGACATTAACTTAATGGGGAAATTTTATTCCTACATTATGTTTGTTTATCCTTGGTAGCATGATGTCCCCCATAAACCCCCACATCACTTCAAATTCACCTCATATATATATATATTAGCCAGTTGTCCCTCTGGCCAGTGTCACCAGTCCTCTCCTCCCATTTGCTGTACTTACAATGTACTCTCTGAGTTTAATTTACTGTGCATACTACCATGACATGAATTAAAATGAACAATTGTGGTCCAGTGCATATAACTAAATAAAAAGCAAGTGAAGAAAGTAAGCAAGTATGCATATTAGTTTTAAGGGGACAATATTTTGCCTAGCACAAGTGTATCAAATGATACAGCTTTAAATGCATAAATGACATTAAAAGAGTGCAAGTTAGCCAGCAAATGAAACAACTTTGAACATTGTTATTGTACTTGTTAATTACGAGATATGATGTTGTCATTTTCATTTGTTCCTCAACAAATAGGTTTGGATCCGACCATTGTATCCAACTTGGCCACTTTGTTAGATTCTAGGATCTGACTCTCGAGCTCCTCCCTTACCCACAATTCCCCCTGATCACTGTATTACACTCAGATTTCATTTGCCTCTCTTCAAGTTTGGTCGGGATTGTGACTTCTTGAGCTCTAGTTGGGTTTTTGTAAGTGACTAGTTAAAATTTTATCTTTCTTTTTCTAGAATCTTTATATTTTTTAATGTGCACTGTCTCCTTTGCCTCTGTTTTCAGCTGTTCTACCTTAAAGGTAAACTTTGAGGTATTCATTGTCCAAAAAAAATGGCTTATTTTTTCCATCTTAGCTGCTGTTTTCTAGTATGGCTAATAAACCTACCTGATTTAAAAAGTGCACTTCTTGTTGGCACAAGATCCCTAATTCCAATGCCCACAGGGAGTGCATGTGTTGTCTGGGGCTGGCACATCTATACACTTCCTGCGCTATTTGTGCAGCCTTTAATGCAAGGGCTATCAGTGATCACAGAAATAAGTTGATTCTTAAAGGCATTCTTCTGGCTTTGGCTACTTCAGCTGGTACATCTTCTTCAAGGACTCAAACTTCCTCTCAGAAAACTAAAACGGCTAGGAAGCATAAGAAATGCTCCTCCTCCAAGTCTCCTCAGTCAATAAATTCTTATCAGCCTCTTGCTAAAGTACCTAACACCTCATCTCTGAAAGCTTTGGATCCTATACCTATTGTTACCAAGTCTCCTTGGCTCCATTCTCCAAGATTTTCCCTGGAGCTGGTCTCTCCTAGATTAAGGTCTCCCTTCCTCCAGAAAACCCTGAAAAATTCTTCAAGCCCACCAGCCACTTCATCTTCTATTAGGTCCTCCCAGAGTCTCTCTGAGTCAGAGGTGGATAGGATGATGAGGAAGTTCCTCAGAACACAGATCCAGATGGGGGGATCTGTCAGCTCCATCTCTCATTGGATCCATGATCCTTAAGCTTACCTTCCGCCCTCTACATGCTCCTTCTCCAATCTGACCTACTGTTTTGGAGTCCTCAGATCCAAGAGCCTCGAACGTTGAACTGTTGGATCATAAAGTCCTGATATCCTCGACTCCGATGACTCCCTGACTCAGTCTACTGCAAACTCTGTTTGAGCATGATGGCTCTCAGTGCTGAAGCATTGCCACAAGATCCGAGGGGTTGACCTCAACTCTGAAGTTTTCAGAGCCAACACTTCCTCTTGGAGCTTCATCATTGGATAGCTTGGCTCCGACTCCCCCTTCAGAGCCAGGGGTTCAGGGGTGGTAGGGATTGTCTAATCTGAGAGTTTCAGCTCCAGTGGGATTGTCCTCAGCATCCCCTGGGCCCTTTGCTTTTGAGGTGGTGGAGAGGGTATTTCTCTACCTACAATGCCTCCTTATCTATAGCTAAATACAATATTTTAAACTTACCTAATCAACAAACCTTTGGTAACATATCCAAACATATCATCACTGTAGCAGTAGCAGTGGCCTTAAACACATTATCTGCACAATCATACACTCTTTTCATAGCATGTTTAGATAATTAAGGAAAGGTGGAAACTGTTTGGTTCAAAAAAGATATTTCTTCAGTAGGAAGAGTGGAAGATAGTTCTCTGAGACAGTCCCTATAACGAAGCATACATTTCCACATATATGCCTGGTAATTCAGAATTCTGAAGACTAAACTGGAAGAAGAAAGCATTCTCTTACCTATATGGTCCAACATTTTAACTTCTGTATCACCAGGGGAATAACTGGAATTGACAACAAGCCTGTTGCCATCATCTGACACAGTTGAAATGGCAGCTGGATCAGACATAAGGTGAGAGAAAAGAAATGTATTAGCCTCAGATGCCTCATACAGCTTATCTGCTTTTTTAGGGACTGAAGACTGGGTATGAAGATGAGTACAGACAGCATTCAATATATCCTACAGGGCTGGCAATGTAGAGGGAGAGGAGAGGAATGTACTATATCAATTTATAACATGGCATAATATCTCCTCAGTTCAGGGGAAACTCAATTTGTTCCCATAAAAATATCTCATTAATCCTTGCAATGGTCATATTTAAAGAAAATACCTCCACAAGAGGATAAGAATTAATGTTTTCATAACAGTCCAAGAGTTTTACTTGGGAATCTGCAGGAGAAGAAGCCATATCTCTGTCAAAATCAGAATAATCAGACCTTGTTTCCTAAAGAACAACTTTACAGGGATAACCATCTGTAAATGCTTCTGTGTACCAGGATTTATTGCCTGTAAATCCTGTCTAGCCAAGGTAAGGAACTTGTCTTTAACTGTAATGACTTCAGCAGAAGAGTAATGTCTATTTTTTGTTTGTTTTTTCTTAGGAGTTCAAGCAGAAGAGGATTGAGGATTGGTACAAAGAAGAGAAATCTGCCGAGTATAATGGTCTCTTACCCCAGTTACCCCGAGAAGAATCTCACTATCTCCCAAAACTGGAGATGATGGTTCTCACACTCCTGTGTCGGATACTTCTGGTTTTAACAGCTTTGTTTATTTCAGAAGATCTAATAGGTTTGTATGCTGTTGCTTTCTCCTCTGACTTCTGTCAAAATTTGCTTTAGGATAACCTTGATCACAAAACCTGTTAACCAATGAGGAGCTTTCAATAGCAAAAAATGCATCCTCAACTGTCAAACTGGGTCACTCTTACAAGTTGACTATATTGTCCTTCAAAAACCTTGAATGCTTGCTATCATAGACAAGATAGTCATTGCTTTGAACAAGCTTTTTAAAATTCATGAACAATAGTAAACCTTCTTTAACATAGACTTCTAAATGTAAAACCTTTATCTAAAAATGGATATATTCTTTGTTAAAATTATCTATTTGATTTAAATTTTGCATAAAATTCTCAAGCTGTTGAACACATCCATACCACAACATAAATATATAATCAATAAATATTTAAAAATATATTGCTAGCAAAACTTGAATTAAAATTCAAATAAAAAAAAATTCTCTCTTTCCCAAGTGATCATACAAATGTTTGCATAACTGGAAGCCATCTCCTTTCCCCTTCCCACCCTGTCAGTTGTTTAAAAAAATATTCAAACTAAAAAATGCATGATAGTATAATACCTACTATTTCTCCTAATATTCTAACTTGTTTCTCAGAAAAACAATTTGAAGACAGCATTTAATTTCTACATTTTTCTAACCCTATGTCATTGGGAATTACAGTATAGAAAGAGTTGTCAACATCAGTAACTAAGATATCTCCATCTCACACATGCTCAGGATGAATGCTTTTAATGAAATCAAAACAGTCCCTGATGAAAATTGGACTTACTCAATTTTATTAACTGTACTCAACAACTACAGGCCATAACATAGGTGGTTCTATGTTCTTATGAATCTAGGGCAAATGAAAGATTCTACTAATTTTAAGTGCCTAAATTCTAAATTAATCCACTAACTTGGCCTCAATAAAACCTCCTAATAACCAGTCCTTTTGCAGAGAAATGATAAAAAGGGTAAACTTTGCTGATCTCACAAAATAATAATAATAATAATAACAATGTTGATGAAAATAATAATAACAAAATAAGCTTGAAATTGAACACATTTTTCTTGCAGTCATTAACATTCTTGACTACCAAAACATTCACTTTTTCAGCTCTGGTTATTAAAATATTACTTTTGTAGAAATTATGGAAATAAACTTTTTATTCTGATGTCAAATTATAAAATTTCCTATCAGGTTTATTTATGAACCAATTCCTAATATAGTTTTCAGTTACCTTGAGAAAAGCATGCTTCTCTGGTTTCCGGGGGTGGATGATATATACTGGTTTTGCAGAAGACGTGGAATTTCTTCCACAAACTTCCACAAATATATTTGAAATTGAGCTTTCTTACAAATGTCCACAAGCTGTTGATTGTTTCTGTTAAATCAACTCTTCTAACTGGCACTAAAGAACCATCCTTTGTTCAATACTCTGAGCTCAAACCCATTTATCTGTAATTGGAAAGGTTCACAATTTTGAAGAAAAAATTACCATTAACTCAATTTATCTTTGCCTCACTCCCTGCTGTCCCCAGTAGTTTTCCCTTTGATGCTGGACATTGTGTGGTGACTATGCTACTACTTGGGCCAAAGTCGTTGTTCCATTTCCTGTATCTCGATAAACCCCATGGCTCTGGGACAGCTGCCTAGTTTGATGCTTTGGTGACATTGCCATTACTCCATTCAACCATTCAAGAAAATCGTGTTGGTCTAGAACAAACAGCAGGAGGGTCATTGAACTTAGAATTATCAGCTGCATCTGTGAAAGGTTGCTCTGGGAAAGACAAAACACTTTCTAACCTGCTTTTACTATAAATGTAAACAGCCCCTTTTTTCCAATAATTTATGTCCCTTTCAAAATTGTTGAGCTTCCTTTTCTTTTGAATCTTGATTTCCTTAATTATTTTAGTCTGAATACTTTCCAGTTTTACTACAAAATTAACTGCTGTAGTTTTTTATTTTAAAGACCCATATTGCATCTTAATAGAATGGTTTATCACAATAACCTCCAATTTATATTGACCCATCAAGAGTTCATCATATTGCAGTCCTGTTTTTTAATTGTTTTTTTTTTTGTTTGTTTGTTTTTTCCCTGCAGGCATTTTAAGCACTCTAAGCCCACTAAGAACCATTGAACACTCAGGCAAGTTTCAAAAAAACAAAATATAGGACTACAGTCTCTTGAATTTCAAGAGATATTCTTCTCAACTTGAAAGGTCTTTAGATAATTTAATAACAGAGCCAGATGAGTCAGAAGACAGGTTGCTTTTAAATGGCTTTTCCAGTAATGCAAGGCAAGAAATGAGAAGTTGTTTATTTTCTTCACAGTCTAAGTACCCCTAAGGGATTAAAGTGCTTACTCTGTGGATTTGTTAATTAAATATTTTTTTATTGATAGTTCATGGAAGTCATTTTTGCTCAATGTTGAGATAGTTCTTGAAATGAAAAAAACTGTCATCTTTAAAGATCACTTTCAATTTAAAAATACATGCACAACAAAACTTATAGTCTACTTAATTCACTTTCATACCCTTGTCCAAGCCTCAGCCTCTTTACAATGATACTTCCACTCTAATAACCACATGGATGGGTACTTGTTCTGAAGTGTCATGCTGCTGAAATAAAAAACAGTCTTCAGACCTCCTATTTCTTAGTAAAATTAGAGACTCTATAAACACCCATACTAGGGACTTAAAGTCATACCAACAAAGAAACAAGACTCAGTGGAGTGATAGGTGCCAAACTCAATGTATCCCCAGCCTGTGGAAGAAGTTATCACTACAGATAAAGCAAGCTACTGCTTTGTCTATTTTAAGGCTAGTCTTACTCATTGGATGGGTGGAGACAGATTTCCACTACATTACATGTATGACCCTGCTTGATTTGGGAGGTGGGCACTAGTGAGTACTCATAAAGGGTGGTAAGAACTTTTAAGTATGTCTACTCAAAGATTCATATGACTAGGCCTCATTGTCCCTATGATCACTTCCCTATTATTGTTTCTATGTTTCTGTTTTCCTTATGTTTCTATGTTCTTTTAACTGTAAATATTGTTTTAATTAAACAAATCCTCCCTATCCACTTACTGCTGTTTCCCATCCCCTAATCAGACCCATTTATATGACAACAATGGCTTGCTCACTTCACCTTTGTCTTCCTCAGAGGTGACCATATCATACAGCTGTAGTGAATTGGACTAAGAAGATCTCTTCTGTTTGCGCCCATGCTTATGATTGTCTGCATCAGTTAGCATTGTATAAATCTACCACTTTAATCCTTTTTATTCATTCCTTCACACAGCTAAAAGTAAAAGTAATGGGCCTATAATTCCCTTGCTTATTCCTGCACTCAGCTTTACACATGAGAAACAGTGTTCCCTTGATGGTCTTGTGATGCCAGTCCAGTTTCAGTGGAGATTCAGTAAAGCACTGCCTGAAAACCTTCAGAACCATTGGAAACTCTTCTAGTGCCCAGAAGGGAACATTAGTTCATCTGTCCATTTTGTATTCCAAAGTCTGAGAAAAGTTCCTTATTCACTTCATCCATATCCAGTTGTGCATTCATTTACTCACATCACCTTAGATATTTCCATCTCAATACCCTGTCTTTCCTTTCATTTAAAATTTTTGAGGTGAAAAATTAATTTGCTACCCTGACTTTTTCCCTAGCTGCAATTCTCCCTTAGGTAGGCCATTCCTAGTCTCACACCAGAGCTCTTAATGACATAGCAGTACACATTCTACCAAAAAATACTGTTGATTTGTGTCAGCCTCTCTGATTATATCAAAACCACTGGTCTTGATTTCATGTCTCACAAGCAGTTCATCAGTTTATCCAGCTGTAGCTGTTAGGTACATATGCTGTTATTTCTAGATCATCTATAAGATTTAATCACTTTGAGTATTACAGCAGTTATTTCTCTTATGTGAAGGCTTCCCCTCTAAAGTTGATTAATAAATTTCTTTGTGGTCAATGTACTACACCAAGATTTTCAGGCTGATCCCTTATTTTGTTTATGGTGTTTGCACAGTATTGTAACTTTTAAGAACTTTAAAAAGTTTAGTAAAGCCCCTAAGAGCTGAAGGCTTAAACTACAGTATTTTCTGTCTCAGGACAAAATGAAAAAGCTAAAAAAAAACTTCATTAACCTTACAAGAGTGCTGGAAAAGTCATAGATGGGACCTAGAAAGACAATTTTTAAAATGTCTAAGAAGGCTAGATATCAAAAGGAGGCACATGAAGAAAATTCAGAAAGTCAAAAGTTCTCCTTAAATTTATCTGAAAAGAGACTTTCAATGGTTTCCACTTCAGAAATTTTGCAATTTATCAAAAAGGAGACAAAAAGACTTTTTGTCAGTTTAAGGATGTTTTAAACCTTAGACGTATGCAATGATGCAGCCTAATGATACTGAATAATTTGCAAGCATTTGTTTTAAATTTTATTTTATTAATTTGGTAGCCAGATACATCTACTAGGAGTAAATACCTCTTTTCCACCAACCTAAGAATGCTACCTGTCTAAAAGACTTGCTCAGACTTATACGATAGACAACTATAGACAGAGAATCAAACCTACCACTATAGGATGGAGCTAATTAGTACGTTATAACCTTAATCATGTGTACTAAACTGCCAGACATATTGAAGAACCTATTAGGCCTTCAGGCAGCTGTCTTCAGCAGGACTCAGAATGTATCATTATGGAACCAATTCAGCAGTCCATCATGACAGAACTGATGTCACTGTTTACAACAATACAACCACTGCCTCTGTCTCAGACTTTATTCATAGACTTTCATGTCTTCAGGGAAGAATGTTTTCATTTGGTGTAGAATGCATCTTTTTATCAGATGCAGACTATACCTGGGGTTGCAATTCCACCATCCCTTTGAAGGACAAAGATCCACTGACAGTCCTACCTTAGTAAACATCATGGAAATTGCCACTGGTTATATTATTAACAAGGATAAGAAGAAAAGAAAGAACACACAATCCACAATTTTTGAGGAAAAGAAAGAGGCTTATGTCAACCAGATGCACTCTTCTAATGTCATGATGATTAGGATTCCACCTCATCAGGGACTCTGTCACATTTACACAGACATTAACTTAATGGGGAAATTTTATTCCTACATTATGTTTGTTTATCCTTGGTAGCATGATGTCCCCCATAAACCCCCACATCACTTCAAATTCACCTTATATATATATTAGCCAGTTGTCCCTCTGGCCAGTGTCACCAGTCCTCTCCTCCCATTTGCTGTACTTACAATGTACTCTCTGAGTTTAATTTACTGTGCATACTACCATGACATGAATTAAAATGAACAATTGTGGTCCAGTGCATATAACTAAATAAAAAGCAAGTGAAGAAAGTAAGCAAGTATGCATATTAGTTTTAAGGGGACAATATTTTGCCTAGCACAAGTGTATCAAATGATACAGCTTTAAATGCATAAATGACATTAAAAGAGTGCAAGTTAGCCAGCAAATGAAACAACTTTGAACATTGTTATTGTACTTGTTAATTACGAGATCTGATGTTGTCATTTTCATTTGTTCCTCAACAAATAGGTTTGGATCCAACCATTGTATCCAACTTGGCCACTTTGTTAGATTCTAGGATCTGACTCTCGAGCTCCTCCCTTACCCACAATTCCCCCTGATCACTGTATTACACTCAGATTTCATTTGCCTCTCTTCAAGTTTGGTCGGGATTGCGACTTCTCGAGCTCTAGTTGGGTTTTTGTAAGTGACTAGTTAAAATTTTATCTTTCTTTTTCTAGAATCTTTATATTTTTTAATGTGCACTGTCTCCTTTGCCTCTGTTTTCAGCTGTTCTACCTTAAAGGTAAACTTTGAGGTATTCATTGTCCAAAAAAAATGGCTTATTTTTTCCATCTTAGCTGCTGTTTTCTAGTATGGCTAATAAACCTACCTGATTTAAAAAGTGCACTTCTTGTTGGCACAAGATCCCTAATTCCAATGCCCACAGGGAGTGCATGTGTTGTCTGGGGCTGGCACATCTATACACTTCCTGCGCTATTTGTGCAGCCTTTAATGCAAGGGCTATCAGTGATCACAGAAATAAGTTGATTCTTAAAGGCATTCTTCTGGCTTTGGCTCCTTCAGCTGGTACATCTTCTTCAAGGACTCAAACTTCCTCTCAGAAAACTAAAAAGGCTAGGAAGCATAGGAAATGCTCCTCCTCCAAGTCTCCTCAGTCAATAAATTCTTATCAGCCTCTTGCTAAAGTACCAAACACCTCAGCTCTGAAAGCTTTGGATCCTATACCTATTGTTACCAAGTCTCCTTGGCTCCATTCTCCAAGATTTTCCCTGGAGCTGGTCTCTCCTAGATTAAGGTCTCCCTTCCTCCAGAAGACCCTGAAAAATTCTTCAAGCCCACCAGTCACTTCATCTTCTATTAGGTCCTCCCAGAGTCTCTCTGAGTCAGAGGTGGATAGGATGATGAGGAAGTTCCTCAGAACACAGATCCAGATGGGGGGATCTGTCAGCTCCATCTCTCATTGGATCCATGATCCTTAAGCTTACCTTCCGCCCTCTACATGCTCCTTCTCCAATCTGACCTACTGTTTTGGAGTCCTCAGATCCAAGAGCCTCGAACGTTGAACTGTTGGATCATAAGGTCCTGGTATCCTCAACTCCGATGACTCCCTGACTCAATCTACTGCAAACTCTGTTTGAGCATGATGGCTCTCAGTGCTGAAGCATTGCCACAAGATCCGAGGGGTTGACCTCAACTCTGAAGTTTTCAGAGCCAACACTTCCTCTTGGAGCTTCAGCATTGGATAGCTTGGCTCCGACTCCCCCTTCAGAGCCAGGGGTTCAGGGGTCGTAGGGATTGTCTAATCTGAGAGTTTCAGCTCCAGTGGGATTGTCCTCAGCATCCCCTGGGCCCTTTGCTTTTGAGGTGGTGGAGAGGGTATTGTCTCTACCTACAATGCCTTCAACAATTCCTTCTTCAGATCCGTGCCCCTAACCTCCTTTGAATCCTGAGTTTGAGTTCTCTCATCCTACACCTCAAGGACAGCCAGCCCGGATGACCTTTCAAACAGTTTCCACCAGGGAACTTCCCATCTCTTCCAACACTTCTTCAGAGCATCCCACTGAGGAGGACCCTCAGAAGAGGTCATGCAAGAGGATGCACCTGGATTCCCCACAGGAATCCATCACAGAAGACACTGATTTTGACAAAGGGAAAGGGCCTTCTAGAGCTCTACCTGAGGATGTCTTGTTTGGGAACATATTAGAGATCCTTCATCAAAAAGGTGGTTGGTCTTCCCAAAACCCTTCCCAGGAGGAATCAGTATTCTTGGAAGCCTTTGGGTCTGAACCACCTACTTCTTGGGTTACCCTGTCTGTGGATGAGCTGAAAGACCCGGTCTCCCATAGAGCATGGAAGGAACTGGACTCCATATAACTGATCCCTAAGCACCTGGACAAGGGTCTTAGAGCCCCATCAGACAGCTTACATTGGACAAAGAGTGTTCCTGTAGATGCCATTGGCATTGCAGCAGCTACTAAAAAAGAGTTGACTGAACAGCACATTTCTGTCCATCCCCCTATCAGGAAGTTTAGTGTGTTGGACATGTTTGGGAAGTGCTGTATGCATCAGGGACCTTCTCTTTACAGGCGCTGAATTATTTGGTGCATTTCACAAGGTTACAGAGGGACTTAATCAAGGAACTCTCTAACCGTCCCTCAGGGTCCATGTCTGTAGAGGAAGAGAAGTCTTTTTCCTCACAACTGGCCATCTACAATCCATTATAATGCGTCCATGAGGTTAATCACACATGTAGCTGAAGGTTCCTCATGGGCTACTGGTTTAAGCATAGCCATTAGGAGACATGCCTGGATGTGGTTATGTGACTTGATGAAGCCCTTTAAGGAGTCATTCATCAATGCTCCCATTGATGGATCTTTCTTATATAGACCAACAGTTAAAGAGACACTCACACACAGTGAGAATGGTGAAAAGACTCTGTCTGCCATGGCAGTCTGCTTTTCTATCCTGCAAAGAACCTTTGCCAGGAATCAATGCTGTGGGAAAAAAGCATGGTTTAGAAAATCCCAAGAGCCTTTTCAAGAATCATGTGGAGATTTTTCCCACTGAGGCAGAGGGGTAAATGCCTATAATAGGAGGCACCACACTCATGGATGAGGGGGTCTGCAGAATCAAGGTTCTCAAGATTCTTTCTCAGACAGGCTTTTTCAGTGCTCTTGAAAGATTACCCGACTGTTCCTCTCTAGAGGCAGTGGGGAGGGGGCACTTATCCTTACACCCAAAAGTCTGGATGGCCATCACACAAGATTCTTGGGTGCAAAGGATCATATCCAGAGGATATTTCATTCCCTTTTCCCAAGCTCCTCCACAGAACAGAAAAAGTGTCTCCGATGTTCCACCCAATCAGAGGGAATAAGCAGTTCTAGAAATTCAAAAGCTGCTGGACAAAAGAGTCATACAGGAGGTCGCCGGGACTAAAGAAAATCCAGAATTTACTCAAGGTTCTTTTTAGTGCCAAAGAAAACAGGGGACCTGAGACCCATTTTGGATCTCAGTTATTTGAACCAGTTTGTAAAGAACTCCAAGTTCTGGATGGTCATGATTCAGTCCATTCTGCCTCTCCTTCAGGATGACTGGATGTGCTGTCTAGATCTTCAGGATGGGTACTGTCATATATAAATGAACAGATGTTCCCAAAGATATCTATGCTTCCAGCTGGGAGCCAGTTATTATCAGTTCACAGCCCTGTCCTTCAGTATCACTACAGCCCCTAGGGTGTTCACCAAATGCATGGTAGTGGTAGCAGCTCATCTAATTCTGCATGGATTCAGAGTGCTTCCATATTTAGACAACTGGCT
The DNA here is from genome assembly GCF_019279795.1 of Protopterus annectens. Lineage (NCBI taxonomy): Eukaryota > Metazoa > Chordata > Ceratodontiformes > Protopteridae > Protopterus > Protopterus annectens. The sequence continues at coordinate 949,090,256 of NC_056746.1, read as the reverse complement.
CCTAGCACTGAGAAGGAATCTTCTGGAAAAGGCCAGAGATTACCTTCTACTTTTATCTCAATCTCTGGAGATTATGATAAATCTGGTAAAGTCCCAACCTCAACCAGTTCAAGCTTTGGAGTTTATAGGAGCTCGTCTAGACACAGTCAATTGCCTAGCTCATCTGCCTCAAAACAGAATTCTTACTCTGATGTCGCACATCAATCAAGATCTGTCTCATATCTCACCCCCAGCAAGATTAATACTCAAAGCCCTAGGGTCGATGGCTGCTGCAATAACTTTTCTATCTACTACTCATCTTCATATGAGAATTCTTCAATGGACTCTAGCAGTGCAATGGTCTTCTCATCGATGGTCTCTATAACATCCAATAAAATTATTTCAGGTTTGCAGAAAATCTCTGTTGTGGTGTATACATTCTGAAGAGATTCATCAAAGCCACCCATCTGTCCTTCCTCCCACAAAAGCCACATTGACCATGGATGTCTCCCAGTTGGGGGGAGGGGCATTACTTGGGACAGAAAGTTCAAGGCACGTGATCCCAATTTGCATATAAATGTTCTAGATTTGAGAGCAGTGCTTTTAGCATTGCAGGCCCTTCAGAACTCTCTTCCACTAGGAACTATTGCTATTCAGATGGACGACATGTCAGTAGTCTGGTATATCAAAAACAGGGGGGAACCAATGAGAGTTTGGCAATGGGTGGTCTCCTTCAACCACTTTCTAGTAGCAATGCACATACTGGGGAAATTCAACATATTAGAGGACAAGCTCAGCAAGACCATCCTGACTCCTCATGAGTGGTGCCTCAATCAGTGGCAAAGATTATCTTCCACAAATGGAGTCAACCATGTTGCAATCTGCTCACCTCTCCCATCAGCAATAAATGCTGCAGGTTCTTTGCCCTAATTCCCCTCAGGGACAGTCACCAGGAGATGCTCTAGTCCACATTTGGCCTTCCAGTCTCCTTTATGCCTCCCTCCCCCTCATAACCAAGTTTCTTCAGAAAGCCAGTCAGTTGAAGATCAAAGTAATCCTCATTGCAGCCTTCTGGCCTTGGCAGCTATGGTTTCCTTTTCTATGGTCTCACGTAGTATGTCCACCTTGGACATTGTGTCCCACTCCAGATCTCCTGTCACATCCTGCAGAGATTACTCATCCAGACATAACAGGTCTCAAACTGACCACTTGGTTTCTCCAATTCCAATGATGGCTGCATATTCCAGGCTTTTCTCTCCAGTTTGTCAAATCCTTTCTTCGTCTTCCCACAAACCTTCAACCAGAAAGATTTATAAGACCAAATGGAAAAGAATTTCTTTGTGGGCACATGAAAGTGGCTTAGATCATTTTACTGCTCCAATCCTAGCTATTTTAGATTTCCTTGCCTCTATTTTTCAAACCGGAGAAAGCTTCTCTGCCATTAAAGTACAGTTATCAGCCATGTCCACCTACCACATTGGTGATAAGGCTTCTCCTTTAGCTTCAACTAAGTTGTGCAAGGCCTTCCTAAAAGTTACATTTCTTCTTAGACATCCAGTTTGAGATCCCACATCACTTTGGGATCTGACTTTGGTATTACAGTCTTTAGTACATCCTCCATTTGACCCCTCAGCTACAGTAGACCTTAAATTTGTATCTTGAAACACTGTCTTTTTGGTGGTGAATACTTCAGCTAGATGAGATTCTGAACTCCAAACACTCTGCAAAACCACCCTATCTAATTTTTCACAAGGAAAGGGTTACCCTGTGCACTAATCCTTCCTTTCTACCTAAAGTGGCCTCTGAATCAATCATCAGTCAAATCATTAACCTACCAGTTTTCTTTCCAAATTTTGAAAATAAAGGAGAATATACCCTTCATCTCTTAGATGTACATAGACAACTTTGTTTTTACCTACATAGAACCAAGGAGTTTAGAAAATCAGATCAGTTGTTTGTCTCCCTTTCCAACACCAAGATGGAAAAAGCAGTTTCAAAGATTACTCTAGCAAAATGGATAACAGATTGTATTTCTCGTGTTTATTCCTTGAAAGGCTTAACCTTACCAAAACAACCAAAGGCACACTACGGCTACATCTGCTGCTATTTGGGATAGAGCTTCCATTGATGACATTTCTGCAGCTGTCACTTGATCTAATGCTCATACCTTTGTTTCATATTAAAAACTGGACATCATCTCCAGGAACAGAGCATCATTCAGTTCTGCAGTGCTCTGGAATATCCTTCCATGAGGGCCACCCAAGATACTTGTAGCTGAGGACTTTGTCCCATTCATTGAGGAATTAATGAAAATTACAACATCAGATATAAAAGTTATGTACTCACCATAACGTTCCATCTTCATCCTTCTTCAACTTCCATCCCACCTTCCTCCATCCATGTCTTTGGGAGTGACTTAAAAGTATTTTTACTAGGAACTATTGTTCCTGTTTGAGCTCCTAATCTTTCAGCTGTTACTGTAGTGTCTTAGCTATTTTGAGTAAAATTTAATCCTGTGACATTGTATAATAGCAACAAACTTGATCTGAGGTAATACAGTGATCAGGGGCATTGTGGGAAAGAAAGGAGCTCTAGAGTCAGATCTTAGCATTTAAGGAAAGTGGCTGACTTGGATCTGAGAGTGGGATCCTAGCCCATTCATTGAGGAAGAAAGAAAATGGACAACACAGATGGAATGTTATGGTGAGTACATAACTTTTATTTATGTATTTAAGTCTTTGCTGCCTTTGGAGCTGTCTAATTGCAACCTTGATTTTATATAACTATAGTGTTGATTTGTAAGAGGTATTGACATACTCAGTACTCAGATTAGGATTCAGAAATGCTTACCACAAGGGTGAAGTCATAGCATAACAGTTTTCCCCATTGTGGTAAGCCTTTTCAATTCTTAGACTGCCTTACTGCTGAAGCTTTCCCCTCCTGAGGGCCTCAGTTTGTGAGTTGGTCTCATGAACAGAGCTGCATGATAATAAAGCAGCCATAAGTCAGCCTGGGTAACAGCTAAAGCTAATTAGCCACGTGCTGTACCCTGGATAAAAACAGCAGCTACTGATTTGTTTTGCCACTTAAAATTTAAATATTGGAGAAAAAAATTACCTCCATAAAAGCTGTAGTCACTCATTCAGTACTCGTTAAGTTCAGTGAAGAAGTGGGAGTGGGTGAAAGTGTTAGTGAGTGGATGTTTGTGTGTGTGTGTGTGTGTGTGTGTGTGTGTGTGTGTGTGTGTGTGTGTGTGTGTGTGTGTGTGTGTGTTTGTGTGTGCATGTGGATGAATGGATGTGTTTCTGTGACTGTGATCAACTGTGGAGGACATGGCTGATGAGTGGATTTGCTTGTGTGTATGCATATGTGTGTGTGTGTGTGTGTGTGTGTGTGTGTGTGTGTGTGTGTGTGTGTGTGTGTGTGTGTGTGTGTGTGTGTGTGTGTTTGTGCGTGTGTGTGTGTGTATGTGTATGAGCATATGAGTGTCTGTGTGTACGAGTGTCTGAATGCGTGTGTGCATTAGTGTGTGTGTATACGAGTGTGTGTACCTTTCTTCATAAGTGTCTAAATTCATTTATGTGTCTGTGTGTTTGTATGTGAATATGGGGGTGTCTTTGCTAACATGATGCATTGGCCACTATGGTTAACACAACTGCCATCAGTTCTGCTAGTGTTGGCTAGTGTGTGATTCAGAAACATGGTGTTAAGACAGTAATGAGATCTTTCTCACTGTAGCTGTAGCTGTCTCTGAATTGCATTTTCTCACCATCACAATGACTGATTGACCTGTGTTGGGGAATTACTACAAGCAGCTTGCTTTTGTATAAATATTATGGTCCATTGCTGAAACCAAGCCCCTAACAAATATTAATAACATGAGAACTATATTGGTCAGCCAGAAGGGTAAAACTGTAAAGATGTGCGCCATAACCTGAAGCTTCCTACTGGTACCCATTAAGAAAACAAAGTAATACTTTTCTGTAAAGTAATGTAGAAAAATCATAAGCAACACTGCATATCTTATTACACATAGCTGTTAGACTTGAGGCCTCAACATCAATATTTGTTCAGTTGTCAGTAAGGAAGTCCCTTTTAGACACTTCAAACTAAGCATACTTATAAAAATAAAAATAGACTTGCATGCAATATTTTCATTCATTAACTCATAAATTATGCATTTTGGATTCAAATGTCTGAGTGGCCTTTGCTCTTCAGTTTTTTCCTGGCAGCGTAAATCAAGGAGGGGGCATGACCATTAGATGCCAAGGGGAACAGATCATGCCCATCACGAGACTCTTCATTCTCCTCTACTGAAACAATAGCGAACAGCCGTAAAAGCATTTCTTTTGAAGATCTTAACATGGAAGGTGGCTTTCCAGGGCAAGCATCTGCTGATCGTCCAGAAAACCCTGTTCAAGGCAAGGGATGGGGATGAAAAAACAGGGAAAGGAAAGAAGAAATTAGGCCCCTCAGTAGGGCCATGGAAGGACTTTGAAACTAGTTCAATGACTGTTAATCTAGATGGCGTGTGCATTGCTAATGTTTGTAAACAATGCGCTGTGTAATGTAGATGGGAACTTAAATACTGTGAATTTAACTGATTTAATTCTCACCAACGAAGCTAGGAATGTGTTGTTGAAAGGGACTAAATTTGTCCCCACTCATTTACCTACATCTGTAGACTTATTGTGGGATGTTAAAAGTTTTTGTAGAAAACTTCACCTTAGGGTATTTTTTCCAAACAAATATACCAATAATATGGCTAATAATGGGGAAGGGGGTGATTCTTTGTTGGATGTGTCTATCCATGATAACCCTTTTTTAGAAATGTCTGAATTTTTTGATGAATCTGATGTGCTTCTTGATGATGTTTCTGTTGGTGATTTTGAATATGTAACAGGTTATGGGAAGCTATGTGTTCCTAAGGTGCCCTATGTTAGCACCTTTTCACCACCCAAGACTTCTGTGGTGATTAATATGTTTGAAATGGTGCTGTGTAAACAGGTGCAAGTGGAATTTTCTAAATTTATGAGGAAGACAAGACAATTCAATCTAAATAAAAGGAAGTGGCTTGCTTTGAAGGAATTGCGTAATTTAATGACCAATATGTTTTTACACAGGCTGATAAAGGAGGTAATTGGGTGATTATGTTCAGAAAGGATTATAACAATGTAGCGCACCCACAGGTGTAGCTGAAGAGATATGGGTTTCTTCCTACCTGACTCTGGTGACACCTCTATAGGCTCAACACACCAAGGTGGCAAGAGGGACAGATTTTATTCTAGGTGACACATCTAGTTTAAAAAGGCAATAGCACAATCATAAACAAATTATTTCAACAGTGCACCAGTTCGCCATAAAGCAAGGTGAGATATGCATGCAATAAAAACATACATTCACCCTCTTCCCCAGAACTCAACAGAAGAAGGTCTTGACATTCAAACATGCACAAAGAATGCAATATCAATGAGCAGTAAAGCTTTATAATGCAGCAATACAAACACGGGAAAAAATGTAATGTCATTAAGCAATAAAAGAGTCATAATACAACAATACAGATATGAGAAAATGCAATGTCATTGAGCAGCAAAATTCTTGAAGGCAGCAGTACTAACATGAGCAAAATGCAATGTCATTGAACAATAAAGATTTATAGCGCCACAATACAGATATAAAAGAATGCAAAGTCATTCAGCAGTGCTAACACCCTCTACCCCCTTGATCAATTCTAAACAGACCAACTATGAATTACTCTATTATACCCTGTTCACTGGCCAGTGACTATCAACAGTCTTGCTGCCGGCATGATGGGGCCCAAGATGGAGCTCATATGGATCCCAGTTATTTGCAATCCACAAAGCATTTTGGGGGGGCACAATCTTATAAAAATATAAAATGACGGCCAGGGCCACTCACCACTCCGTCGAGAATATCCTAGTGACCGGGCACCATGGTTCCTCTGATGAGAAAAATAGAAAATCACCTACCAGAACTCTGGTAATCATCTATGGCTTCTCGGTACTAGGCCCAAGGGAACTCCTTTTCTTGTTGAATCATAGCAGGCATGGAGCTACTGGTTCACACTTCTCTCCTGATTCCACAAAATACCATCATCCAGGATTTCAGCCAGAGACAGACACAATCTGCTGCTTCACTTCCCTGTCCCAAAGCACTAGAAAAGAAAATCCAGTCATGCTTCAAGGCCCTTTTCCCTTCAGCTAGGTGTTTCAGTCTTACCTCCTTCAGCTAGTGTTCCAGTCTTCTCTTTCACTTTCAAAATTGTCTTTTATATTCCTGAAAAGGAGCTCCACCTTGTGGTGTAATGGAAAACTACAGTCTATTACTTCTACAATGAATTACAGTGGGAGCTACAACATAATGGTCAATGATTTATTGTCTGACAACAAAGTATATCAGAGATTACACTCGAGTCCCTTGAAGGAATCCAACTCACCACTGTTGGAGCTACTTGAGAGGGGAGAACTGTTGGGTTTTTTTCTTCCTCGGATGTGAAAAAGTTATTTATCAGAAATCCTAAGAATGCAATTTTTTTTTTGTTATACCAAAAATTCATAATAGCCTGACAAAACCCTCAGGGAGGCCCATAGTATCAGGCATGGGAACTTATTTGCTGAATGTTGGCATTTTTTTGGATTCCCAACTAAAGATACATCCTCCCATGGTAAAATCTCACATTAAAAATACCAAAGTGTTATTGAATTGTGTGGGGAACATTGGGTGACAGGATGATTTTTATTGGGCTTGTGTGGACATCAAGTCATTATACACCAACATTAACATCAAACATGGGTTGGAGGCTGTTTTTAAAATGTTAGGTGAAGGACCTCATACCTCCTTTATTGTTCACCTTTTGGAATTTTCTCTTACGCATAATTATTTTGTTTTTGACAGGGAGTACTTTTTGCAGATAGAAGGTACTGCAATGGGTGCCTCTTTTTCCCCTTCCTATGCCATCCTGTTCACGGCACATTTTGAAAATTTGTTTGTTTATTCCACAGATTTTTTTTTTCTAGGAAAGTGGTGATGTATAAACGATATATAGATGATTTAATTTTTGTATGCGGGGGTGATCCCAAAGAATTTGATATTTTTATGAAGGATTTGGGTAGAAATTCCTGTGGTTTAGAATTCACTTACAGGACACATGAGGACACCATGCAATTTATTGAAGTGGAGCTATATATGGGTTGTAATGGCAAGTTACAATTCAGACAATTTCACAAGGAGACCGCTGTTAATAATTTTTTGGATGCCAGTAGCTTTCATCCACCATATTTAATAAGATCCCTTCTGTATGGGGAATTCAAGCGGTTCTTCACCAATACATCTGAAAAAGATCAATTGGGGATAGAATTTGGCAAGGTTAAACACAGGTTACTCAATAGGGGATATTCTCAAATATCCATTCATGAGGCTGAAAGTAAGGTTACATGGGAAAACAAGTGTCCCAATACTTATTCCGTCATTGGAAATGACAGGAATATAAGTAGGATGGCACTTAGTAAGAGCAAGGGACACCTCGTGGATGAGAAGGATGCTATATTTTTTGTGAATAAATTCTCCCCTTTCTCTGATATTCTCAGAGGGTTAGTTAGCAACCTATGGCCTGTTATCAGTGAGGATGACAGTTTGGGTAAACTCTTTCCAGATAGGGTCATTTTCTCTTTTGGTAGGTTCCTTAACCTTAAGAACTTAAGAGAATGTAAACAGGAAACTGACTAGTTAGGTTCCTTCCCCTGTGAAAAGTGCAAAGTATGCAGCAGAATTAGAAATCTGAATGGGACATACATTAATGGAAGGAAATTTATGGCTAGGCACCACTTGGATTGTGGATCTTATGGAGTGGTGTATATTTTGGGCTGTGGTCGTTCCCCTACCAAATGGTATGTAGGGCAGACTAAAAGGAGGGTTAAATTAAGAATCCTTGAACATTTAGGAGACATTAGAAACATGAGACTTGAAAGCCCAGTAGCTCAACATTTTTGTACTATGCACAATGGCATAAATGAGTGTTTTTTCTTTAGTGTATTAGCTAGACCTCATTATGAAGAATTCAATGAAAATGATTTTGCACAGAAATTATTGCGGTTGGAAACTAGATTCATCATTAATTTTGGAACCATTCATCCCTTGAGAATGAATTTGGATGTCAATTTTGGCATTTGATACATTACAGTTTGGGTACAATTTGTATGTGTTTACAAGGAAGGCAAAAATGCATTATGTGTTTTTTGTGCACTGTCTTAAGTCCTGGTGGGATATCCTGTGTGGAGTTTTTGTCTTGGTTGTTAATTCATGTTAATTGGTTGATCATTTGTTAATTGTTCATGCTCATTTGTATAAATGGGCTGCTGCTATCTCTGTAAAACATTCCTTGAAGGCGTCACAGCCGAGGTACCAGAAGCAGATTCAATTAAATGGTTTTGCAGCTTTCTGCTCTGTTCCTTCGTTTTATTTTTCATTTGGTTTGTGGAGATAGCTATTTTTGTGGCCTTTTCTCTTCCTCATCATGCAAACTTGTCAATGAGTTGCTTCATGGGTTTGAATCTTTCCACCTTCATATATCTACTGTGTAACATTGTGCAAGTCACTTAACCAGACAGTGCTTTGTACCAAATGGAAATTTGAGCTAGGCTCCTTTATAGACTCATGAGTTGCATGTCTAGTAACTATGAACCTGTTGTCATTGTTTGCCAACCATTCCCTATTGCATAACTTATCTAGTTCAGGAAATGTTATGCCAATATCACCATTTTAATGTAGCATAAGTAATCTATTTTAAAGTGCAGGCAATGCATTTCTAGGTGATTAACTGAAATGCAAATATGTCTTTGATACAGAATTGTTCAGGTGACTTTTACTTTTGCAGATATTGTATATATTGGCTTAGCAGATGCCATCAGGTGGTTAATATTTCTTATGCTGTCATAAATACTTTTCTATTTTAACTGTATACTTGACTGGATCTAATGGTATCACAATAGTGATCTTTATACAGGTTAATGTAGTTCATCCAAAATACCAATAAAGTACATGTAGTTTATTTTTTCATAACAATAAGGGATGTACACAGTCAACAAAGTGGCTATAAATTGCTGGTGGGAGTTGGGGCTCTCTATGGAGGAAGGTAGCTTATGCTCTTATCTTGTCATTTCAATATGTAATTTGGCTTTGCAGGATTAGTGTGTGTGTGTGTGTGTGTGTGTGTGTGTGTGTGTGTGTGTGTGTGTGTGTGTGTGTGTGTGTGTGTGTGTGTGTGTGTGTGTGCATGATTATGCGTGAGTTATGTAGAAACATTTTGGCTACTGTGTGTTTGTGTGAAACAAATTTGAACTATGTAACTTTGGTCTTTATTATGGTCTTTATTATTATTATTCATATTATTATTTTTGACCCAAACATCTGAGAAGCATACACTCAACAATGCAGCTATAATTGCTGGATTTGGGGGGCATCTATAGATAAAATTGACTAACCTTGCTGAGCTGATAAAGATAAAAAGTTATTAGTCTATATTTGCAATGTGTGTTTATGTAAAGCACATTGGAATACTTTATCATGGCTATTTTTCTAATCACAATCAGACAAGTGATATGTATTCAGTTGAATTCAATGCTGGAATTGCTGAGTACTGATATTGGTGGTCCATAATGACAGCAGAGTGGCCTTTTATGATTGAAATAATCTAAAATGTGTACTTTTGTCATTATTGATTTATTTTGTTTCACTGTTTACTGGAAGAATTGTTCAAAGCTTCAAACATATAAGGCACTCTAATAAATATTGCCATATTAAACAAGAAATGTAATTTAAAGCAAGAAATATAATTTAAATTAATCAGAAAACTTAATTAAAGAGCACATGCATGTATGCATGCTCCTAAAAATGTGTGCAGGGGCCCCATGGTTTGAAAACACCCGCAGACCAAGGTGCACTTAATTCCCCACTGGCCAGATGCATTTTCAATGACCGTGGGTTTCAGTGTATTTTCTGTGAATGTGAACTTCAATGCATTATAATGAATGTGAGGTTTGATACATTTTCAATGAATGTGTCTGTGTTCAAGAGAAGTTTATTAGTGGTTTGAATGAGTGGTTTGAGGAGTTCAGAGATGGATCATGGTCAAATGGTGTCCTAGTCAGGATAATGGACCAGCTCCCCCTACCCCCACAGCCATTCCCATAGCCCATTACTAGGCTCTGTCCTTCCAATTACCATAAACCCTGTTCAAAACTCTCAGCGTGCATATCATTTTTTTCTTTACTTATTATTTATTTATTATAATTTTATTTGACATTTGTTAACTGGGTTAGTCCAGCTGAGTCATAAGACCCGTTTTCATTGGGGACCCAAGGAGAAAAGCTCCAGTAGGTGTAGTCATACAGTGTTAAAAGTAACAAATTACATAGACAAAGTCACAAATTACATAGATAATATTATATACAATTAATGTAAAATTACATAGATAATATCAAAACAAAATTTGGGTACAATTAGAGTTTTTCCATAGCGTATGTAAACATAGACAATGTAAATAAAGTAAGAAACATTTTTTTTTGTAGGCCTAGTAGAGTAGTAGAAGTTCAAGGATGCAATAGTAAATAACTGCACAGCAAAAGAGTGGGAAGGAGGAATCAGAGCCAGAAGAGCTTGGGAGTGAGCAGGAAAATTATGTGGGATGGTGACAAGGGCAAGATTTAGAGTTCAAGAAGTGTTTTATGAGTTAAGCCTTGAAAGAGTTGGTAGAGTTAATGCTATGGATGTCTGGGGGAAGCTTATCCCAGGCTTGGGACACTGAGTTTTTGTAGAGGAGTTTGCCGATATTTATGTTTGGTTTATAAATGGCAAGTAAATTCTGGCCAGAACTATGAAGTAGATGAGTAGGGATGTAAGGGGATACTAAGGAGGAAATAGAGGGACAGACTGAGGGCTTGTTTAGCAAGAAGTGTGCAAGCTGCAGATGGTAAAGAAGCAGGAGCTGGGGGAATTCGAGCCATTGGAGTGTTTTCAAGGCAAGACAGTGATGTGTTCCATAAGGTTAGTCACAGACAAACCTGGCTATATTGTTATAGGTATGTTCAAGCTTGGTAAGTAGGGATGATTGGAGATGGGTCAGAATTTGGGAGGAATAAAGAAGGCATGGAAGGAGGAAGGCCTGAGCTAGTGTGGGTTTGGATTTGGGAGCTAGGAATTTTTGATTTCTATAGAGAAGACCCAGTTTCTGTTTTTTTTTTTAATGCAGTGTTGTATGTGAATATCTTATTTTAGCTGGTCATCAATTATAGTACCAAACAGTTTGGTGTGTGGTTCTGCTTTGATAAGCATGTTGTCAGCGGATGAGATGGTAAAAGTGGATTTGTGATGGGAGAGAGATTTGGGAAGGAATAATAGTAGCTTAGTTTTTTTGGGGTTGAGAATGAGTTGGTGGTCAGTAAGCCATTTTTCTACAGATGAGAAAGTGTTTTGGGTGATGGAGAGAAGGTTGGAGATGGTGTCGGAGCAGGATATGAGGGTTGAGTCATTGGCGTATTGTATGAAGGATGAGGAGGCAGAGGAGGAATATAGTTGATTAGTAAATATATTGAAGAGGAGAGGACCAAGGATAGACCCTTGAGGGGCACCAGTTTGGCTAAGTTGGAAAGGAGAACAGGCTGAGTGCCAACACACAGACTGGAGCCTGTTTGAGAGATAGCTATTGAACCACTGGATAGTGGAAGAGGATATGTTAAGATCAGTTAGTTTAGCAATATGCCTGGGATGAGAGACAGTGTCAAAAGCCTTGGAGAGGTCAAGAAAGAGGAAATATATGAGAAGATTTTTGTCTCTGGCTTCAGCTACAGTGTGGGTGAAAGATAACAGGGCTGTGGTGAGAAGGTTATTGTCTATTAGGTGTTTTAAAAGTTGATTGTGAATACATTTTTCAAGGATTTTGGACAGTGGACAGAGAATGGCGATGGGTCTGTAGTTAGATGGACCTGTGGAGTTAACCTCCTTTGTGAAGTGGTATGGTGAAGAAGGATTTCCAAATGTTGGGGACAGTGGTTCCTTGGATGGATCTGTTTATGAGGATTGAGACAGGATAGGCTATAGAGTGGACTGCAAGTCTGAGGAAGAGGGGAGGAAGGTTGTCAGAGGAAGGAGAGCATGGTTTGAGTTTTAGCAGAAGGAATTTTATGTAAGCAGTGGAGACAGGGTTAAGTGAGAAAGCAGTGGTCTTGGTTGTAGATGTATGGTGTGTGAGGTGTTTTGACTTGGGCAGGTTTGGGTTAGTTTTTGAATAGAGTCAATAAAGTGGGTATTAAGCAAGGTGGCAGTTTCTTGGGGAGTTTTATTAGGGAAAGGGTTGGGAGTGGTACGTTGGCCAGGGTGTATAATTGTATTCATGGTGTGCCAGAATCTTTTTGGGTTGGACTTATGTGTGAACTGTGCATCATAATAGAAATGTTTCCTATCATTATTGATTAGTTTTTTGAAAAGTTATGGAGCTCTTTGTATTTTTTGAAAATAGCTGCAGATTTGGATTTTAGCCATTGTTTCCAGTAGCTGTCTCTGTTTCATGAGTATTAGGGTATCTTTAGAGAGCCAGGGAGAGTAAGACGAGTTGATTCTAACTTTTCATAGGGGAGCTAAGGAGTCCAGGATATCAAGGAATGTGTGATTAAATTGTAGTAGTACATCATTAAGGGAGAGGTATTTCAGGTGGGTCCAGTTAACGGTTTCAGCATTAAATGAAGAAAGGTTGCATTTTTCTCTAATATGGTGGGAGCTGGGTAGCTGAGGGGAGTGTAGCATGACTTGATTAGGAAGTTGGCCACTTAGTGAATTGGGTAGGGTTCTGGGGATCTGATATAGGGTAAGCTTGGAGATAAGAATCCAGTCCAAAGTGAAGCAGTTTGTGTTTTGGTTGTTGAAACGGGTAGGTGTTGAGATAACTTGATGGAAGCCGTGAAGGTTTATATGGTGGGAGGGAGAGGTGGTAGATAGATTTAGCCAGTCAATATTGACATCACCAAGTAGTATGGTCTCATAGGAGAAGTGTAGTGAAATCCATGAGAGGATAGCTTCTGACACCCATTTCACTGAAACCAAATCACCTAAAGTTCATTTAACTAACTTAATTTCACCTAAAACTCATTTCACTGACAAGTACTACTCTAAGGCAAGTCAAAGTTATATGTCCTTTTCCCCACTGCAGTGCGATCCTAGTGTTAGTATGCATATATAGTTAGGGGGGATGTGGGGAGCACAGCCCCCCACACTGGGGTGTGTGGGGGGCATACCCCCCAATTAATTTGGTTTTCTGTTTGTTTGTTTTTTTTACATTACTTGGTAAAACCAAACTGTGCCCCCCCACACCCCCCTAACTATATATACTAACACCAGGATCACACTACAGTGAGGAAAAGGACATATACCTTTGACTTGCCTAAGAGTGCTACTTGTCAGTGAAATTAACTTTAAGTGATTTGGTCTCAGTGAAATGGGTGTCAGTGAAATGTTTTTTCAGTGAAGTGATACAAATCCATATATATATATATATATATATATATATATATATTTATATATATATATATATATATATATATATATATATATATATATGCATATATATATATATATATATATATATATATATATATATATATATATATATATGGGTCTACCTGACATGGTCGACAGTTCATATGGTCGACAGTTTATTTGGTCGACAGTTCATTTTATCGACAAGAATTTTAGGTGTGGGGCTTCGCCCCCCACACCCCCCCAACTATATATATCAACTCCAGGGTTGCACAACATTGGGGAAGGGGGCAAATCTGCTTGTCGACCAAATGAACTGTCGACCAAATGAGTGTTGATCATATGAACTGTCGACCATGTGAAGGGGACCCATATATATATATATATATATATATATATATATATACATATATATATATGGTTCTAGTGGCAGAACATCGACAATGCAGAAGACCGACACGACGGATGACACATGGGGAAAGGCTGAGTGTGATGTAGTGACGGGACGTAGGGGTGCGAGGCAGGTAAGTGTGGAGATTGACGGTCTGTGGGGATAGGGGTGGGTTAAGTGAGTTAGGGTTAGGCGAGGTGGGTTAAGTGAGTTAGGGTTAGGGAGCGATAGGGGTGGGTTAAGTGTGTTAGGGTTAGGTGGCGATAGGGGCGGGTTAAGTGAGTTAGGGTTAGGTAGCGGGTAGTTAAGTGTGCGTTAGTGACGGACCTTAGGGTTAGATTTTGGTGTGCTTGTGTTGTGTGTGTGGTTTGTGCAATGGGGATCTGTTTTGTTTTTAATTGTTATTGTGGTGTGTGCAGTGTATGGGGTTTCGTGTTTGTGTACCCTCGGTTATGTGTGGTTTCGTGTTTATGGACTGTCGAATATGTGGTGTCGGTGATGTGGTTGTCGGTGTTGTGTGGTTTCGATTATGTCAGGTAGAACCATATATATATATATATATATATATATATATATATATATAGCTATGATGGCTAATTTCTTGTGGTGGTTCAGGTGACAGTTAAGAAAGAGTAGTTTAGCCGGGTGAAAGTTAGGGGGTGATAAAGATAGAGCGGATAGGTTGAGGAGGTCAGAATAAATAGTTGCAACCTCTCCACCTTTTATTTTGAAGTTCTGTCTAGGCGGTATGTATTGTAGTGGGGGGCAATACTTCAGTATCAGAGATGTATGGTTTTAACCAGGTTTCTGATAGGGCTATGATATGTGGGGAATATTGAGTGATCCAGGAGTGCAACTACTTTTGCAATGATTACAGAGATGTGAATATAAATCTAAAACTTTTACTTTGATTTTTATAGCACAAATCACTGAACGCCATTTGCTAAACAAAACAGTTGCACATTTAGAACAGACTTAGCAAGAGTGGTTTGAGGAGGATGTGTTTGAATGTTGGCCCTTCACAGTCAATCCTTACCCCTGGTGATGAGGTATACATGGGTCAGATGGCTAGAAGGGAGCTGATGACTGACAAACAGTGGGGGGAGTGCCAAAAATATTTATTTTTTCTTTTTTTATAAACCAGTCAAAGAATCTAATAATAACTTGGTAACTCTTCATGGCAGAGCGACAAACATACCATCCTTGCACTTTTGTAAATCACATAAAAAAACATATTCTGTGATTATCATGAATAGGAAATATGTACAGATAAAATATTGAAGTACATATGATTAATAATTTCACATGAAATATGTCAGTGAAGTGTGCTTGCAACCTGGATTTGGAGAGGACACTCAAGATTTTTGACACATAAATTTCAAATACCAGCCTTTCTCTTTTTTTCAATTTAAATCTATACATCAAAGTTCAAACTCTACACAGCTATGAATTTTGGTTTGTGCATATAATTAATTAATGTTTTCTAATCAATGAAAGCTTGGTATGACATCAGTCATGTAGCTACATTTCTTACCTACTGAAATTAGACATGTTAGGGACCATCTGAAGAAAGAAATCTGTTATTGAATATTAGCTAAATTGTTGTCTTCCACCATAGTGCCTTTTTTAGGCAATGCCAAATTGAAAATACTTCCAAAATAGCAAATAAAAACCAAGAAAATCTAAAGGTATTACTGCTCAGTGCTAGGGGTCTAAACAAAAAACTCCACTCCCTAGAAGCTCTCTGCACCCTAGAGAATGCTGATGTCTGTGCGGTCACTGAGACATGCTTTAAAGCCACAGAGAGCACACCAACAGTGCAAGGTTATAATGCTTTCCACACATTTAGGCCAGCTACTACACAAACAGGAACTAAAGGTGTAACTTCATCTATTTACATCAAAAATAAATATACCTCAAGGCAGGTCAAACAATGCACTTGAATTGCTCCATCTCCAAATCACCATAGGCAAAATCCAGTATCACTTTCTTGCCTGCTATAGGTCCCCCTCTATGACCCAGGAAACCCATACCATGTATTTAAACTTATTAGAAGCACTAACCATTCAACCCAATACCATATTCATGGGTGAATTTAATTGCCCCAGTTTTAACTAGGAATCCTATATGACACCAAACGTACAGGCACAGAGATTCCTGGATTTTGTAAACACAAACTCCCTGAACCAGATAGTCAATACACCAACCAGGGGTCCAGTCATATTGGATCTGGTCCTCACTAATATGGGAGAGTGCTGCACATCCCCTGCTGTAATGTCTTCCCTGGTAAGGTCAAACCACAAAATGGTCTCCTTTGAAGTAAAAATAAAACTTGGACCCCCAACTAAACCTGGAATATTCAGGAACTCTAAGGCTAACCTCCTGCTGTTAAGTGATAACATGGCAAAATTGCAAGCCCCCATAAACCCTGAGAACACTGCTGCCTATGCAGAACTGTTCACAGAAGCCCTGTACAAGCATGTTAATAGCTGCATAGAGGCAGCTGTACCCACCAGGAAGAAGTACAGAAGTAACTAAAAAAAAAGCCACTCTGGTGGAATCACAAAATCAACAGGCTGTATAACAGGAGGAAGAAAATCATGGCAAAATTAGGAGGTGCAGCACCCAGCAGGATAAAAGCACACTCAAACTGAACAAACAACTCAGAGGACAAATAAAGTCTACCAAAGCAAAATTTGAGGTGAATTCGGCCTCACAGGCCAAGGACAACCACAAGGCATTCTTTAGCTATGTCCGCAATCTTAAAGGCAATACACAATTGTGTGCAGAGCTCATTGTAAATGGAGCCACCTATACTGAACCAGAAGATATAGGAAATCTACTGGCCAATAAATTCAGCTCCAACTTTATCCCTCTCTCCCCCTCAACTTTCCCTCAAGAAATACCATCAAATATAACTCCCCCTGCTATCATTAGTGAGCAGGTCCTTGATGCTCTCACTAAGGCCAATAATACTGCATCAATGGGCCCAGACAATATCCCAGAATGCCTTCTAAATAGCATGAAACATGACCTATCAGGTCCTCTGGAATTGCTATTTAACTATAGCATCCAAACAGGCTTTGTGCCTCATGAATGGAGAACAGCAGCAGTCATCCCTTTGCACAAAGGTGGGGCATCTACAGACCCTGAAAACTACAGACCCATAAGTCTCACTAGTCTTATATGTAAAGCCATGGAAAAAATTATCATGGAAATGATTAATAGTGATATAGTAAACCTCCAGACACTGGAACCAACTCAGTTTGGTTTCATCAAGGGCAGATCATGCCTACTCAACCTGGTGGACCTCTTTGAGAAGGTCACCAAAGCAATGGATGAGTGCAAAATGGTTCACACTGCCTACCTTGACCTGGCTAAGGCATTTGACACAGTACCCCACTTGGGCATTGTTGAAAAACTCAAGAGGTTAGGTGCAAGTCCGTATGTTACCCGGTGGATAGCCAACTGGCTCACAGACAGGACCCAGGAAGTTAGAACTGGGGAGTCCACCTTTACAAAAAGGCCAGTCACAAGTGGAGCCCCTCAGGGATCAGTCCTTGGACTGCTTCTTTTTGGCATTTACTTCTCTGAAGTCAAGGATTATGCTAGTGGTCTCTGGCTGACTAAATTTGCAGATTATTGCAACTTAGGAGCTGTCATTGAATCCCACACTGGCACAAATGTTCTTCAGGAGGGGCTGACACAGGCAAACAACTGATGTCAGAGCCATGGACTAAATCTAAATGCCAAGAAATGCATAATAGTATCCTTGGAGAAGTCATCCACCCCGGGTAACTGCCATATTGACAACACACCCCTTAGACTTGACCCAGTAGTCAGGGATTTAGGAACACACATAGATAGTAATCTAGCCTTTGACCATCATGTGTTTACAGTGGTGAGGAAATCATTCTATGTTGTGCAACTATTAAACAAGGGTATGGCATCTAAGTCCAGGGAAGTCATTGTTCTGCTGTTTACAGCATTTATCAGACCTATCATTGAGTATAATGCCCCTTTGGTATTTTCCTAACTAGGCATATCCAACAATTGGTCCACAGAGGTTGCTCATTAAAAGAATACAGGACTTAAGTAAAATGTCCTATGCAGACTGCTTCAGGGCCTTATCCCTGTATTCTGTCTTATACAGACTTTTGAGGGGAGATCTGTACCTTACATACAGGGCATTCTCAGACTCCATTCTGATGGACCTCCTGCATATCTGCAAAACAAACAGCACCAAAATCACCAGTTCTAAAGACTTAAACCTTGCCTGTGATATAAATTGAACCTGCTGGAGAGACAGATATGTATCCCAGAGATTACCCCATCTCTGGAACAGGCTCCCCATCCGTGTGAAGCAGAGTTCCTCCCTAACCCAATTCAAGTGCAACCTGGACAATTGGATTGGGAATAGGAAAGTCATCCCTAGTTTGGCACCTGTGTTTCTAATGGACACAGGCAACTTGTAAATGGTTCATCTCCTAAGCCCCTGCTTACACTTATCAAGGGTATCAGAACTTGTCAGAGATTTGGGATGCATGGCTAGGCTTAAAAAGACCCTTGTGGTAATTAGTTTAGTAAACACCTATGAACCTATGATACCTTTTAACACAAGAAGCAAAATCTTTTTAATGTACTAATTTTAGTCTGTGTCCTGTACTAATCATATAATTCATATAAAAAGCCATTATATTGCAGGGATGTCATAAACATTTCTATGGATTTGAATGAGGTAAAATTAGTTGAGGTAGGTAACAGCATCTATAGATTTCAAATGTCTATGTGTGCTTGAATATTCTGTTGTGCAATAAGATGATGAGGTGTGTGCAGTATGTAGTATTTGTGTTATGAGTTTAGTTATCTTGTTAAATGTAGAATGAGTTCAGTGTTGAGATTTTGAGGATGTGTTATTGTGTCCTAAAACATTAGGGATGTGTCATGATACCGTGGCAAGTCAACATGGTAAAGAATGTTTGACTGTGGATGGTTATTTGTGTAATACAGAGATGTCCATCCATGGTAATGTGCACTGGACTTGAAAGTGCAAGTCTGAGTGCTGTAAAGGGGGATGTGTGACAATTTCTACAGGTCATGAAAAGGAGTTGTGTGGCTCATCATCATGAACTTAGACATTATGAGACGGAGATTTACAGGGCAATGTTATTGCCCACTGATCAAGCTGCTTTGTCCATCACCCCTCCTTGAGGAGCACAACCCTCCTTGTCATTTCGAGGAGCACTCTGCAGCTGGGCAGTGCAACTTCCATCATCACATGATCTGATGAGGTATTTTGATTAAGGAGGTGGAAGTTTGATGCTGAAGGACAGAGACAGCTGAGTATCAATGACCTGGATCATGTTAGGTTTCCCTTGAAGAAAGGTGTGTTCATGTTTAAGAATTTGTCAATGGACAGTTTATGGTGGTGGTCTTTGTTCCTCCTAGATTTACTAATTTTCATCTGATTTTCCTTATGAAGCTATATCTTTTCAAGAATGTATACATTATTAAATAAACAGATTTCTCATCACCAACTATATGGGTCCTGGCATCTAAATGACTTGTGTTCCAAAAAATAAGAGTTCTCTTTTGGGCCCTCTGCTATGATTTTTAAGGGCCAGTGCTATGATTTTAATGTTCAAAATCTGAGAGGTATGGTGAAGGCTCTGCAATAGAATGTATCTACCATTATCCCCAAGGGATGTTTCTTTCACTTACATCAAATTGTTGGCATTGCACCCTGCAGTTTGAACTAGCAGCATTGTATGGTGGTTCACCAACATTTCATTGCCTAGTTAAACAGTTTTCTTGCAGGAGGGCTATTTCCTGAACTGGCACTTCCTTTGTTGACATATTTTTGAAGAGACATACTTGTGTGGTAAACCTAATAAATTGCTATATCCAGGTGAAGTTTTACAGGTTTCTTGCCTTGTTTCCCTTCTTGTTTAAAACAGTCTCTGATTTAAATAGGAGTCATATGCCTACTGCACATAGTCTTGTGGAGTCATGGCAATGGTGTTTACTATTTTTACCTGGTAGCCATTTTTCTTATGTTTGTGATATCATGATTATTGTAGTAAAGGAACAGATAGATATGTGTCCGTGACCTTTGAATTAGGTTGTTAGCTGAATTGCCTGTGACATCTCATAGGAAAGTTAGGAACCTTTGAAAAATGTTGTTATGTACCATTTTGGATGGGAAGGAAGTGAATGGAGTGCTAGAGTTCTTGAAAGCTTTATGTAATTCCTTTTGCTTTTGTTTGTGTTTCCTGTAACTGGTGATTAAAATATCGTTAATTCACTTTTGACGATATGTGTTTGATGTATTGGTTTTAGGAGTTTGCTAATGTTAACTTTTTTGGTGCGGAATGCTTCAGTGTACTTGTATTCAAACTGCTGGTGTAAAAAGTTAGAACTTTTTGTCTACTCTCCAAGGTGAGGGGTTTAGAAGAGTCTACACCTCTACATTAAATCTAAATATGATCATATCGCATTTTCCCTTTTTGAAACCTGTTTCAAAGAAAGACTGATTCTCTTGCCTCTCTTTATCATGACTGAATAAACATATCAGCACTCAAGATGAATGCGTCTCATCTGCAGTGTATTCTTTTCTCAAAAGTACACCCACTAGATGTTCTTTTGGTCTAAATATATTCTAATCATTCACAGGAAATCTCTTCTATCACACTCCAGACTGACAACCTTTTACTTTCTGTTTCAGTTTAATATGTATAGTTTATTCCATCCTTTGCCGTGTTTTCCTCACTGCCCCAATCCAGGCTTGCTTTAAAATATATTGAGATGTTAACACTTTTTCCCTTTTCCGCCAACCTGGTTGCATAGTAGAATGATGTCCCAGCTATGACCCATGCAGTCTACTGACAGCATTAGGAGAGGAGACAGATAGTGCCTATTCTGGGGGGCAAGAGAAGGGAAGAGAGGTAGTTTCCTAGCTGGCTATGATTACAACTCTAGTGGTGTGAGGCAGAGATCTGGCAAACTACCAAAAACAGTAGCTGGTCTGGGAGAGGTATCTAAGATAGTGTCAGTAGCTCCAATACTTCGCATACAAGGGAGCACACATGCATGGACTGGTTAGGCATTAGGGAGTCCATGCGGTGATACTGGTGTGTACGTCACCAACTGAGGGTAGGGTTAGGGTCATAACAGAAAAAGGTTCCCTAAAGCCAAGATGCCAGCAAGAGCACAAGCGTCCCCTGGATGTCTGCCCTAAAGACAATCCCACTGTCACCTTTGCAGATTTGTAGGGTGATCTTATATATATATATATATATATATATATATATATATATATTTTTTTTTTTTTTATTTATTTTACATTTGTTGACAGGGTTAGTCTGACTGGATACATGTCCATTTTCAGCGGAGGCCCAGGGAGAAAACTCCAAGCTCCAAGGTAGAACCTACAGTAAAAATCACAAAATGATTACAAGTTACACACAGTTTACAGGCTCCAGTTGAGCAAGCAGGTAATATAATCATACATTTTTAAAACAGTATTCCAAGCAAATCCACAGCTAGTAACAGGCAGAAAGGCAAGGCTCAACAGTTATAAAATCCACAGGTTTTATTAAAAGTTAGCGATTTCACAGTGTTCACCACCGCTTCATCAGACAAAAAAAGTAAAGCAAATCAACTTCTTTTATACTAAATTTTAGTATCAGTTAACATATGCAGAATCCTAAATGATCCACAAGGCATTTACTTTTAAAGCAACAGCATCTAAAAACAGCACATAAAAAAGTAGCAACTAAAAGCACAAAAATGCAGAATAATACATTTATCTACTTTTCTTTGCCTTTAATACTGGTTTTAGGGGTACATCAGACCCATTCCCCTATGCACTCCTAACGTTAAAATCCACTGTAATTCTGCATTTTCTGTCATGTTTACTAAGTCCCCCCCACACACACACACACACACACACACACACACACACACACACACACACACACACTCACAGTCACAACATGTAAAACTTGGAATACAAATGTATGCGTGTTGCCATTTGTTAATGTGTGTTTTGCTAAAGTACTACAATCATTCCCTCTTCTCGTACAACACAAATTATCCCACACTGTCTCTTTCAGCTTCAGTTAGTTTTACCTATATAAAGTTTGAAACACAAAACACAGTGTGTTTAAATAACATTCTGTGTATTGCAGTCTGCTGAAACCTTAAGTCTCCATAAATAGCCTGTGTCTGGATGCTTGAAATACATAGACGGATCAATATAATCACAGTATGCACATTCCCGACATTTACGTGTACCCCATTGCTTTTCCCGTAAATTATGAAATAATCTAAGATAACATAAATGTTGTTTAAGGCTCTTTTTGTTTTTATACATGAAAATAGGCCATTGGCCTACCAGCTCTTTTACCTTCTCATCAGTGTGTAAGATATGCCAGTTACGTCTGACCACTTCCCTAATCCTATCCAGTTACGTCTGACCACTTCCCTAATCCTATCCAGTTACGTCTGACCACTTCCCTAATCCTATCCAGTTACGTCTGACCACTTCCCTAATCCTATTCACCTCTGATGTGTAGGTAATGACCATAGGCATTTTCACAGAACTGCTTTTAGTGTACTTAACTGTATCATTTTGTTGTGAAAAATAGGGCTTGGCCCTCGCTCCTCTTTCCTCATTTGTTTTACTGTATGCCTTGTCAATTTCCACATGTCCATACACTCTACCCATAAAGTCATCCCGTAGATGGCATAGTCCCTCATGAAAGTCCTTGTCATTACAGGAAAAATGTGAGGTCCTCATAGCCTGTCCCTTAATAATATTACTTGAAATGTGTTGTGGATGCATACTTTCCCTGTGCAAATACGTGGAACTATGACATTCTTTCCTGTGAATGCTGGTGGCTAGACCAGTTCCTTGCTTGGCTACAGTTACATCCAAAAAATCAATTTTTGCTCATGGATTTGCTTAGGGTAAATTTAAGAAAGTTACTGCTGGTGTTCAGATATTGGGTACAGAGTTCTAAACTCTCTTCATTCCCCTACCAACCTATAAAAAGATCAGCCACAAAACGTCAATATATTATTATATGTGGGTTCAAATTATTTAGACTATATTGATATTCCCATTCCATCATTACTAAGTTGGCATAGGGGTTTGCACAGCTAGTGCCCATAGCAACTCCTGTTTTTTGCCAGTAGCACTTGCCTTTGAAGAAAAATATGTTATTGTCTAAAACTAATTCCAAAAGTAGACAGAATAGGTCCACCTGTTTTGATTCAAATTTTCTGTATCTATCTAAGGCACTTTTCACCATTATTATCCCCTCCTGATTAGGAATACATATAAATAATGAGATCACAGCTAGAGCCGCCAGGACCTCAATGTTTTTACTATTCTCTCCATTGGTTGCATTATATACTGAGGGTAGGGTTAGGGCCATAACAGAAAAAGGTTCCCTAAAGCCAAGATGCGAGCAAGAGCACAAGCATCCTCTGGATGTCTGCCCTAAAGACAATCCCACATACAGGCTGTTGCCTTTGCAGATCTGTAGGTGATCATATATATATATATATATATATATATATATATATATATATATATATATATAAAATATATATTTTTTATTTATTTTATATTTGTTGACCGGGATAGTCTGACTGGATACATATCCATTTTCAGCAGACGCACAGGGAGAAAAGCTCCAAGGCAGAACATACAGTAAAAATCACAAAATGATTACAAGTTACACACAGTTTACAGGCTCCAGTTGAGCAAGCAGGTAGTATAATCATACATTTTTAAAACAGTGTTGACAAACTGACTAGGCAATGTAACATGATTACAGACTATAATGGAGGATCTAGTTGGGTTTTGAACAAGGACATAGCCAGTGAGTTTTAAAGTATAGCCTGAGGCTTTTTTGAACTGAGTAAGAGAGGGTTTAAGAGTAAGATCAGTAGGAAGAAAGTTCCAAGTTTTGCCAACAGAGTTATGAAACAGATAGTCCCCAGCAGTGTTGTTGATTTTGGAAGTTGAACCAGTAGTTTATTAGAAGAGCGAAGTTGCCTCAGGTTGCTATAAGGGTTGACGATATTTTTAAGTGCAAGAGTATTATTAGGGTGGTTGAGAACTTCATGGGCAATTATAAGCTGGTTGTACTGAAGTAGGCTAGGTCATTCTAGCCACCCCTGAAGATTTAGGTTGTGACAGTGGTGGATCCTACAGGCCATGCCTTTTGCAAATCTAGCAATATTGTTATAACAGCTGGAGAGTTTGCCAAGAGTGGATTTGTTCAAATTAGTGAGTAGAGGGGAGGCATAGAAAAAGGGAGAGTAGATGGGAATGAGCAATAGCACTCCCAGCAAATGGAGTAAGGAAAGGTTTGAGCTTATAGAGGGAGCCAAGTTTTTTGTTAATGGTTTTGATAGTTTGATTGACATGGATATCAGATTTGAGGGTGTTGTCTATTGTGACGCCTAAGAGTTTGGTTTGCGCATCTGAGGAGATAATGGCACCATTATTAGATTTTATGGTAAAGAGTAGTGAGGAAGACTTAGGGGAGAAAAGAAGCAACTTTGTTTTGCTAGGGTTTAATATCAGCTGATATATATATATTTCCAATCCTGTATAGTTCACATTCTTTAATTGCACCATTGTTGGTGCTCCCTTCAAATAATGCCAGCATCAGTTTATTTATTTTATATATTATTTATTGGCATTTGTTTACTGGGATAGTCCACTGGGTCATCAAGAGCCCATTTTTAGTAGAGGCCCAGGGAGAAAAACTGCATAGAATACAAGTAAATACAACAAGCATGAACAATTAATTGCAGTGACTAAAATAATAAGCAAGTTAATTCAAGAGACTAGTAGACATAGATTAGACATTTTGGTGAAATTTGTAGAAATATTAATTTCATTATCCAGGCTGCTGTATCCAGAACCTTACCTTTCACTCATTAAATCCAATATTATTCTCACTACTGTCTCCTGTTCATTGTACCAATTTTACTGGTGTGCCATTCTATACATCCACCAGTTAAAATTAGCATCCGTTATTTTCCTTCTGTGATAGGTTGGTAGTTCCAGCTCCCTTGGCATCTCATTGGCCGCAGATATTTTAGAAGTAGATGAACCTTGCTCAGGTTTGATTACAATTACAGCCTGTAGCCATTGCAGACTTCTGCTCTATAAAATGCAATCAACCCTAAGCTCTAACTTCATTTTTAAAATCATGTCCTACAGTAAACCTGTGTTGTATAGAGAGGTTTTTATACTAACTTTGAGATGTGGTCTTTGTCAGGCCTGTTTTCGAAGTGAGGAGTGACTTTTAATGTTAAGTGTTCCTTATACTGACTGTTAAATCTTTACCTGAGTACAGCGTAAAGAAAAAGAAAAAAAATTTCAAATAAAATAATTATTTGCCTAAGATGCTTTCTGAGTAAATGTTTTTATTGTGTTTGCTTGTCATGTGTTTTTGAATTCCTAATTATTTGAAGGAAGGCTGCATAAACCAATAAACCCCTCAGCCATGTAGCAATTTATTTTATAGTAAAAACTGCTGTTTCTGCTTTCTCCAGCTTGATTTGAAGCAGAAAAATAATCTTTTTTACTTTATATTTTGCTGATATTTCATGTCAGAATCCAGTGTTATAAAAGTAAATGTAAAATGATTGTCTGAATTTCTTCTACAGTAGAAAACAGTCTGGTAGCTTCTGATTGTTGCCTATACGTTTAAAAACTACATTTTTCAAAGAAAGAAATGTGTTTGCATACTCCATTAGTTTCTAAAGTTTGTTTTTTTTCAGAGGAAGAAGAAGAGTTTAACAAATCAAACTCTAAAAAAATGTTGTTAGCCTTTTTCTTTGATTTTTATTATGACAAGTTTGCTAACTTTACTTTAAAGAGGAATTCTTCATTTTTTCACAACATTTTGCATGAAATATGTTTATTCTCTCTATGAGGATAAAAAAGGTACCTCCCAAACCCCGGGTGTCTTTTACCTTAAATTAGAAAGTGATAATATGGGTGGAAGGTAATTTTGAAACAAAAAAAAACCCACAAGGATTTTGAATTTGAAGATGCTTCCTTTGGCATTACACACTATTTAATGGCAGGACATTTTGAATAGATTCTAAAGTTTCTGAAGAGTCGCTGTTTCTCCTCTTTCTGTCATGTTA
Source organism: Protopterus annectens (assembly GCF_019279795.1). Taxonomy (NCBI): domain Eukaryota; kingdom Metazoa; phylum Chordata; order Ceratodontiformes; family Protopteridae; genus Protopterus; species Protopterus annectens. The sequence goes on along the minus strand of NC_056746.1, from coordinate 949,064,161 downwards.
TTTGTTGCATTCATGAAGCGGCGTATTTTGTTCAGTACTGACAGAACATAACTTTTTCCACAGAAAAATATAACGTACTGCACAACTTGGGAATCTTGGTATTTTGTTATATTGGACAGGGGATGCAGGTGATATACACTTAATAGGGATATGAGGAGCACAGCCCTCCCCATAAATGAACAGAAAAGCTCCAATTGTTTGGTGTTGACTAGCGTCATTTGGAAAGTTTCTAATAATGTGAAAACAAATCAAACAACTAGCATCACAAAGGTATAACCAAAGAAAATAAGTCCACAGCTCGGATCCACAGAAATCGAAGTTTATTCATGTGAGCAATTTCACCCTTTTGTTATTCTTTCAGAATTTAAACACAGGTTTTTAAGGCACTGGATGTACACTGTTCAGCTTTTAAAATATAGATGGCTTTACATGGTATTTATTGAACGCATGATTAGTGTTGCTCACACAACTTGAACTTTGATCAGGCACTGCATTCTACAAAATCTGATAAGAAAATCATTTTGGTAGTGCTCTACATTAATAATAAAAGACAGTAACCTTTATGGCATTGGAGAAATAATGTATGCTTCAAAGTTCAATGCTATAAGAGCATATACTTTATATTTTTAGTTCACATTGTTAAATACCAGAATAAAATAAACAGGACAGTTTCAGTACTATGCCTAGACTATAGCCATTCTCACCTTTGTCAATTTGGTCCATAAAAACTGTGGTGTCAATGTTTAATTTCTCTTCCTGGACTTAATCAAAACATTGACATTATATCGTACCAAAAATTCCTTCACAAACTGTCTGTGCTTGGTTTCAACTGTTCTTCCATCTCTTGGCTTCACTGCTACTGGTACAATGAATATTCCTCCTTTCTACCTGTCATCTTTAGGAGTTCAGTAAAGTTTCATACTAGGCCCTATTCTGCTCAACATATTTATAAACAATCTACACACAGCAGCTAACACACTGCTTTTATTCAATATGCAGATGATGCCATACTTCTTGTGGAAAAATACTGAAGTCAACATATTTTGTATTCTGTATTTAAAGGGTTAAGCAGAAAAATGTTCACTGCGTGCAATCTGAAATGTTCTGGAAAATGTTGATCACTGAGGAATGCAGGAGTTAATCTTAAACCACTGATAAGGAAGTTAATGGTGCAAGAATAACTGTGGTACTGGCTGGTAAAAACAAGTAATCAAACTATCAATTTTAATGAATGTTCTGTGTGCTACGTGTATGTACGTGCAGGAGGGTCTATATAAGGAGAACTCAAAGTACAAGTAGCCAGACTGCTGGCATATTACTATCATGTAGCAGATCTCCATGCATGTAAAATTAAAGCTGTTTTACTTGCTTACAAGAACTTGGTGTGATTCTTCCAGAATATGTTAGAAGAGTAAAATCTTCGACATAACTGAATCGAACAAAGAGAGGCTGAAAACCTGCAGGTGGAGAGAGATCAGGCTCTCCTCGAATGAAAGACCTCCAACTGAAACAGGTTGAAATTAGAGGCCAGTCACTCTTTCCAGATTCAATCCGTGAGGTGGCAGCGAAACAGGGCGGAGGAATCACAAAGGTAAGCAAAAGAAAAGCTATTTTTTGTTGTTTCTGATTGGAATTTTTGTCTAAATTTTAAGGGACTAGTCAAGGGAGAAATTGAATTTTCTCAAAGTATAAGGGGTATATGTGAATAGATTCCATATACAAGAGATCTCAGGAACAGGAATAGTTTCTCGTAAGAGAAATGGGAACACGAACCAGTACAAAACTGAAGATGAAAAGTTTATGTTTGATTTACACCCAAAGAATGTAAAGTATTTAGATAAATGGAAAAAGGAACATGGGTTTAGTGGATGTTTAAATAAGTCAGAATGTCAAAATCTAGTAAGATTACTGCAAACAGGCAGGAAATAAGACAAGGAAGCAAAAGAAGGTAGGGATTCCCCAGGCACAGAAATGGCTGGAGGAAGCAAATAAAAAACATAAGGAACAAAATTTGAAAAAGGGTGTGGTAATTCAAGTGAAAGAGATGTGTACTTTGTTAAAAAGGAAGATAATAAAACTTCCAAGTGTGCAGAACTAGAATAAAGACTCTCTTAGATAAAATAGAAGAACATTGGAAGCCCAAGGCAGATTGGACTTGCATTAATCAATGCATTCAATCAGATAGACAATTATCTACATCGTCTCACACAATGTTTTGATGCTCATAGTGGGTTGATTAAGGCAGAAAATCAGGCAAATGACTCGCCCTATGAACAGCAACTGAAAATGCATTCCTAAAGGGCTGCAAGACAGCCATTGGTAACTTTATACAAAAGCATATGATCACACACAGGACAGCTATGGATTATGCTAGACATGCTGAGAAATACCTGAAGAAAAAAGATAAAAAGCCCAGACTTTACAGTTAGCGAAGATGGAACTTTAATGTTAGTTCAAGGTTCCATAAAACATGGAAGAGGGCAGGAAGAGGACGAAGACGGGGAGGCATAAGTCATTCTGAGGATTTCGAGGGTAGGCAAAAGGGAGTGTTTGAAAGGACATTTCGCCAGAGATTGCAGAGGACCGGAGAAACCGATGGTTGCTTCGGTGGTACCGCATGACTATATGATGGTCAAAAAGATGGAGGGTATGAGGAAGAAGAAGAAAGTGAGAATGGGAAGTAGGTATAAGTGAAGACGATGGGTGGGGACAGGAAATGGCAGAAAATGAGAAATATCAAATGGTAAATCTAACAGCACTAGCATCAACTATGCAATTGGAATCCCAACCAGTGATCACATTGCAAGTTGAGAGCCGAGACATAGAATTTCTTTGTGACTCAGGGGCTTCAACGTTAGTCAGAAGTACTGCCATATCATCCGATGTTACCTCGGATGAATATGTGCTTGTAAAAGCAGCAAATGGTCGTATTTACAAAGAGCCATTGTCCAAACCTCTGTGGTTTACCGACCCAGAGACGAACCAAACCATACGGTTCCGAGTAATAATTTCAGAAATCTGCCCAGTACATTTACTAGGAAGAGATTTAATGCAAGTGTTCGTATAGCAGCCGTCCCAACCTCCACGGGATGGTGGCAAGGAGAATAGAACTGAATAGTGCAATGCTATTAGAGGGGCAGGGAGATCTACATTACTGGTATAGTAATGATTTGATAGAGACAGGCCCCAGAGTGTAGTGACGGCTCTTACAAATTTGGCATTAAGCAAATACGGCATAACAAATCCGAAGGTGTCAGATCCATTACATTGCACAATGTATTACAGAAGATGTGCCGGACCTGATTTAGAATTAAAAGAAATTTCTTAGTTTTAAAGTCACCAAACTAGTATTGCATAGCCTTTTTGGGACACACTAGGTAATTCTGCAGTCACATGTAGCCTTACAAGGGATATGCAGCTGCTGTATAAGAATGAATTAACCACACATATTTCAGTCACGGAGGGTGAAGGAATGTCATGGTACCGTGGGTAAGAAAATAACTGAATGGGTAGGATGGACACCAGAACAGTTGGCAGGTAAGGGCATTCAGGTTCAAAAACTTAACTGGGTTACACAAGCCAGACCGACCGTGCACCTCAGGGAAGACAAACCGATACAATCCCCTGGGACATTATGACTATGTCTCCTTACCCCATGGAAGAATCTCAATTGCAGATGATTCCAAACTCATTATGGGTCAGCACGATATCGGACTGATTAGAACGGCAGGACAGGTGAAGATTACACCCAAGTCAGAATTTAGACCTCATAAACGGCAGTATCCCTTGAGCAGAAAGGCAGAGGAGGGCATTTTACCGGTAATCACAGCACTTTTGAAAGCTGGAGTATTAATTCTGTGCACAGACTCACCATGTAATTATTTCCAGTAAAAACGGATGGGACATGGAGGATGGTACAAGACTTACAGGCAATAAATGGTGGTACCTCGGGCCCCCATAGTCCCGGATCCGTCTATTCTGCTGAACGATATCCTTCCAACGGATAACTACTTTTCTGTAATTGATATCAGTAATGCCTTTTTCTCTATTCCCTTGCAGGAAGATAGTAGATTTTGGTTTGCATTTACGTTTATGGGCAAGCGTTATACCTATACCAGGTTACGATACTGCGAAAGTCCGACCATCTTCTCACAAGAGATGTCCACCAATTTGGCTCAGTTCCAACCCGCCCAAGGATGCCACCTACTACTGTACGTGGATGATATCCTCCTGGCGGAAGAACTCTGTAAGTCCGAGACTATTCGACTACTACACTTTCTGGCACACGAAGGACATAAGGTAAATAAGTCTAAGTTACAATTTTGTAAATTAAAAGTACGTTACCTGGGTTATATTATCTCTGGGAAGGGCAGGCGATTAGATGACAGCAGAAAGAATGCTATTTTACAAGCCCCCATGCCAACTACAAAAAGAAATGATGTCCTTTTAGGCATTACGAACTTCTGTCGTAGTTGGATTCCCAACAAGAAGTGCACCCGCTATCAGACTTAATTTTTGCAATACCAATGGCGGCAAAAGATTTGCTGCACTGGACAGACAAGGCAGTACAGGCATTTACTAGGATCAAGCAACTGATAGCTGGGTCAGCAACATTGGGGTTTCAGATTACAGTAAGACCTTTATACAGACTGTAGATTGCAAGCAGGGATTTATGACATCTGTTTTAATGCAAATGTATGGAGATAAGTTAAGACCATTGGCATTTTACTCTAGCAAATTAGACTCAGTAGCACGAGCATTACCACACTGTGTGCAAGCAGTAATTGCAGCCGCTGGTATTGTTCCATGATCTTACGTTAAAAGTCCGCACTCTGTAGCAGTCATCCTTCTGCAGGACAAGTTAACATTTCTGTCACCTAGCAGACATTTATCTTGTATGACTACGCTGTTATCGCAGCCACACATGACAATTGAGAGATGCACTACCTTAAATCCAGCGACATTGCTACCTGTTGCTGAAGACGGTATTATGTATGCTTAGATCTCATACATTCTAAAGTTCTACCAAGACCGGATCTTAAAGATCAACCCTTACTACATGCGGACTGGACACTGTTTGTAGATGGGTCAGCACGCAAAACAGAAACAGGCACCACGCAGGTAGGGTATGCAGTTACTACTGCAACTCAGATAATAGAGGCAAGACCACTGGAACTTATCCGCTCAAGCAGCGGAACTGATTGCTGTGACAAGGGCATGTCTCCTTTCAGAGGACAGGAATGTCACTATCTATACGGATAGTTAATATGCCTTCTACGGTGCATGTGTTTGCTCAGCAATGGAAAAATAGGGGATGGTTACAACCTCGGGAAAGACATTATGCACAAAGACCTAATCCTTGAATTACTACAAGCGTCCAACGCCACGGGGTTTGGCCATCTGTAAATGCGCTGCTCATACCCGTGCTAAGGACCCGGTATCACTTGGTAATGCCCTAGCAGACAAAGCAGCCAAAGAGGCAGCTATGTCCAGTCCCTTTTCACTTGAAACCACACCTACAGAATTACAACCAACAGATAAATTTGATTTGCAAACCTTACAAGTCATGCAGGAACTTAGCACAGTACAGGAAAAACAACGCTGGACTAGGTATGGTGTTAGGCAGAACAAAGGAATCTATGTGGGACCGGATAATAAATATGTTTTGCCTACTAATCTTTTTAGATATGCAGCACTAGTTGTGCATGGCCCTTCCCATCTGGGCCCTGCAGCTATGGTTAGAATTATCCACCTTACCTTTTGGACCAAGGGTTTCATTGCATATGCAAAACGCTTTTGTCTATCCTGCATAGTATGTGCTAAATACCACGGGAGGGTCAGAGTTGCTCGGCATCATTTCCAACACCCCCTATCCTTTTCATACAATATGTATGGACTTCATCGAATTGACCCGGCACAACTAAAGAAGTTTGTGTTAGTAATAGTAGATGCATTTACTAAGTGGGTTGAGGCTTTTCCGGTGACACATCCGGATGCTCAATCAGTGGCTAAAATTTTGGTCAATCACATCGTCGCACTTTGGACTTCCTACACGCATCTACTCTGACAACGCACGCATTTTGTCAATCAGATCATACAGAAACTGTCTACAGTTTTCCAAATTGAATTGAAACACCATTGTGCCTACCACCCACAGTCAGCAGGGTTGGTGGAACGCCATAACGGCATTCTAAAAGGCAAGTTGAGAAAACTCATGGCGAGACACATCAGTCTTGGATTACCTGTCTACCTCTAGCCCTCCTTTCCATGCGGACAACTCCCAACTCAAAAGGAGTCACCCCATTTGAGTTGTTGTATGGGAGAGCAGTGGCAAAACTTGTTGCCTGCGGAGGGGGTGAGGAGTTAGCTGAGTACATGAGGAAAATGCTGACCAATTCTAACAGCTGTTTAACGAATGATTATTTTTCAGGTTCAAGAGACGGAAGTCGCAGCAGTAACCATGAAGGACAATAATGAGAATAAGAAAAAATGGTTCTATTGCAATGTTTTATTGTTTATAACTATTGTGATTGTAATATTTCTGTTTTGGACATTTCTGTCTTTTAATGAAGCTAGCCATTCAAAAGAGACAAACACACCAGCTGGCATCCAAACTTTAATACATATCAAGCGATTAAATATGCATATGCATCCTCAATGAATGTCTCAAATTGTTGGGTATGTACTGCAATACCTACTGTACACAGTGGCTTAATGTTAGGGACAGCCCCTCTGGGAATAAATGATACTTGGAATAGTTTGTTGTTTGAAACCACAGAAGTACCACTGAGAGACAAGGTGGCGCTGCCTCTTCTGGGGCCAAAATGGAACAGTGTGTTTTCAAAAGATTGGGAAAGTTAAGGTGGGGCTGAGCCAATGTAATTTGACAATAGTTCATAATTGTACCCTAGAAGGGCAGTGTGAGACTAAGTTTGGAGCTATAAAAAGACATCAATGTAAATGATATTAGTTTTGTTGAAAAAATGCTGTATGTATATGGCCTGTTATTTAAGGGCTAAAGCCAAATGGGAGTTATGAATTTGCAACCAATATTACCATCAAAACAAATGATTGTTATTTTATTTGTGGTAGGAAAGCATATAAATGGTTACCATATGGCTGGTCAGGAAGTTGTTTTTGGGATATCTGATACCAGCTATCAGGCACGCAAATGCGTTGCCTCAAGGTAAAATACGAAATGCACGTTCTCTTAATAAACCTATTAATCCCGTAGGTAACATTGATGCGTCATGGATTTATCACCATGACTTGGCACACGCCAGCAGCAAAGGACTCTCACATATGGACCTAGGCGATGATGTAATTGCTTGGGCTGGTATTTTGCCAGCATATGGGACAGTAAAATCCATCTGGGAACTGAGAAAACTGTCAAAACTGTTAGAGACTCTGAGTAATGCGACATTTTCAGCGCTAGAATTGGTGACGGACATGAGAACAGTAGTGTTGCAGAACCGAGTGGCGCCGATTTCACCCTAGCGGCGAAAGGAGGTACCGCCTGATACGTGCTGCTCGTTCATCCCTGATAACGAGCACGCGATTCAGAGCCACCTTGAAATAATTCAACAAGTTTCTGAACTGACTAAACCTGGTCCAAACCCCTTGACTGACTTTTTCCAAAACCTGTTTGGAAACTGGGGTTCTGTCTTGATGAACATTTTAATTGCTGTATGTGTTGGTGCAATCATATTTTTGCTGCTTGGCTGCTGTTGCATACCATGTATCAAAATGATAATATCGAAGGTTATCTCTGCCAATGCTACAAAAGCATATTTCTCTGATTATGAGAAGGTATACAACGTATCTGGGATTGTGTAAAATAAACAGTATACAAAATGTTGTAAGGGGGGAAATGTGGAAAAATACTGAAGTCAACATATTTTGTATTCTGTATTTAAAGGGTTAAGCAGAAAAATGTTCACTGCGTGCAATCTGAAATGTTCTGGAAAATGTTGATCACTGAGGAATGCAGGAGTTAATCTTAAACCACTGATAAGGAAGTTAATGGTGCAAGAATAACTGTGGTACTGGCTGGTAAAAACAAGTAATCAAACTATCAATTTTAATGAATGTTCTGTGTGCTACGTGTAATGCAGGAGGGTCTATATAAGGAGAACTCAAAGTACAAGTAGCCAGACTGCTGGCATATTACTATCATGTAGCAGATCTCCATGCATGTAAAATTAAAGCTGTTTTACTTGCTTACAAGAACTTGGTGTGATTCTTCCAGAATATGTTAGAAGAGTAAAATCTTTCGACACTTCTTAACTGCCAATAATCTACATAAACTACAACAGTTGATGCAAGACTCTTTCTCTGCCATTGCAATATGTCTTGAAGACTTACAATTATTATTAAATGCTTTAAAATAATGCTATTCACGCCTAGAACATTTAATGGTGACAACAATGCCTTCTCTATCATCACAGTCAGCAATGCAAGGATTGAAATAGTTACCCACACAAAGTTACCAGGCATCACCGTAGATGAAAAACTGAAAATTGACCTTCATTTACTCACCAAAAACATGGAATCTTTTACAGAAGTAAGCAGTATTTAACAAACAGTGCCAGAAAAACAAATGTCTCCTCTTACTTGTTTCCCACATTGTTATATCTAGCCCAACATTTCCACAAATGTATAAGTTTTACTACTAAATAAAATAGAACAATAAAAATAGCTAGATTTTCTGCCTGCCACAAAGTTAAATCTCATCACTGCCCTGATACAGCTACACTGGATTAAACTCTGACATTATCAGTCCTCCACCCAATTAGCAGTCATTTGCAGATGTATGTCCAAACCAGTGCTTTGTAACACCATACTAGCAGTACAACAATATTCTCTCAACAAGCCTTTACACTCAAAGTACAAGCGATTACTCACTATAGTCAAAGCCCACAACTCAGCCAGGAATGCTCTTTAACTATATATCAAAAATCTAGAACTCCATTCCTACATTTCCTAGACAATAAGGTAACTTGCATGTGTTTAAATCAGTATTAAAATAACACTTATGGAGACATGGCCATGCTTCTGTTAATCTCCTTGGTAACAAGCACTGTGTATCACTCCACTGTAATTAGTAACAGGTTCATCTCCCGTAGGTGCCTCATGTCTATATTGAGCTATTTCAGTTACTGTGCTGTAGCCAGCTTGTTCATCCACCCTCATTTCTCGGTTACCATTACCATGCTGACTATATCCTGTCACTTTAATTAACCCATTCTCCATCCCTACTTTTCTTTTTCCAGTTTCTGTTAAAATTGCTCTGTTCTTATCTCTCTCTATCACGTATATAGTTTCAGAGTGTGCAGTAGCACTTGCTGTCCTTCGCCCACTGATGCTGTCTGTATGCCTAATAAACATAAGCACATAATACAAACTTATTTCATTAGCCACATCTCAAACAGTGCTTCTCTGCCATCTGTCATACTCTCAGCTTTTCCTGTGTTCAACCTTGCTTCACTTGTTTGGCAGCTTAGTTACTTGCAGTTACTTATTTTATATTATTCGTTGTACGCCAGCTTGTATTATGTTTATCCTGAGTCCTTTTATGTATCCTAAATAATTCTGTTTTGCTTCATAACAATATATTACTGGTATGCATCGTTCGTGTATTTTCTATGTTTACTGTTGCCACTTTAGGTTGATTCCAGCTTTTTCCCTCTAGGGCCTTCAGTACTTTTGGTCCAGTTTGAATTTCCTAGTAATCAAGTGTAAATAAATAAATTAAAATAAAATAACAGTGGAGTTGAGGAACAGTTTGGAGCTGAATACTCAAATGCAGTCTCTAAAGTGCCTGCTCTACAGGAATATCTGGGGCAAGACACAGCAGTGTTAAGTCACTCATACCTATTCAATATACATATCGTGAACACAAGTGATCCAGTTAAAGACCCTGAACCATTCCCGATATGTTTTTTGGATCACTTAAGGCATAAACCCATTTGACTGCATGCAGAAGGGTTAAATAACTTTGAAACTAAGGGATTTCTAGGGTACTGACTTCAGATGTTACAAGCCTGTCTATTACTAATAAGAGGCCCACAGTGCCAGATGCCTTTCATACTTACTGGCATAGTTTACAGGTGACTCGTCCTTTGTTGAAATCAAATTAATATGCATGCCTTGATGTGACATCTAACTATGCCATAACTGGATATAATCTGCTTCTTATATACATCTGTATATTACCAACATAATTGGTAATAAATACAAGTACAGCCATGCTTAGGATCAAGCCTGACAGTCAGAGGGGCTATTTTCATGTTAGTTTTATTTTTTCCTCAATCCTTTTTTTTTTTCATATATTTTCTCTCCTACCTCAGTCTGCCTTCCTTTCAACACTCAACATCGCAACATCTGGGTTTGTCTCTTCTCTTTTCAGTGGGTATCTGTTTCACAACAATCCCTATGTTTCTTCATGGGTGCTGGGCATAGAAAAAAAGTGTGGCCATCACTGCTAAAGGTGGGTTGGAATTTTTTTCTGTAGAGCACTAAGATGCCCCGCATGCAGTATAAAATGAACGAGTTTACAATATGTGCATTGCGCAGGTACCCGTGGGTGCATGCTACAACTCACTTAGCCACACTTGAGTAACTTGTAACTAGCCCTTGATCTCTACAAATGAATACTTCTGCATCAGCAAGCTGTATATCATCTCCCTGAGGAAGATGGGATAACTTCTGGCCACTCATCCTCCATCTTTCCACCTAGTCTTCTGAGCCTTTATCACTACACCAGTAGGCCAGACAAGCTAGAGGCTATTTGATGTCCTCAGTCATGCAGCAGTGTTGATGTAATCCACAATGTTTGGGCAGAGGACACCCATGCTTCGCTCAGGCTTGCAACTTCAATCCTCTCAAATGCATTTCTATATGGTAAAAAAAATCCTTGCTTCAGTTATGTGGCATTCCTTACTATTTAGCCTTCTCTTCTTAGGCTGCAGTATAAGACAAGGTACACTGTTGTCACAAACCAGCAAATAAAATGCTGTTGTATATGTGATGCTGGATTGATTTTAATAATTTCTTATAATTCCCATTCGGCCATGCTACCTGTATATGAGTATGGAGTGTTTTAATCTAAACAATTGAGTGTCCTTTCCGTGGAATCTTCTTGAAATATTTATTTTTTCATAACCAGTCCCCCCACACATTTTGCTACATGTTTTCCTAGTCTGTGCTCTCTTTGCTTTGGTATTTGAATGAGTTGTTACTTTAATGTAATGTGCCATGTTCGCTGCTAAGAAAAGATCTCAACTGCTTTTCCTTTTCCTGTCCTGCTAATTCTCCTTAAGTGGTGTTGCTATTATTTGTAAACAAGATCCTGATCCTGCTGTGTGCACATATGTTTAGTTAAGCACTCTGTACAAATAATGCTTTGCTATCACATATACTTTCTGACCCTGAAATACTAATGAGAAATTTGCTGACTCACACACATATCCGGCATGCAGCAGTGGCTGGTTGCCTTCATTCAAAGCTGAATTATAAATGATAGAAAAGCAAAGTTGGCAGCAATAGTATACTGCAAGAACTATCCTTCGTGCTGTTTATTATATGAAAAGGAAATTACATTACAGCAGTTACTGAATTTATTGAATTACATGCATCAAGCATTATATAAACTCTGAGTAAAATTAGTATTGATATTTGTAACTGTTCACATCTCATTTAGTATTTGCAGTCCTGAAACACTGCATTTGTTTTATTTATGCATTTTTCACCCTAAGGCACTCAGGAGCCCTGTGACACTTAAATAAAATTACCTGCCTTATTTCAGAATATATTACTTTGACATTCTTTTTTTTTTTTTTTCATAAGGAAACAGACACTGATTTTCATTAATTTTTAACTGCAACTGCATTTGTTTTGTTTATCAGAAGTATGGAATCTTTTCTTGTTGTGGGTTCTGCCGAATGTGAACTTGTATTTTGTTAAGTAGGGTGGGTTACACAGCAGTCACATTGTAACTTTAACTTCTATTATTACCTTGTGCCTTCTGTTTCTGCAATATAACAAAGGGTTTAATTATTTTATTTTATTTTTATTAAAGGATATTCATTGCTGTTAGACAAGGGCTAAACAGCATGTTGTCATCAGTAACTTTCTGAGATAGCTTTTACTCCTGTTACCTGTAAAGAAATGAAAGAAAACTTAATTGTACTGCATGATACATTCATATATGTGCTGGACAATCCATATGACTAATGGATTGGCATCCATAGACATGTAAAAATTGTTCTATGTGTTCCAAATTTTCCAATTTTTTTCCAGGTTCTTATGGCAGTGATAGGTTGCATTTCTATGAAAGCCACTGCAGAAGGCTTAAAATGCTGAACTTATCTATCTCCAGGTTTCAGACGTGTTACTTGCTACTTGTGGCTTGGACCCATGCCCAGCAAGGCTGACTGTTGCCTGCCTTGATGTGCTGAGTCCGGAGATTTATCAAAGTGTCTGTTCTTTGAGTAATGAGTCTTTCTATCTCCTTTACAGGAAATTTTGGCAAACCCATATCCTGAAGAAGAGTGTCACAGCTCCATATGAGTTTGAAAATTACCACTTCATCTCATACCTTCCTTTTATTGGTGAGGTTATGAAGAAGGCCGTTTGTTCACAGCTTGATTCTAATATGGCCCTCATGATGCATTCCACTGTTTTCTATACTAAGCAAAGTACAAAGACAGCCCTTACATAGATCATAAATGGTCTCCAAATAGTGAAGGATCAGCAGAATTATTCCATTTTGCTCTTCCTTGCTCTCTCTTCAACATATCATACAGACATCCATAATATTCTTCTGGACTATTTGCAGACTTGTTGTGTGGCTTGGAGGTACTGTAATGTACTGAAGTGGTTCACCTCCCACATTTTAGGATGCACCCAACAGGTAGTGCCTGGGATTAATACCTCATCATCCTGCTCAGTTTTTGTCTAGTGTTCTACAAGGTTATGTTCTGGGTCCTATGTTGTTCTCTGTATATTTGCTTCCATTGGGAAAACTCATTAGGAGAAGAGGCCTTCAGCCACATTAAGGAACTGAAGCTACATGGATTTAAAACCTACCATAATTTATGATGGTGATAAACTAGAGTTTGTGGATAAGATTAAAAAAAATCTTTGAGTGGTTTTGGATGATCCATTGAAGGTTTCATTCCCTCAGCCTCTCTGTTTGTCTACTATGTAACCATGTGCAAGTTATTTAACAAGACAGTGCTCCTGGACTGAGTCTGAGAAAGGTTCATTTAGATAATAATAGTAACAATCATGATGATGATGATGAAGGTGATAATGATAATAATAATAATAATATTAATAATAATAATAATAATAATAATCAAGGTCCAGCTATCATATGTTTTCAGTTCATACTTTCATTTTGGGGACATTGTCCACAGTAAACACCTCCCCCAAGAACTTTCTGTGGCTGCACATGCATTGGTCTGTTTCTGTTTTAATTATTGTAACTGATTCTACCTAAGACTTCCTAATAATGGACTTGAATGACTCTTTAACTATTGCAAAATTCCAAAGACCAGCTACTTTCAGGTACCTCCAGCTACCATCATATAACTCCTGATGTTCATTATTAAATCACTATTGCAGCACCCTAAGCTATATGAGATGTATTCTGCCAAGGATTGCATGACCAGTTAGCTTTCAGAACTTTAAGGCACCTTCCACACCCTACTACCTTACATCTCCGGGAGAACAGTATAGAGACAGTGGTTAGGGCACCCAAATCACTCTGCTGGAGCTTCTTCAGTTAAGCAGTCAGTTAACACTTCATAAAGTTTGGCAGATAAGTACCCTGTTTGGGACTACCTTTAACTTTCTTTAAGAAAAGTATATATATATTTTCTGTGACAAAAAGATATATTTCTGTCTGGGGCTTAGGACAAATATTAGGGTGATTGAAACTTTCCTGTCATAATTACCTCAAGTTTTACCTTTTTGTCTGGAGGAAGAGCTCAGTACTAAGGCTCCTATAACAACTTGTCAGTCACTTTCTTGGTAGACTGATGGACCTGGTTAACAGCTCACTGGATATTCCATGTCTTATCTCTAAGAAAAGAATGGAGGGGGGTTGGGGTTGGCATAATGGTTAAGGTATTTGCCTCATAAACAAGAGGTTCAGGGTTTGATTCTCAGCAAAGGAAATTGGCTAGGCTTAAAATGACCCACAAGGGCAGTTAGCCTAGTATTTACCTGTGAATCTATGAACCTATGAAAACTTGTTAGGGGGGCTTCAGTCTTGACTCCAAATGCATCTGCTATAAACATTGGTGAGTGATTCTGCTGTGGTCATATTGGGTTCCTCAGATTGCTCATCAGTTTCTCCATAGTCCCTCTGGCCCTGCTCCTCAAGAAGCAAGTATGGGCTGAAAGGCAGACATCTTCTTTACAGCCTTTTGGCTGTCTGTTTTAGGAAAGGAAAACCACTTTTGCTGGCATCAGTGAAGGGCATGGATGTTGTTCTTTTATAGGACCATGCTGAAGAGTTTGTTTCCTGGGGCAAAAAGATCAGACTTTTGAGTGTTCTTTTTTAGACAGGATTCCCAGGAAAGTGAAGCATAAAATTAATTATTCATCCTCACCTGTGCCCCATTCAGCTATGACAGACAGAGAAGATTAGCCGGGTTTTGCCAAATTCTTATTTAAAGCCTTTCAGTCATTATGGTCTGGGTCTTCCCTCCATTTAAAAAAGGAAAGGTTCCCTTTTCTCTCAGAACTTGATTCACTTTTTGAGGTACAGGAATTAAACTTAGACTATAACTCCCTAGTTTCTACACCAGAGAATGGGAAATCTGAGTCTAAGGAAAGCTTTCCTCCAGATTTTCTTCCTGAGGGGGTGTCATTTTCTGAGATTAGTACCAGGATGAAGGAATTATTTCAGTGGGAACAAAAATAAATACCAGAGTTCAGGCAAAGGTATTATGATTTGCTACACACAGATATCCCTCAACCTCCAGCTATTCTACCTTTTTTGCCAGCCTTAGAGGTTTCCTTCTTTGCAGCCAGCAGTTTGCCTGATAGTCAGCCCCCAGTCCATCAATGTTATAAGGTTGACCATTCTTAAAAATTTCTTTTTTGAGCCCTGGGGCAGATATTGCAGTGATTTATCTTTCCAAACCATCTACTCCTAAACACCTTATGGCAGTTAACCCTATTCTATCTGACAAAAATTGGAAAGCTTTTGATAGGTTTGGAATGAACGTATATACTTCTTCAACACTGCCTTTAAGAATAGTGAATTATCAGACACATATGTATTAAGTTTTTGGTGGCTTCCTATGACAACATGAGGAAGTTAATTTGTCTTTTTCAGACTCTGCTCTTTCTTTTGTTTCTCAGTTAGCTAAGCATTCTCTAAAATGTTCTTATAGCACTGATGATACTTAGTAAGCAGCTGCCATTAAGTCAGTGATGGCAAGAGCTACCTGCCTCTGTTCTCAGAATTTACCAGAGAATGTGGCAGTGCCTGAATGCTCCCCTGGATAAAGATGTATTACCTGGACTTTCCTTTGGTGGGGTCCTGAAAAGCTCTGATGAAAAAAGTAAAATAATTCAAGGAGTTACCCAGACTTATTTCTTAATCTGGGATTTGAATCAGATAAATCCTTTGTCATTCTATCTTACATTGCAGTGTTTGCAGGATGTCTCCTAGATACATCCCTCATGATGGCTTTTCTTCCACAGAACAAAGAGGATTTTTACAAAGAACAGTTTCTGACTTTTTCCATCCAGATTCTAACATCTGAAAGGGAATATTTTGGGATTCTAGGTTTGATGGCTTCTACAATTCTCATAATTCCTTTGGCTGAACTTGACATGAGAAAAATCTAATGGTTTCTCAAATCAGTTTGGATCTAACACTATCATATTCACCAGTGCATTAACCACTGTCTTTATACAATTCTCATCTCCTTTCAGATCCCATTGCTGGGGTTTGTCAATAGAAGATCCTGTGATGGGTGAATCAGTTTCCCTCAACCCAGGTCTCTCTCTTATCTCTCCTGCCCCAACTCAGTCTGTAACCTCAGATGGCTCAGACATTGCCTGGTGAGCTGTATCCAAAGGGGTGAAAGTCCAGGGTCTGTGGAACCAGCAGGACAAATTAAAGCACATAAATGTCAAAGAAATTATGGCACTTGCTCTCACATCTCTAAACCATCTTTGGATTCCAGATCTGTACTTGTAATAACAGACAACATCACAGTGAAGTGGCACATAAACAAGGTGGGTCATATCCTACCTCCTTTGCAGACTAACTATGATAGCATGGGAAATAGCAACTCAGTATAATCTAGCCCTACAAGCTAGTTACATTCCATCAGAGAAGAACTTTCTAGCAGTCAAACTGAGCAGGACCAGGATGACATCCATGAATAGAGTTGTACCTGGAGGTCTTCCGTGGACTCTTCAATTAGATCTGCTTACCTCCATTCACAGCAGATAGTTAAAGAAGTTCTGCTTCAGTGCTATTTGCACAAAAGCCTGGAAAACAGATGCCTTTTCATTCCCATGGGTGGGGATATTCCTATATGCCTTTCTTTCCTTTCTTCAAATAACCAAGGTTCTTCTTAAGATTCAGAAGGAATCTCCAAGAATAATTTTGATAACCTCCTTTTGACCCAGGCAACAAGGGTACTCCTCTCTTTTGAAATGGCCAAGACCAATTATCACAAGCTTCTTCACAGGATGGACTTACTCAGACAAGGCAAGAATTCATTGATTCACACCAGCCTTCAATTTCTTCAGATTACTACCTAGATGATAGAATTTTAATACCATTTAGACACTTTTTACTGAGAGCATGCAGCAGATATTAAAGGAGGCAAAGATGCCAGCAGCTAGAAAATTATATATGGCTAAGTGGAAAATATTTTTAGTGGTTGTGAAAACAAGAATCAAGACCCATTTTAAGGTTCAGATACCTTTGGTTCTGCAGTATTTGTATCAGTTATTATTCCCTGGTCTTTCTTACTCTTCAGACAAGATTCACCTTTTGGCCATCTCTGCTTGTCTGCCCATGGATCCCTCCTTCCTACTCTCCCTCAAGTGAAACAGTTTTTGAAAGGGGTTTTGCATATCCATCCACCTCGAAGACAGGTAGGTCCAGGTTGAGATCTTTGTACTGGGGAAACTTGCACTTTCTTTTGAACCTGCTCACAAGGCTGATTTAAAGTTATCAGCTTGACAAATAGTGCTACTCATTGCTCATTGCTCTGACGTCTGCATGAAAAGTATTTGAGTTCCAAGCTCTTATGGTGATTCAACCATATGTCATCTTTCAAAAAGATAGTGTAATGCTGAGACAAGTGTCTCCTTTATGCCTAAAGAATTTACACTAAGCCAGGTGAGTCATCTCCGTGTTTTCTTTCAGAACCAAAAAGTAAGGGAGAAATAATTCTTCACACTCTGGATGTCCAGATGATATTACAACAATATAACAAAAAAAGGATACTACAGTGTTATAACAAAAATCTTCAAAAATTCTAATCACTTTCTTATTTCTTATAACGGCAAGAAGAAGGAACAATTAGTGTCAAAACAGACAGTTTCTAAATGGTTGTCTCATGGTATTTTATTTTATTATTCATGTGATGACCCTCTACTTAAACTTGGGGCAGTAACTAAGGAGCCTCAATCCTCACCACTGTCCCTGGTAAGAGAGCATCACTGAAAGTAGGGATAGGACACACAACTTCCCCTAAGAGTACACTGGGAACAAGCACCAAATCTGGGTCCCCAAATGAGTTTTCACACTACCCACTGCAGAGCACTGTGTGCCAGTTCTAGGTATTTGACACATTCAGTCAAATATTTGATAATCACACATACAAACACTCTTGGGAAAGACTGGCACAAATTTACCTGCTATGTCCTCTTTCCCAAATTACACAATAATGCTGTTACCAGTCAAAATACCATAGTACCCTTCAAAATGAGTGTTCAATTATATTGAGTAAAATAAATATTGATATAAAATTAGCATGTATTCCAAGCAGTGAGGCTTTTCGTAGTGGACCTGGTGTTATCACAATAAGCATAAAGACTCTCAGGTTACAAAACGTACTTTCTAAATAACCAGCTACAATAGAATATGGTAAGATATTTAATAAATGAAAATTATTTAAAACACACATATATATATATATATATATATATATATATATATATATATACACACACACACACACACACACACACACACACACACACACACACACACACACACACACACACTCTGAATAACTGAGTTCAATAAACCACAGAGTTTCACACACAGGAATTACGAAAATAACACTGTAGGATATGTTTCACACTGATTGAAGAAAAACTATAACTATCAAATTGAAGATCCCTAACTGCCTAAAGATTAACTGCCCCTGTCTAATCTAATTAACTCGGCAAGGCAAGATGATACTCTTACTTCTGCAAACAAAATAAGAATATATGTCCAAGGCTGTTGTCATGTCTTCAGTGACTGGACTAGCAAATCCTATTATTTCTGTTGAACAGCTCTGGGAAATTCTGAGTGATAACTACTGGTCTGGAAAACAACAACTGACAACTACAACAACTACTGAACTACTGAACAACTGCAACTGCAACTTCTACTGCAACTGAACCTGCTTTTTATAGCAGAATTTTTTAAAACTCACAGAAAGTTGTTATGAGAATTCTAGTCTCTCATTTCAGACTCTTGAAAAGTAAACAAAAACAGCTGCTGTGGAGATTCCATTCCTTTCAGCTCTGGCACATGATGACACCACTCTAGGTCAGCTGATGGGCACAACCTGCATTCAGAATTCTTTTTAATGAACATGTACATTTTGTCAGCCAGAAAAACACTGTTTGATTCTAACATTTTATGTAAACCAAAGTAAATAATCAAAAAACATAAACTTATTTACTAAACTATAGCTACTCATGCTGGCATATATAACACATGGTAATTTAAAATTATTTACAAGTATTTACAAAAATGTAGCCAGACATGGTACCACAGAAAGTAATATCTGATATCATCACATTTCATAACTTCCAGGCAAAATCAGGGCCTCTTCTACCAGGGCCCTGGCTACTATGCCTTTATGGAAAAGGGTGGACTCTAGAAATCTTCTAGAGGTAGCAACTTGGTCTTCTTTGCACAATTTTATCAAACAATGCAAACTGGATTATTTGCCTGTTGCCAGAGTAGGCTTTGCTAGGACTATTCTCCAAGGGCTCCTAGCCTCGGATCCTTCTTCCTCTCACCTTTGTTTCTAACCTCTGGCATTTGTTTCATATAGCTTAGGCCACTGCAACAATGATCTAATGATGGACATAGAAGATGTGTGTAAGTAAGCCTTTCATAAAGCAGATGTCTGAAAATAGATCGCTGCTGCAGTATACCCTCCACCCATCCCTTCTTTTTTGTTGCTTTTTGTCTGCCAGGATGTTTTTTTTTTTCATTCCATTCTTTTCCTAGCACATACCTAACTGGAAAGGCTCTAGCCTCCCTTGTTCTGAGGCAATAAACTCTGAGATTTTTGTCCCCTAATCATTGTTTTTATACCTCTTTCCTCAGGATCTCAGTGGTTAAGGTGTGTAGAAGGTGCCCTAAAGCTTTGGAAGCTGGCTGGTCATCTGATCCTTGACAGAATATGTCCCATATAGCTTAAAGTACTGCAACAGTGATCAAGTCTACTGTTATGGTAAGTTTACTTGCAATTGTACTTTCTGTGGCTTTTGTACTACCTGCCAGTTCAGTTTCATATCACTTTTAAAGTTGCAGTCATGTTATATTTAGTCTTGCATGACCTGGGTTACCCTTATCTTAAGGAAATTCTGGTCTCTTATTCATCTGTTAGGCCTTTACATTCCCCTGCCTTGGTGTTTGCTCTTTCTGCCATCAGACTCTGTGCCTCTGAAATCTCCCTCCTCAGTGGATGTGGGAGTCCCTTAATTTCTCAGGTTTTAAAATGTTTGTGAAGCTCCATCTCTTTGTATTTCAATCTCTTTAAATGTTTCCATACTTTTCATAGTTTAGGTATTGGCATATTAGAACATGTTCCTCTTACAGTGACAACTTTTTTTCAATTAAGCACTAACAAGACACTGATTATGGTATACCTAACTCCTTACCTATTAATTAATCTGCTTCCTATCAAGGACATTGATAGAGGAAATATTCCAGTGTGTTTTTGTAGCTGTGATCTCATATTATTTATTTTTTTGCTGATGTTTATCTCATTCAGCATGACATATGTGGATTATCAGTTCAGACTGAATAAGAACAAGCTTGTGAAACCCTTCATGACTGGGCTTGGAAGTGGGAATTGTTAGTTACAGAAAACTGAGGAAGTCATTCAAGGGAATAAGACATCTTCATGCATTAGTACTTGAGTCTATAAGATGGTTGGAGAACTACCAACACATTTACAGATAACTCATTTATTTCCAGTTGGCACCCATAGCTTCTTATTATATCATGAAACTGAATCTAGGCACCTTAACTGAATGACTAACCTATTAATAACAGAGAACAAGTGAAAGAACACTGCAGAAGAAATAAAATGACACTAAGTTTTGTTCTCTAAAATGCATTGCTTTGGAGATACCATCCATTTTATAATTTGGTATGGATATTAGCTAGGGTTACCACCTGTCCCACATTGCAACGGACAGTCCCTCTTTGGGCAGTTGTATCCTGCAAAAAAAATGTAAAAATGGCCGATGTCCTGAGATTTTACGGCAAAATCATTTCCTATATTTTATGCAATAGTTGCATAAAACAGTTATTTTGTATCTTAAACACCTAAATGGTATCAGCCATTGAATAAGCAACTAAAATTCTGCAAGAATAAGCTTTTATTTAGGCAAAAAAGTGAAGTTCTGTCCTTTGTACTGGCCGTGGGTACATTTTGGCCTGCAAAATCTGATGTTTATACCACAATTGTCCCACTTTGGGCATTTGAAAAGGTGGCAACCCTAATATTAGCTCACTGCAAATGCTTACTTTCAAAAACCATTTTTAATAGAAAACAAATAAAAATGAACCTCTGCGGGTTAAAACTATTTTATACACAGGTTAAACGCTTTCATCTGCTAACTGCAGACTTCATCAGAACAATGAAATGTATATCCCCCCCATATAATACATTTTCAAAAAAAATCAAGATGCAATGGGAATGCTCAATTAATTGACCTTCTCATGAATAAAACATAACCTTATGAATATTCATTAATTCTGCTCATTCAGCCTACACAGTTTTATATTACACCCTGTTACCATACCGTTTCTAAATATACCTAAACAACAAACACATGTGCATATGTATATCACATTTTGGTATAAAAACACATTTATATGTCAAAAAAATATATGTACTACTTTAGAACGCAATATTTCACTTTTGTTAAATAGTATAAGAACACATTTATAAAAAGAAAAAATATATATGACGTATTAATGTAATAATAATAATATTAATATAATGTCCAAATAACTAAAGTGCAATATTGAGTGTTATATATTTTTAATACAGCATAAATGAGTAATAATATGTCATATATATATATATATATATATATATATATATATTTTTTTTTTATAGATATAAGTGATTTTTGAAAGTAAGCATTTGCAGTGAGCTAAGGTCCTTCTTTAGCGTATATATTTGGTATGTATTTTTGGTTATTTGGTCGCATATACAAATACAACTTGGTATTTAATTGGTATCGATATTCTCATGAGTACAATAATATTTTCATAAATGAGTGTTCTAAATGTTATGGGCATACAGTGAAATGATATAGTGGGAGAAAGCAAAACACATGTGTATAATGCATACCTTTCAACCTCTTAGAGTAAGAAATCTGGACAAAACCATTAAAAAAGTAGTACAAATAGGGACAATTTTGAAATATTGCCCTTACAAACTTAGAAAGTTTATAGAATAACAGGTTTTGCATTAGCATGACTTTTCTAAAGAGTATCAAGCAGTGGCGGCTGGTGACTTCAAGCACTCAACAAACTACTACTTCCTGCACTGCAGTTCTAAATATAATATATTCAGCTTTATTAAAGTACCAAGCAACATGCTGAAAGTAGAAATCTATGCTCAAGATACATTGCTTATTAGATTACACAGGTTATGGGACCACATGCATTGGCATTCTGTTTAGTTTAAAAGTAAAGCAGAGAGAGATGAGTCTCCTCCAACAGTGTAAATGAGCTTTTTTAAAATAATGGATCCTGTCCTTTAATACCCAAGGCTTATACAGTGTGTCCTCCTCCCCATCCACAACTACTCCTTGCCTTGCTTGGACATCCAGAGTCATCCAGACATGGGGGAGAGGGGGGTGCAACAAGCATGTTTGAAATCTTCTCTGGCTGACTGTGATAGCCCTGACACACATGTCATACCTCTCTCACTTCAGAGCAGAAAATCTGGACAAAGCCATACACAGAAGTGGGATTTAAATATTGCTCTAAAGAAAGATAAGAGAATAGAATAGGTCTTGCATTAGTATGAATTTTCTGAAGGGTTCTGAAAAACAAAAAATGTCTGTCAATTTCTAACTACTTCAGTTAGTGAGTTTTTTTTCATTTGCCAAAAAAACAATTTTTTTTAAAAAAAAAACAAAATCAAAAAAAAAAAAAATATAAAAATAGACACACAAATAGCTTTTACCTGTCAAAAGAAAGGACACTTTAATATTAGTACTGCTACCTTGAGCAGCTGACAAAATAAAAGAATCTACTACATGCATCAAGTAATCTATAACTTTGATTATTACAGTTATTTCTTAATTGTAAACCCTCCATGTTTTCTTCCAAAATTGAGTGACTTGCAAATCATTTAGGGAATTAAAACTACAAATTTTATGAACAACAAACCAAAAATAAGAAGCAAAAAATCTATTCATTCTTTGAAAATAAACATTAAAGTAATCTGTTAAAAAAAGCAATGCAGTCTCACAATGAAAACTTTATTATTAAAACTTCTGCCCTTGAACTCCACATTCATGAAACAGCATTGAAACCCACATTTCAAAAAAATACATTTTGCCAGTGGCAGATAAAGATTAATTTTAATCATGTACTAAAAATTATATCAGTCCACCATTATCAGTAAATATGCACAAACTTGCTGCATCCCACCTTTATCAGTAAATCAGCAATTCTACAGTCATATTCAGTGAATAAGAAGCAATGCCATAGCTCATTCGCCAATTCAGTTAAATACCTGGCCATATCAACTTAGCACTGGAACAAAATAAAAATAAAATTAAAAATAAAAAATAAATACACTTAGAAAAAAAAAATATGTTATAAAGGACTACCAATATCTGAAAAAAAACCCAATGCTACTAATTACTCTGAATACATAAAGACTACTTTATCAAAACAAAACAATTTTTTCGCGGGAGAGAACAAGAACAATTTTCAACAGAGAGTGAATTCAGTTCAGACATACAGAGGAAATCCAAATACACACAAACACAGGCAGGAGATGCAAGCTCCAAACCCCCAACCACCCAACAAAAAAAAAAAAAAGAAAAAAAATAACTTAAAAATACACTATGGCAGCATCAGATACTAAGGAACCTATCATTAATGAAGAATGAAGTCTGAGTCTGAAAAGCCTGTCAAATGATGCCTATCATGCAACAACAACAATTTTCAGAGCAGGGATTAAATTAAAACTGCAGAAAGTCTTAAAAAAATGGGGCACAGAGGGGCAAAACACACACACACACAGGGAATGCAGGACTCACACCAAGCCCCCACCAACCAAGAAACAAACCAGAGAAAACCTATAGCTGTGAGGCAACTACCAACACCCACCATCAAAATCTCAAGGAATTAAACACATTCAGAAACCTGAAGTCTGAAATTCAAATGCCAAATTTTCAGCAGAGGCCCAGGAAGAAATAAGTATCAAGTCTAAAACTCAAATGTCTGTCATTATTTTCTAACTTCAGTCTTTAATGATTTGCCACTAATTTTCCAGAAAGCCACAATTTTATGAAAAACGGACCAAAAATATAAGGCAAAAATCTGGGGTCTGTGTCATATATTCGAAAGTTGACAATGTCGAACGCTCTAAAGAGTGAAAATGCCAGAACTCGAAGTTCTGTTATTGAGAATGCAGTACAGTGAAGATCAAAATATTTGCCCTTTCCTCACTGTAGTGCGATCTTGGAGTTGGAATATATATTTAGTTGAGTTGGGTCTACTTTAGAACAGCAAACGATCAGATGATCGAACACTATTAGAGCGAACCCAACATGTTGAACTGGCAAAATAGTGAACGGCCGTAACAGCAAATTTTTTCCCAGGGAAAGAAATTGCTGGGTCAGCCGTCCGGGTTGTGCCTTTTCCTCCACTGTAGTGTGATCTCGGAGTTGGTATATTTAAGTAGGAGGGGTGTTTGGTGGGTTTTTTTTGGGGGGGGGGGCAGCGATTTTTTTTCCCTGGGGAAAAAAAACGCTGTTCTGGTTGTTCACTGTTTTGGATTTTCAACATTTAGGGGTCGATATAACAACGTTCAATCATCTGAACATTCGTTGTTATAATATAGACCCTTTGAGTTCTGGCATTTTCGGTCTTTAGAGCGTTCAACATTGTCAACTTTCAATTATATGATCTAGACCCAAAATCTGTACAGTTGAGAGGTATGGTGTAATGCAGTATGTTGGATATATTGCTAGATATTTGTTAATTGTTGTAAATATATGTGATATTTCCATATTTATATTTATGTTGCCAAAAATAAGTGAGGTGCACGATACCAGCTAACACCTTAGGTGTTGATGAAGAAAAACAACATTAATGCTGAATATCCTGAGAAATACTGAATGTTGTTAATATTGTTCATTTTGCAAGGAGGTATAATATTTCAAAACTAGAAAGAAAGAAAAGAACAAATTCACATCAAATGAAAAGTTAGTCTGATTGAATAAAAATGCTGCTGGTAATATGTGCCTAGGTTTCATGGGTTCCAAGATATGAAAAATTGCTTGTGAAAGTTTCAAGTAAAATAGTCTTTTTGGTATCATAATACGCTACTGTATTGATGTAAAAACTTTGAATTTAATAGCTACTATCACTGTTGCGAGATATAAATGAGTCAAAGGGAAACTATGTCTAGAAACTGAAAATGATATACATGCTTTTGTCACATCTGGATATTCTGTGCAATACGAATGCATCAAAGTTACTCTTAAATGTATCAAAATACATTTTAAGGATCTATTACTTTAAGTTGGCACAGAACTCATTGACTCCTGATTCAGAAAAAAAGAATACCTCTGTAGTTAAAAAAAAATCTTAATAAGCATTTTTGCATAGGGGAGAGCCCCCTGTGGCCCCATGTGGGAGGCTACATCCTTGTTCCTTGCATCTGAGATCACACAGCCTTGGAGGTAAAGAGAAAACTTTCATAATTCAGCAGTCTTGCACTTACAGTTACAGCCTCCAGCAGTTTTATGTCAATGAACTGGAAAAAGCATGTTACTACAAAGGGGAAATAGCATTGTTTCAAAAACAGAAGCATGCTTGCAAAGTTTGTGGATTTAGTATTAAGCAATGGCTTCTGTGATTTTGAGAATATATACTATAATCAGCATTAAATCATAGCAATGTATGCTACAATGGCACCCGGTTTCATCAACTTAGTAATGTCATTATGGGAAGAGAATGCAATTTGTTTCAGCATATTGATTGTTATTGTAAGTGGATTAATTTATTTATTATTTATTATTTATTTTACATTTGTTTACCGAGAAAGTCCAACTGGGCATAAAACCCTTTTTCAGCAGAGGCCCGGGGAGAAAAGCTCCATTGTTAGTAGACAATTTTGTTGGTAGAAAAAAATCTTATTATACAATGAAGTAAAAATAATAACAAACATTCATAATGGTATAAAAGACTAAAACAGAATAAACTGGTCAAGTGGAAGACAAAACCAATAATCTTAGATAACAATACTTCTAGAAGACAGTTCTTACACTGGTAGCAAGTAGTGAAATTGTATGCAATACGAGTGTGATTAGGATACTTAGTCTTATATACAGGCAACATAGCAAACTGAAGACTTAAAGTCTGCAAGATATTAACAGTGAGAAAGAAAAATAAACAAAAAGTAGTCATTTGACCTACATTCAATACTCATCACATATGCAATTAAAGTTTTAAAACCAGCTAGTTCCATGGTTAGGGCTACCCATGCCCACTACATGTACAAGTCCAGGAATTGGTGAGGTGGGCTTTAATGTGCTGGTTGAAGTTTTTTAAGCTAGTTATAGTTCTGATTTTGAGCGGTAAGGCATTCCGCAGTTTAGCAACGTAGTAGGAGTATAGAGAATCACCTGAGCTATTTGTACTCCTGGTTTTAATATGAAAAGGAGACAGTACCAGTTTGAGTAAAATTGTACAAGTGTAGAATGAAATCACTTTTTATAAACTGAATGCAAATAAAATAGCTGTTGTATAGGCATTTATCACAACAATACTTTCTACTACAATGCAAAGAAAAGGTACTAACAGCAATGCACTTCACTGTGGTAGTAAGCAACCCAGCATTCATGAAGAAAAATTGAGGGCATGAGCAAGCTGTGTGAAGCAGCATATTATCTACCAATGCCAAACCTTTTCAAGCAGAATTAAGTGAGTACATAGAAATATGTTTTATGTAGAGTTTGCCCTATTAGCAAACCATTGATGAGATTTTAGAAAAATGAAGTGCTGTGTTTGTTCTTCTAGTTTCTCATTGTATATAAGAAAATGTAGCATCTGAATCTGTGACTAATACTACAAATTAACTGAAGACAATAAGAACACTGGGTAGGTTAGTAGCCTGCACTGTATATTCTGTTGCTGAAAAGATCATAATTTCAAATAATTAGTGATTTTTTTGGGATTACCTTGAAGTTTTAAATGAAGAATCCATGTTTGTCAATAAAAGGTGTTCTAATTTAAAAGGTTACCTCATTAAAAAACTCTACAATTTCCAGGCAAATAAATAAACAAATGTCAGGTGTGTAATCACTATAGATATATTAATGAAGGCCCTTTTTACTATAGCCCTGTAACTCAATGAAGTTGCAGACTGCTGTTTTTACTTATGGTTCACAACATTTGAATTGTGCATCTCACTGCTCGAGACGAGGAAAGTACTCTACATAAAGAGGACTGGTAAAAAAGCTGGCTTATCATATCTGTGAGTATTATATGCTATTAAAACTCAAAATGAAAATAATACACTTTTTTAAACAGACATGCAAAAAGTTCAAGAAGTTCTATATTTTTGTGTTTGACAATATTTTTCCATTAACCTGCTTAGCCCCAAGCTGGGGTCACCAGCCTGGGTAGATAGCTAGGAGGTAAGCAGTTAGCAAGCCATCATAGCTGCAAGCAGAGGCATACAGTATATTATCTTTCAGCCTTAACTACTTATTTCTGTGGTAGAGTATTTATGGCCAGTGCTGCCATGAAGTATGATTTTTATTATACCCTGCCCTGGGCCTAAGGATAAAAAATGCCTCCTAGATCCACCCGCAATTTCTAGTCTCCACCAGAGCTAACAAGAATAGATTTCCTCCTCCAGGACTTCATCCCAGACACCTTCCTAAAGGCTGAAGAACAGGCAGGACCTCATTGTTCCTTCTTTTCCTCAGACAGCTCCAAGAGGTGCATGGGCCACTAATTGAACTTCGGTCACCTGGGTCATAGTCAAGACTTTATCTCCCTTTGCCAATAGAGCTGCTAAGCTTTCTGGCCTTGAATAATGCCCCTCATTTTAAGAGTATTTTAAAATCTAGGCATCTAAGACATTAATTTGCAGCACTTTCCTCTTTTGTGCTTATCTGTGTTTTTAGAAGTATACATTTGCAAGCACAATTGCATGCTTTAGTGTTCACCGACGGGTTTACATCATGTGATCAGTTGTGATCAATTCTTTAAAATATTTAAGTATTTATTTATCTAAGCCTGATTAGGTCTTTCAGAATTAGAAAGATGAAAGCCTTTGCTGTGGTAAACTTTAACACTAAGTGTTTGTAATTTCCTTGATTTTCTTGATGATGCTTTGTTTGTTATTTTACATTTAAATCCTTACAAAGTAGGCAAATACATTTGTTAATTATTCAAAGCTGTAGTACTAGCTAATTTTCTGATAACTAGATTTCAGAGTTACCGGACAAGTCCAACAATTGTGCTCGTTCATCTATGATTGACAGTTATCACTTCACAGAAAGGGTAGGGGAGATGAAAATCATACTGGTGTTAACTTTCTGTATTTACATGGATAAAAGCAGTGACTCACTGGCCAGCAATCACAATGTGTACCAGCTTGTTTATGTAATACAGTACAATGACTCTCTTTAATCTATATTAAGAGTTGCAGCTATTTTAAGTTTCACTCTAGCTATGTGTGCTTTATAGTTTTTTACTGACCTCACTAAGACACATATGTTTTTGTTGACAATCAGTAAAAACTACAGAAAGTGTCCCCGCCCCATGTCATATAGGCAGAGATAGATTCCTTCCAGAAACTACTCTAGAACTGAATAAAAGATGTGGGACACTTGGCCTTTGGTGGAGAAATGAAAATGAAGAAAATAAAAGGCAGTGGCACTGACTGGTTTCTGGGCACTAAACTACACCTAGATGCCATTATAGAGAGAAGACATAAATCTTAGTTAAGGTTAACTTTACTTGAGGGTTTGCCCTTTAACAGACAAAAGAAAAACTTCTAGTTTTTTGGGGGGGTTTTCGGTTTTTGGCTGGGTCCGTAATGCAACTGCTGTGGAACATTTGCTTTCTTGTTTAACTACTGCGCATTTAAAATGCAGTGACAGGAGGAAGACTCAGTTGCTTATGTTGTGTACCTGGCATCCATGCAGAATATTACTGAGAACTTACAAACGTCATCTGCATTACAGATAGCTGAAACTTCTTTAGATGAAGAAGGAGGTGATCAACACAAACTATCATCCAGCCAGCTGTGATGGTGTTGACAGATTAAGCCCTGACTATGACCCAGGATACCTGAGATCACATAGCAGCTCAGACATTTGACAGAGCTTTCAGAGTTAGATGGACACGCTGATCCTAGGAGGAAGGGGGACTGTCTTCCCTCAAAAGAATGGCGTTGCTGCAAGAGGTGGTGTTCGGGGCATGTGGCAACCATACCTCTTGGGCAATAACTATTATTGTAAGTGTATGGGAAAGTGCACCCACAATGAGTAAAGCTTTTTTCTTGTAACATAGGCAAATTTACATTTATATAAAAGTATTCAAACTTTGTTAACAAGTTCATGTTAATGAGTAAAGCTTTCTGGTCTCTGCTGTGAAGTAGGCTACCCATCCCCTTAAGGGGAGGGTTAGACATAGGTAAATACATATGCCTTCATTGCTGGGATGCTGGTGAGAACACAAACCACTACAAAGGCTCACTCTCAGTGTGAAATACCCAAAATGGGGGAACAACTTAATATTTATTTATTTATTTATCGACATTTGTTTATCGGGAAAGTCCAACTGGGCAGAGGTGCCCTTTGAAAGTGTGAGATAAACCTGCTTGATATAGGAATTGTATTCTAGATTCTAGCTACATTACTGGAATAGAGACTGACGCCCAGCAGCCCTTTGTGGTTTGTAGATGGTAAGCATTTTTTATCATTTGACCAAAGGGGAGAATTTGATCGAAAGAATTGGAGCATGGGGCTAATTTCTTGGCAGGCATATAGGGTATGGACAATTCTGTGTGTTAAGATGAGCTGGGTATAAGATAGGTGGTGAGGAATTTTGAGCCAGTTAAGTGTTATTAGTGCTAAACTGTGGTGGGTCTGGTAAGATTTTTTGCAAACAAATCAGGCAGCTTTGCTGTAGCATTGTTCAAGTTCAGAACCAAGTGTGGCTTATAGGTTGTGTAGATCTTAGTGTGTGCGTTGTACCTTTAAAGCTACTGTAGCTCATGGGCGCATGCATATATGTACTGAGCATGTGCAAGAAGAGTGCCATTTTGTATAAGCAGTCAGAGTAGAAAGATGTATGTGTGTAGCAGTCAGTCAGTTAATTCGTCTAAGTTTTATGTTCCAGTCATCCATCCTAATGTGTTTGTATATAATAAACATTGTAAATGGACACCCAAGCCTCATTGTCTTATTTGAATACACAAGACGAGTGACATGGTGTCAGAATGGGATCTGAAGTCAAAACCATGGCGCTCACAGTCAGTAATGGAGAATATACAGGACTGGCTCAAACTGCTCACAAATAACTCACAAATAAGTCAGAAAAATATTTCTAGGTACTTAAACTAATTTAAATGATTTTTTACTTGATGAATATGAAACAAAGCATTCAAAATGCTCAAAACGAATTACTGAATAAATGAAATGTTTGAAACTGCAACATATTGATAAAAGTTCTCAAAATAATTACAAAAACATTTGAAACAATATCTGAATCATATAAAATGTTTGAAAAAGAGGAAATTACCATTTTTTCTCCATGTACTACTTTTTTGCATTAACTAAAGCTATTCAAAGTGTCTGAACTGTGCAAAGTGGTGGCAGTGTGTGCAGTGTTACAGCGCAGTCTTTTCAAAGAGTACAGTTATTTTAAAGAGTCTGCTGTGCAGTTGAATATAATTACAGGTACCTGCTGTGCATGTCTGAAACTTATTTGGCATGGCAGAGGGATTTCACAGACCTGGTCTGCTTGTGTTTGACAACAATATTGCAGAAAACTGGAGAGTGTTTGAGCAAGAATATGATCTGTTCATACAGGCTGCTTTTCTGATAAAGGTGCACATACAAAAGCATTTATTCTACTTAATTTAGCTGGGTCAGAAGCCATGAGACAAAAAGATAAAAATGAGCAGATCTGGTGAACTGAGAGATGAAATGATAAAATACAGGCTTGTGTGTGGAGTTAGTAATGATGCAGTGAGGAAGATTTTGCTTTGAGACAGTGATTTAACTTTAAGCAAAGCCATAGAGATTTGTCAGATATGAGTTTACAGAAAAGCACATGAACATGTATACAAATGAAAAGAGCATGCCTGCAGGTTCTTCCAGCATGAATGTTGATAACATGCAGCAAGAGATTAAGAGATATAGGCCAAAGGGAGTGGCACTCACAATGAAATCTATGGTAAACCTCATAACCAGCTGTCGTAATTGTGGAGGCAGTCACGAAACCAAACGAGAGAAGTGCTTAGCTCTTGGTCAGCAATGCAACAGATGTAAAACGTGGAATCATTTCAGAAAGCTTTATAAATCTAAAGAGGCACATTATTTTATTAAGAGAGAGCATTCAATAAAGCAAGTTGATCAAATAGAAAGCTGCGAACCTACCTTGTATGTTGATGGTGTGCCTGTGCTTGATGAAAAGTTAATGCAGTAGATTTGTTGGCAAAGAATGAAGTATTTTGTACTGTTCTGGTTAATGGGAGACCTATAGAGCTCAAAGATGATACTGGATCAAAGTGTAATGTTATGTTTGCAGAAATGTTTACTAAAGTAAAAGCTGCTGAGAAACTTGATTTGGCAAATTGTAAAGTGTGACGCGTGTTGCTTATGGTGGTGAACAGATTCAGACTGAAGTCTCAGTAGTGCTTTCATGCTATTCTGCTGGGAACAGCCATGACACGTGCAGTCACTGTTAGGCCTCAAAGATAGTTTGATAATGGGACTGATTTCATTTAATAAAGAAGCCCACCATGTAAGCATGAGTAGCAATGCAGGTTTCACACAGGATATTTCTTCTGAATATGCTGATATTTGCAAAGATGACCTAGGCAAACTTCCAGCTGTGTACTCAATGAAGTCAGACCACGAGGTATGCCCAGTTGTCAGACCAGCATGGAAAGTTCCAGTAGCAATGCAGGACAGAGTAAAAGCAGAACTGGACAGAATGGTGCATTTAGGAGTAATTTGTTCAGTAGAAGAACCAACTGAATGGGCATCCTCCATGGTAGTACCTCATAAGAAAAGCTCAGATGACATTTGAATATGTATTGATCCAAGAGATTTAAACAAAGCACTCAAACGACCTCATCATCTAATGCAAACAATTGAAGAAGTTGCTGCTCTCATGACAAATGCCACTGTTTTGTCCGTCTTAGATGCAAAAAGTTCATTTTGGCAAATTTTGCTTGATCAAAAATCTTCCTTGATAACCACTTTCAGTAGATCATTTGGAAGGTACAGATTTTTGAGAATGACATTTGGAATAAATTCTGCCAGTGAAGTCTTCCAATGTGCGATGGACCAAATTTTTTCAGGCAACCCATCTGCTGTTGTAGTAGACGATATTCTTGGAGGAGACAATGAAGAACTCAAACATGATAGAAATCTCAGGAAAGTTCTAGGTCATGCTTGTGAGGTGAATCTTAAACTGAATTCTCAGAAATGTAAATTCGGGCTGAAAGAAGTTACTTATGTGAGTCATTTGTTTAATAGTTCAGGCTTATGACCAGATCCATCCAAGCAAGATGCAATTCTTGAGATGCCAGCCCCAGACAATGCCACATCTTTATGTTTTCTTGACATGGTCAACTATTTATGCAAGTTTGTTCCTGATTTGAGTGAGCTTAGCAGTGCTGCAACGAGAGCTGACACACAAAAATGTAACTTGGTCCTGGTTGGAACAGAAATTCCATTATGACAAAACCAGCAAACCTCTTGAACAATTAAAAGAAGGAGTGATAGTGAGGATGCAGACAGAAAAAGGTTTCATTCGATTAGGACTTGTGAAGCATCTATGTGAGGAACTGAGATCGTACATCATTGAGTCACAAGGAATGGAATTTAGGCAGTATCTGAAACATTTATTGCTGGTGTCTGAGCCAGTGTTACAGCATCTTGTCTGTAATGGAGAGTCTAATTTTCAGAGTATGCTATCAAATGTTCCTATTCCAGAGAACAATTCATCTTCTGTTCCTGTTCCTGAAAGTATCCCTGAAGTTCCTAATGAAGAGCATTCCCCAGTAACTGTTCTTGTTGCTAAACCCTGTACTGATGATTATATTACGAGGTCGGGTATCTCAAGACCCAATCCTAGATACATGGCAACCTGAATATTATTGTTATTGTTCATGTGTTTATATAATTTGCATGCATATCTGATTGTCATTTTTCGTTTGCATGACAACAATTATCAAAGCGGGAGGATGTAGATCACAGTATGTGTGTTGCACCTTTAAAGCCACTGTAGTTCATGGGCAAGTCTATATAATGCTGAGCACGTGCAAGCAGAGTGCCATTTTGTGTAAGTAGACAGGGTGGAAGGATGTATGTGTGTAGCAGTCAATCAGTTAGTTAGTTTAAGTTTTATGTTGCAGTCATCCATCCCGATGTGTTTGTGTGTAATAAACATTTTAAACAAACACCTAGGGCTCAAAATAGGAAAGAGGGTAAGAAGTAAGTGGTAGCTAGAGTTACCTTAGCAGAGCCTGTAAGGAATTTCTTTACTATATGAAGGGCCAAAGAAGCTGAAAAGTAAGGTGTGCAAAACAGTGGTATGCCAGTACTACTGTATGGTACAGAAATCTGGGTAGTAAAGGCAGAGCAGCTGAGAAAGCTAGAAGTGATTGAGATAAAGTGCCTGAGACAGGTGATAGGATGCACACTGTGGGACAGATGAAGAAATGTGGACATAAGAGCAGAAGCCAAAGTAGCTTCCAATTGCAGAAAAGATCTAAGAAAACATACTACTATGGTACGAGCACATGTGCAGAAAAGCAGAAGACAAAATAGTGAAAAAGATTTGGGACAGACAGGAAGAAGGCAAGAGGAACAAGGGCATCCAGCAAAGAGGTGAATGGAGTGTGTGAAAGAAGACCTGTGACAGTCAGGCATGAGTGTCAAAGAAGGCAGGAGGGGGACATTGAATAGAGAGAGAGAGATAACAGCAGTTTACACAACATTCCAACCCCATGTAGAAAATTGGAAAAAGAGGAGTTGATGATGATGGTGATGATGATGCAAGGGTACCTAGTTTTTAATGCATTTTCTGATGCTGTTGTGGATGTTTAAATCAAATTTAAGATTGTTATTAATTGCCATGCCAAATAATTTTGTATGTCAAGTAACTCACTCTTCAAGGAAATTTTGGGAAAAAGTAAAGTAATTTAGTTTTTTAGAGGGATTTAGTAGCAGGTGATTATCCTGTAGCCAACTTTCAACAGAGTTAAAGGCTTCTTGAGTAATTCTCTGAAGATGTATTAGGTTGTTGGAAATGCATATTAGGGTATAATCATCAGCATATTGTATGAGGGAAGCTTGCTGAGAGGATTTGTGTAGATTGCCAAGAATGGAGCCCTGTGTCATGCCAGTACTGACAGGAAGGAAGGGAGAAAAGGTAGAGAACCATTTAACAGGCTGGGATCTATCAGTTAAGGAGTTGTTAAACTATAAGAAAGTGGATTGTGCTAGACCAAGAGAAGACTGTTGACAGAAGAATTGTTAGTGACCGAATAGATCAAAAGCTTTAGAGATATCAAGGAATACAGAGAAAATGAGTTTCCCTTTGTCTCCAGATTTGTTAATAGTATCTGTGAAGGTTAATAAGGCTGTGGTAGTGCTATGGAAGGGTCTAAAACCATCCTGTGTGAGAGTCAGGAGCTTTTCCCTGAAGGATGTGTTTAAGTAGTTGTTGTTGAATGCAGTCCTCTGGACATTTTGGCAAAGCAGATAATAACACAATAGGTCTGAAATTGGTTATATCAGATGAGGTTCCTACTTTATGAAGGGGGATGATGAAGATTTTTTTTCCAAGGAGAGGGAACATAAAATTCCTCAAGAGAACTATTAATTAGGATTGACACAGATAGGCTGTGGAACTGGAAGCTAACTTAAGGTATTCTACTGACACAGGATAAGCTGTGGAACTGGAAGCTAACTTAAGGTATTCTACTGACACAGGATAGGCTGTGGAA
The DNA here is from genome assembly GCF_019279795.1 of Protopterus annectens. Taxonomy (NCBI): domain Eukaryota; kingdom Metazoa; phylum Chordata; order Ceratodontiformes; family Protopteridae; genus Protopterus; species Protopterus annectens. Next base: position 949,029,191 of record NC_056746.1, on the reverse strand, counting down.
CTGGAAGCTAACTTAAGGTATTCTACTGACACAGGATAGGCTGTGGAACTGGAAGCTAACTTAAGGTATTCTACTGACACAGGATAGGCTGTGGAACTGGAAGATAACTTAAGGTATTCTACTGATACAGGATAGGCTGTGGAACTGGAAGCTAACTTAAGGTATTCTACTGACACAGGATAGGGTGTGGAACTGGAAGCTAACTTAAGGTATTCTACTGATACAGGATAGGCTGTGGAACTGGAAGCTAACTTAAGGTATTCTACTGATACAGGATAGGCTGTGGAACTGGAAGCTAACTTAAGGTATTCTGCTGGAGATTACCTGCTGAAGGAAAACAAAGTTTGAGTTTAAGGAGTAGCTTTGATGTAGGAGGTCTGGATGGGTTTCAGGGTGAAATGGGGTGTTTGTTGTCTGAGGAAAGGGCATGTCAACATGTTAGGTGGAAAACATTTAGTAAGGGCTTTAAAGGTTTCTATAAAACATGTGTTAAACTGAGCATCTATTTCACAGGGAGTGCTATTTTGTTCAGGATTAGAAATGTGGTTGTACCAGCATGGATTATATTATTAGTAGAAGAGCAGAATTTTTTAGGGTTGGAACACTGATTTTGTAAGGCGTTACTGTTGTAGATATTCTTGTCTGCATTAATCTGCCTTTTAGTATTGTTATGTAAATCTTTAAAGTGTTGTGGTTTCTGGAGAGATCTATGTTATAACCACTCTTTTCATGTCCTCTCTCTTTCATGCATTAGGTGACTGCTGTGAGTGAATAACCAAGGATTATGGTTATTCTTTACTCATTTTGTTCTAGTTCGAGCCAGACTGTTGAGGTTTTCAAGAAAAGTATATTAAATTTGTCAACAGCATCATCTTGTGAAATATTTTTTAGGATAGACCAGTTAAAGGAACTTAAATTCTATTAATTATATCAGGGTTAAAATTAGTGAGGTTACATGAAATTCTAAGTACGTGTTTGGCATGATGGGTACCGAGTCTGTTTGCATATACAGGGAGGTGGTCACTGAGAGGAGTCCGACAGGGTGTCACTGGAAACATACTCAGCAGAATCAGACATCAATATCCCGTCAAGACTTAAGCTACAGTTATTGGGATAGCTATAATATGTTGGGGAGAAAATGAGTTGAGTCAAGCCAAATAGGTTGAGGCTAGCTGATGGGTATTTTGTGGAGATAATCTGCCAATCAAAACTAACGTAACCTAGGATTATCTTTTCATCATCCGTTAGAACCACCCGCCCCATCCATTAGAACCATCCCCTACCCCAAGCACTTTAGAGATAAAACATTTCTTACTTAACAAAAGGACCTGTCTCTGGCATGACCCCACCTAATCCTCTACACCCCTCTATTACCAATATAGTATACAGGAATTAGTTTATCTTCCTATTCTCCAACACACCATTTTTTTTGTTCTAATCCCCACGAGTTAGGCTATTATTACCCATGTGACTATGTATATAATCTACTTCAACTATCTTTGTCTTTATTATCAACATGTTCTACCTTAATTTCTTCTCTTAGTTACATCTTACACTAACGCTATTCTCTATCTGTATTTCTTACTCTGCCTCTTTATCTAATACCAACATTGGTAAAAACAAAAAAAAGCATTGTAAACTACAGTACATTTGTCTTTCTTTCTGTAATTTTAAATATTTTGTGTATATATTACAAATGTTGTTCTGTATAATCTCTGGAGCTTTTCTCCTCTGGTCTCCACAGAAAATGGGCTTTTGGCTCAGTTGGACCAACCCAGTTAACAAATGTCAAATAAATAAATAAATTAGAAATTGTATGTGAGACCCACTTTAGGATGTTTTTCAAGGTTGTAGCATTATTGCCTGGGGGAATATAGAGTACTATAATATATAGTTGTTTATGGTTATTTAGTTTTACATGAGAGATGAAGAGTTTGGCATTATGGAATTTAGAAATGTTTATTTTAGGGTAGCATTTTGAGGTAGTCAGGATATAGTAAAGCTACACCAACACCAACACCTTATTTTTTTAGTTCTATCAGCCCTGATGATAATATAACCAGGAAGTGAAATTTCATAGTGAAGTATATTGGGTTTTAGCCATGTTTCAGTTTTAGAAAGAATATCTGGTTTATTATGGGAGATCCAGGCATGAAGTTTTGAAATTTTATTTTAGATGTTATGAATATTTAAGGAAATAAAAGTAAGGAGTTTGGGTGAGTTTGACTGATGAGGAGGCTTGATGTAAGGAAGGCACAGCAGGAAACAGCACATTAGAAGATCAATATCAGGGTGTGACCATTTCCAACCTCATAGAAAGTTAAAAGGTCTCCAGACTGCTTTGCTTTCATGAAGTATACAGAATAGCAGTTTTAAGCTCTGTTTGCAAAGGGCATCAAGAAAGTACTAAATTAAGGGAGCTGGATTTAAAAGTAACTATATGCTGTCCATTATATATCTGTTTTCATTGTTTGCATGAACTAGTTGACTTGATGGGAAAAACAAATTAAATATTTATTTTGGGGATAGGCAGTATCTTTACTGACCAGTATGGACTTATTAAACATGCTTCTGCTTTCATAGTGACTTCCCGCCCCTGGGCTATGGTTCTAGAGCCTTGTCCTTAGATTGTTGCAGTGCCTCCTATGCAGGCCTCTTTGTAGTTGAACTTTACTGACAGGCTGCCATGTCCTACATGGGAAACAATCTTCCAACTGGTATTTTCAGTTTATGTTATATTATCTCTGTCTAGAAAGTGCACTGGGGAGGAGAGGGCATAAGCAGGGATGGCAATCCTGGTGGTGATACAGGGGTGTGCATCCTATACATACAGAATACTCAGATATGTACTGAAAGATGTTCTCAACCATAATAGCCTTATGACATTGCACATTGGGCACTGGAGTAGGGAAAAGGGTAGGCCATATAAAAATCCCTATGGCCATGAGTATGGTGCTGCACAGGGATGCCTCATTCTCCTTTCAAGTAATAGGTGATTTTCAAATTAGGTCTGAGAGGGGGGTCATATTTGTCTTGTGGGACCCAAGACTGAGGAGAGGCACCAGAAGCATCCAATGGCCTGCTTAATAGGAGCTAAAAATAGTTTAAAAAATACCAGAACTATTTAATTCCATTTCCTGATGTCATCTGACCATTTAGAGCCAATGCTAGGTTATTAGGATTTACACTGTCTGACTGAAAATTTGTCTGCAGACATTTACTCTGTTAAATGTTAATCTGGCTTCAGTAAAAAGTATTCAAGAAATTCTGGATCTTTCTGCTGGGTGGACTTTAGTAAGTGTCTGTCAAAGTTGTTAGAGTTGTTTAAGTCTGTTGTTTAATGTGGTTTTAACAAATGTAGAATTTTGTTACAAAACTTCATGGTTTCAGAAACAAGCTTTAAAATTAAAAATTTTCTTGCACAGGTGGCTGAGACATTTACCAGTTTCAAATGGCATTCTAATAATACAAGCCACTACATGAATATCCAAGGTAGACAAAACAATTTTTTTTTCATTGTGAAACATTGCTAGTGATGATTTTGCAGTGCATGGAGCACTATAACTGCACATCATATTCAGGAAAAAGTACAACTTTATTAAGCACCTCAATGATGTAAGAAAAGTGCTTAACAAAGTTTTGTTATGTAGTTCTCAGTGCTATTAATCTCTAGGCTCATGCTGTATCATACAAGCATCCAGTCAGTGCCAACTACCACAGAACAGCAGTGAGAAGCTAAAATAGCATTAAAAGCTGTTATACTGTACTGTCACAGACAAAACAGAAATGTTCCAGTAACAGCTTTTAAAGCTATTCCTTCATCCATTGGATACTTAGGTTTTGGTCACTTTCTGTGTGGTAGTGCTAAGTGTTTCAAAGTAACAATATTTTTCCATAACTGTTAGTACATGAGTCATGAGTACTAAAACATGTTTTAGACAATAGCTGTGAAGAAATTCATCTCTCATGCTTGGCTTCACTCTGCTCTTGAGGTGAATGTCTTGAGAGCTATGTCTTGAAAACAAAGCTGAAGCTGGGTCAGGCCAAACAGTGAAGCTGGTCCAGGCACAAGCTGTTAGGAGACAATGAGGAACTGCTGATGATATATTACCAAGTATTTTATTTACTTTTAAATTTTTAAAGTTCAGAGCACTATAGAACTGAGAATGTTGTTAACATCTGAGGAAATGGGTAACAGCAGAAGGAAAGAAAATGTGTTTTGTCCTTTTTCTCTTCTCCCACCCATCTTCCACCTATACTAAGTTTCCAGAGTCACCCCTTTGATATGTTCTAGATCACTGTCTCTAGCGGGTTACTCCAGGCACCGTCAACTTCTCCATAAAAAGTAGTTTGTATAATTTGACCTCAGTCTTCATACTTCAAGCGACTATATTAATGCCTGTCCTTACTCCCACTCATGTGTACAGCAAACCTTCTGGCTTTTGGTAAGTTGTACATGTGGCAACCTCTCTTCAAGCAGTAGTTAATTTGATTTAGTAAATGTGTCCTCCTTGCAGAAGTCGAATGACAATCCTTATATAGTCTTAATCTATAAAGGCCCAGTTAAGATGGATGAGAGTTTGTTGTAAGCTCATTTTAAAAATTTCATATAAAAAAATCAGCAGCAACACATACATGAAGTCAAGTTATTCATTTTAGCTGTAACCAATCATTTTAACTGAAGTTAGTTTGATGTTTTTTTTCTGCTTCATCTTCTGTAATTGCTAAAATCTTTCTATTGTTAAAAAACAGTGATTCCATCTTAGGTTATTAACTATAATCTGATGCATCTTTTTCTGTCCTAGTCATGATATATTTGTAAGAAAGAAATCCACAATTAGTGCATATGCACCAATGAGGGGTAACAGACCTCCTTACTTCATTGAATTCAGAGTGTCTACACACATGCAGCAAAATAAGTATCATGTTGTAGCAGTGTTTGCATTAGTCCAGTGATGTGGTAAACTTCCTTGGCTGTGGCAAAAAATTGGCAGAATGCATTTGTAAAAAGGTATTTAAGAGTAGTGTTTCCATTAGTCCGGTGATGTGGTAAACTTCTGTAGCTGTGGCAAAAAAGTGGCAGAATGCATTTGTAAAGAGGTATTTAAGAGTAGTGTTTGCATTAGTCCAGTGATGTGGTAAACTTCCTTGGCTGTGGCAAAAAATTGGCAGAATGCATTTGTAAAGAGGTATTTAAGAGTAGTGTTTGCATTAGTCCAGTGATGTGGTAAGCTTTCTTGGCTGTGGCAAAAAATTGGCAGAATGCATTTGCAAAGAGGTATTTAAGTGTTTTTAACAATAATTTGCATATCAGGTTCATAAAACAAAATAGTGAAATACAAGGATAAAGGCAGGTTTCTTTTTGAGTATCATACCTGTTAAAAAGCTTTTAACTCTGTACCCGGAGCATACATTAAAAATAAAGGATGGAGAAATAGTCCTGGACAAAAATGGATATAGGATAAGTAATCCCAACATAGATAGTTGGAAAAATGATAAAATGCATCCAGATTACTGTAAGAGAAAGACATTCAATGCCCTGGTGATCTGATCACCAGAAATCACTACACATATCAAAGAAACCACTGATGGGTGACCATACAAACCGCAACCACAGAAAATATGATTAACACTAAAAGAGTTAAGAATTACTTTAAAATAAAACATTTTTGCAAGGGGGCAAGCCCCATACATCCCTCATACTCCATGATACGTATATATACTGACTCCAAAATCACACAGACATGAAAAAGGGGAATGTTTGCGAATATATGTCACTGCTTCTTTTCCATTCTCTGGGTCTGTGTGATTTCCAAATTAAAAAGCTAATGGGGGAACTGTGGTGCTTGGTGACTGGGAACTGAGATTACCAGCAGCACTCAACCACAGCATTCAGCAGACTGGACCGGGTTAATTGTCATTTACTGATCATCAGGTTTTTGATCAGTTGCCCCCTTCCTGACAAAAATAAATTGATCCTTAATGTGAAGCAAATTTCCACCCCATTGTTTTAAATTAGAACAGCAAGAACATAATTCTCCAAATGATACTGAAAAAATAAGTTGCAAACCCTAAAATATCATAATACACCTCTTTGTACTTAGTTTAACAATAATGAAACTGGTAGCTATGTAAACATAGTCTACACTGAAATGCCTCCAAATCTGACTTCACAAAAATAAAATTCTAATAATAGCATTTTGCATTTAAATTAAATATGGTGATACTAAACATTGCTTCTCATGGCCAAGCAGGTGCATGCTTAAAGCATTAAGTATTATTCCTTGCTTCTTCAACTAAATTGAAAAGTCTTGAGATCATATTCCAGTATCATCTGTATATCTCCATATGAAGTTTCATAAATAATCATAGAATAACAAAAATAATCAGGGAATTCGTGAATAATCATGGGATAACAAGAACAATCATGGAATGACAAAAGATAACCATGGAATTACAAGAATAACTATGGAATGACAAGGATAAATTTGGAATGACAAAAATAATTGTGGAATGACAAGAATAATCATAGAATAACAAGAATAATCATGAAATGACATGGATAAACATGGAATTTCAAATATATTAATGGAATGACAAGAATAATCATGGAATGACATGGATAAACATGGAATTTCAAATATATTAATGGAATGACAAGAATAATCATGGAATGAGTGCACTTTAATTAAAGAGCTGCCACTGCTAGAACCCTTCTCTTCCTTGAACTGCAAAGTACAGTTGTACATTGTAGGATTAAGACAAACACATTTCTTTGCATAGGAAACCCTTTTCATGTAGTTTTTTTTAACTCTGATGTTTCTACTGAAGATTTAATGTGTCATTTCTCTGTCACAAAGCCGTTTCCCTTATTATGCAAGCTCAGATGAGTCTACGAGGAGGGCTACCTTTTTATTGCTCTGGCTTTTTTTTTTTTCCTATTCCCTCTACAGCACCACATGTAAAAGGCTTAATGTCATTTTTTTTAATGTCTTCTCTTTACTGTTTATTTACTATATAGAGTTATTTGGAGTTGTCTTGGGACTTCTGTAATTTGTTTCCTTCTGTATTTGAAGCCTTTTTCCCAGTCTAACAGCTTCCGATTTTCTAAGCCCTCTTTGCACCTCTTTTCGAGTCTAGCTTCTTTTGACTTTCTAATACATGTAATCCACCAGCTGTGCAGCATGTCTTTGTGAAATCTAAAACCTTTACTTTCAGTCTTGTTCAAGCAATAAACTATTGATTTGTTTCAACTCTCACAATACACACTTCCCCTGTCTGTCATATCTGATCTGCAAGTAAGCTGTGCTAAAGAGCATATGATTTTGTAACTACCCTTTCTGTTCTGATGTTACTTGTCTAAGTTCCACCTTGGAAATGCTTGCGGTATGTTTGTGCAGTACTTCTTTAATTTCTGTGGTACAAATACAGTTGGTATGAGATAAACTAAGCTTGCTGTTAGCTGTGCCAGCATTCTGATTACATTTTGGGATAACCTGATTGTTTGACTTCTTAACCCATGTCCTTGGTCTACAAAGCACACTACAGCAGTGCTGCTCCATTCTACAGCATGACCACACTGTGCCTGTCTAGCTGCACTTAGTCTCTGGAATCACAGAGTCCCCCCTACTCTAGCTGATTTAAATTCCTCTTCAGCAATGATATTGCAGAGTCCGTCTAGTCTGTCTAATTTACTTTCCTCTTTAACAATGACGACTGTTTTTGATTGCCATTTTTCTTGCTCTATCTTTCTGGAACAGAATACACCCTGGTATACTTGTATCCATGTTTTAGTTTTCAGAGCACTGTGTCTGACACAAAGTATTTTCAAGCAGGCCCTTGGCTCTGGAGACCAAATGCTTTGGGTTTAGTCAAGCTATGAACATTTGAGCAGATTTCTTTCTTTCTTTTTTTTTTTTTTGTGCGCGCGCACGCGCGCACGTGTGTGTGTGTGTGTGTGTGTGTGTGTGTGTGTGTGTGTGTGTGTGTGTGTGTGTGTGTGTGTGTGTGTGTGTATGTGTGAACCCTTTCCAAAAATTCTTCTCCTTAGAAGGAATTTGTGCAGTTCACCAAAAGCAAAAACATTATTCTCAACAAGCTCACTGGAAATTCAATACCTATTAAAAAATCATTTTGCAGGGTCCCCTACATTCACCCACTCCACCACAACTCTAAATATGCAACTTTGAAGTTACCACACTTCAGGAGTAAGAGCATAATCCCTTACCCGTAAGATTCAGCTACTTCAGATTTAGTATTGTAGCAGTCTTCAGTATCACTGTGCTTGAGGTTCCTTTCTGTGATGCCACTACACGTAAATACATTTAAACAAACTTTTTGCTCTTCTTTGGAAATACATTTTGCTTTTAAGTTTTCCCCAGCGGATTTGGACCACCACTTCTGTTATTTCGCTTGGTTTATATTTTATACTTTATGCATTTGTATATTTTCCCCCTTTCTCTTGTTAATAATTTTGTTGGTGGGCTACAAAAACATCAGATTTTTAGAGTATATTTGATAAATACCTTTGCCTTTTGTTGTGTCCCGTCATTAAATTCACCCTAGTCTTCTAATTTCACCTTTCTAATCTACAGTGTATTTTTCTGTAATATTTTACTACACAAACACAAATAAGTGTGAGCAACATCAGGCTGTCTTATGCTTCAGTGTGGTTTGCCAGAAATATTCCTGTTTTTATTAAACTCAGACTGTACACACCTCTCATGGTACACCCTGATAAGTGTTACTGGTCACAGAACAAGAGCATCTGGAGATGCCCAAACATGTTTACCAAAACAAACAGGTTGCTTATTTATTCTAGCCTACATTTTTGCAGTTACAGATATACTTACTATTCTTCTGATCTAAATGCTCAAAATAAGTCGTGTGAGATTCGTTGGAACATTCCTTTACTCTCGCATTCCATTCTTGTGTTTTGCTTTCTGATGATTCAGCCTGGTAAATGGCTCATATCTACAGTGACATGGAATCTGAGACTGTCTCAGGTCACTGGAGTGCTGGCCATGTGGAAAGGACAGTGAGTGTCCAACAACTCCTGTCCTTCTTAGGGTGGGGGTGCTACCTTGCTGCAAGGGTGACTCCTGGCTGCAGCTGCATATCTCTTCTGTAACTGGCTACAGTAGTGGATGAATGTATATGACACTACATGGGCAGCTGCTTTTGTTATTACATGGCTTTAGTCCTCCAAAGGAAAGAATACCTTTCGGTCATCCAGGATTACAACCATCATCCAGGGTAAATCAAATCATCTAGTGGGCTGATATGGGATACAACAGCAGAAAAACACCAGGTGGCAGACAATGGTCAAGGGGACAAGAAATACAGTAAGTCAGTAAGCTGAATTAAAGACAAATTCTGCTTGTCTCCACAACACCATTCTTACTAGGCAGTATCTTCACAGCCCCAAAATCCATGTATCATAGATTACCCCTATGAGCTGTAACCAGTAGCTGCTACCCAGAGAATGAGTGGGCACTGTAAATTACTATGGCAGATAAAATGTAACAAGTTCTTCATAGTTATATCTAGAGAACACAAGTAAACAAGACTCTAGTCTATATCCACAGATGGTAAGTACAGAAATGTGTTGATTGATACCTGTCTCACACACAGCTTTAGCTGATTATATTTCATTACAATGAACACCACCATTAATCATGCAAATGCCAGTCATCCTACCTACTCCTTCCAAAGTCGAAGGAGCATTAAGGAGATACCCCATCTTTTCCACCATGACTAGCGCTCTGCTCACACACTGACTTATTTTTGTACCTGCCTCATCAGTGTTGCAAACAAATACATTACATATGCATGGCTGATCAGTGTTTCACAGCCTACATTATCTGTTGCTGAAAGCATTAGACTTGTACAACCTCTTCGCTCTTCGATCACCCATAATCAAAGTTTGAACAACTCTCCAATGAAATTCCACTTACTTTGACACATTGCTGAAACAGTCCTACTCAAATAAAGCTCTGTTGTATATATAAATCCTAATACTTCCACTGCAACCAGTTGATTCGGTTTCAGCTTGACACACACTGTCACACTGGACACGTTACTTAGTAATGTCAATATGACTGAGATGTTGCAGCGGTGAACTGTGGGTAAGCCTGCTGCTGCAAATATTCTTGGTCTGATTTCCACAGCCTCCAATGACTTGTGTACTATTCAGTAAGTCATTTAATTGTTCCAAGCTTTTTATTGTCATGGTCTTTAAGAGCAGATATTTGTGCCTAGAAAATGTTGCCTTGGTAACAGAAATAATAAAACAACCAGTCTTACTTTTTGAACTGTGGGCATTTTTCTCCATTATATTTCTTTAAGCTGCACATGTGTTACTTAAAACCATTATACAGTTCGGATGTTGGGTATGTTATTGTACTTATGCTAACTCCATGTCTTTCTTTCTTAAACCTGTTGTCATTACCTGGTTAACTGCTACCTTCCCTAAATAGCATGACTTTGTGTATAAAGCCTAATAAATCCTGTATCTGATTTTTACCTGTGCACTTCAATAGTTGCTTTAAACTTCTGCTTTTCTTTACCAATGAAAGAGGCCTCCAGAATTACAATGAAAGCAGCTGTATATATTTTAAACTTTTTTTAATTTATGGATTTTTTTTTTTTTTGCAAATCTTAAATAGTGTACATTTTGCATTTGATAACTGTACTTATTTTTCCATCTGTTTTATAAATAAACCTCAACTAATTTTTTAGTAACCTGCCATAGCTAGTAAAAAAAATCCACATGTGCATGCACACACACATACATATGTGTGCGTGTGTGTGTGTGTGTGTGTGTGTGTGTGTGTGTGTGTGTGTGTGTGTGTGTGTGTGTGTGTGTGTGTGTGTGTGTGTGTGTGTGTGTGTGTGTGTGTGTGTGTGTGTGTGTGTGTGTGTGTGTGTGTGTGTGTGTGTGTGTGTGTGTGTGTGTGTGTGTGTGTGTGTGTGTGTGTGTGTGTGTGTGTGTGTGTGTGTGTGTGCGTGTGTGTGTGTGTGTGTGTGTGTGTGTGTGTGTGTGTGTGTGTGTGTGTGTGTATTCAGGCATATGTATGTATTTATTCATAAACATTCCTAAAAACAGCAGCTGTCTACCTCATAGATATAAAACAGTAATAGCTTATCTTTTTTTCCTGACATTACATCGGTCTTAAGCACAGCAAAACAAATGTACATGCCAGTTAACATTTACACTCATTTTTACTCAACACTATCAGTTAACAAAGCAACAAGTGTGTAACATGGATACTTCTTCCCAACAAAAAAATATGTGATTCACACAAGACTTGAAATCTGTAACAAATGATCATTTAACTAGAAAAGATGCCAGACTTAAAAATGCACTCATGCTGCACGGTGTTCGACAAGTTGATGTTTGCTCCACTGTTGTCCTTGGTAAAATAATACACTAATTCATAGTAACATAATATGTTATTTTAGAGATTTGCACAATCAGAAATGTGCAAATAAATGCATGTTGCATGCATGTTTCATAAATCCACACTCTTACTTCTCTTTAAAGAAATACATATATGCGTACACTCAAACACACCCACAAAATCTGATGTTTTCATCAGATTTATGTTTTATATATATGTATCCGTGTGTGTGTGTGTGTGTGTGTGTGTGTGTGTGTGTGTGTGTGTGTGTGTAAAACTTAGTTATAAATGAAATGCTAACCTTTAGGTAGCCAGTGTCCATCAGGAAGCAGTGGTACACTTCTAGAGACTTCACACGATTATTGATTAGTAGAATAAAGCCTTCCATGTTCCTTACTCATTTCATTTTCAAAGTACTCATGCACTGTAGTTTCAGAGAATCTTTGCAGCCCACGCTGGTGTGGGAAGAGTTTTAATGGCCGTTGTCAGTAATATGGTTTGCTTGCTACAGCATCTGCACTACTGCAGCGCTGTGTGGGCGTAAAGAAATGACACGACTGGGTTTTAAACCAAGTCACAAGGAACATTTGCAAACACATGAAAAACAAAAAGAACTTGCACTATCAGGTAATGTTGTAATCTTTTCCTTTGTTTAGCTGAATACCAGTGATATTGCAAGAAAATCAATGCCTTCCCACCCTTTCCTTGGAGATGCCTTACAGGCATGTGTGGGAATTATTTGGGTAGGTTGTTCCTCATCTATTTAGTAAATGCTTGAATGAAGCTATTGCATTTCAAACTAGTTAAAAATATTTGTAGTCTAAATTTATAGAATTTTATATCCTCCACATTCTGTTCTTACTACTGAATACTCTGAAGTTTTTATTTCATTGAAAATGTTTCCTCAAAGAAGGGGGGATCAGAACCATTTAATACAGTGTGCTGCTCAAGAGATACTTACAGACTACTGTCAACAATGTTTTGACCCTGCAAGTAAACTTTGCTAAAAATGACTGGATGTATGTGTTCCTGAAGACACACAAGTAGTTAATATGGTAGAAATAGGGTGTTCCCTCACACAATTATCTCCACTACAACTGTTTTTCCCTTTTGTTTTTGTGTGTGTGTGTGTGTGTGTGTGTGTGTGTGTGTGTGTGTGTGTGTGTGTGTGTGTGTGTGTGTGTGTGTGTGTGTGTGTGTGTGTGTGTGTGTGTGTGTGTGTGTGTGTGTGTGTGTGTGTGTGTGTGTGTGTGTGTGTGTGTGTGTGTGTGTGTGTGTGTGTGTGTGTGTGTGTGTGTGTGTGTGTGTGTGTGTGTGTGTGTGTGTGTGTGTGTGTGTGTGTGTGTGTGTGTGTGTGTGTGTGTGTGTGTGTGTGTGTGTGTGTGTGTGTGTGTGTGTGTGTGTGTGTGTGTGTGTGTGTGTGTGTGTGTGTGTGTGTGTGTGTGTGTGTGTGTGTGTGTGTGTGTGTGTGTGTGTGTGTGTGTGTGTGTGTGTGTGTGTGTGTGTGTGTGTGTGTGTGTGTGTGTGTGTGTGTGTGCTCATGCACACGTGTGTACACGAGCTTATATGTAAGATATCCTGTCCTGACTCAAAACCTGTACTCTGCTAAGAGAGCATACGAAGGTTCATAATGCAGGATTTGAGAGATCCCAAACTGATATATTAAATGTTCCTTCATTTTTTCCTTCATGCTGTGGTATAGGCTGCCATTGCTTTTCACTTAGTGGTCCCTTTGCTGTGAGTATATTACTTTCATTCTTACCATCATCATCCCTTAACTGCCTACAAATGAGTCTGGACTCTGACTGGCCTGGCTGCTGCTCACTGTCCCTTGATTTTCCTCTGATGATGGGAACAGAGGCTCCCAGCATCACCAGATGGAGCACTTGGAAAAGGCTGGCTTACTGTATCGTTAATTATCCCTACAGCTACCTTCAAGAATAAACCTAAAGTTTGGAACTTAAAAACTCAAGTGCACCTGCTTGGGGAAAAAAAGATGGCCAGATGTGTCATCAGATACACCATGCTTACAGTTGGTATTTGTTCTCTTTCTTTTATTTTCTTGTTCAGACTCTAGTATTTCATTCTCAAGTGTCCATGTGTCTTGCTTTCCTGTGTTAGGAGCTGAAGTTGACATTCTTTATCAGTAAGTGTTTCTAACTGTTATAAGTTATAGTTAATGCTGTTTCTGCTCTGACTGAATTTTTTTATTCTTCTGAATTTGTAACATTCTAGGTTTCTCCATGCAGAGAGGAATGCTGATAAACAGTGAGGCTATGCAGTTTTCTAAATGCAATAACTAAAAAAGTAAAAAGTCACTGGACTTTAAGAAGCCATGCCCATGTAGCTAGTACAGTTGTATGTCCTTAGAGTAATTTGCATATTTCCCATGAGCATCCTTCATAGGAGGTTTATTTATTTTATTTATTTATTTATTTATCATTTGTTAACCGGGAAAGTCCGACTTGGAACAAAGCCAGTTTTCAGCGGAGGCCTGGGGACAAATGCTCCAGATGCATACACAGTGGAGAATCTGGCTTGCTGGGGCCTTTTTGGTGTTTTTGCCTACGCAGCTCTTCTGTGTGACCTTTCTTCTTGTTGCTTTAGAAATTATTTTCTGAAGCCTGATTTTTTATGATACCCACAAGACAACTTGGCACTGGCAAATTATCAAAATAGGAAACAACATATTTTTGTTGCCCTACCCTCCCACCCCAGTGAAGGGGTATAAATGGGGCTTCACCAGCCTCAAACTTATTTTTTTTCTCACTCAAACTGAAATCTCCAGCTACATCAACCTCTATTAAAATGTTACTTTTAACATGTGAAGGAGAGCTTCTCAGTTCTACAAGTATTATTACAATCCATGTCAGTAAATGAGTCTCACTATGTAAAAATATTCTCCATTGGAAACATCAGTCGTCCTTTGCTGCATTCACAAATGTATCACATGTATGCTGCTGAGAAAAAAACCTTTGCTCGCTTTCTCTCTGTCTTTCTCCCACATACACACACTCCGAATCTGCTAACAAGAAGCATTTGCCTGTTATAGTACAGTAATCCAAATATGTAGTTAACACCAATTTCTCTTTAATATTTTTAAATGAGTGACCCTGCAACAAGATAGAAGGGCAAGATGTACTTTCTCAGAGACAATAAACAAATCTGCATACAGCAGGACCAGCACACTTGGATGGGTGAGCATTAAAAATAATAGCATGAAATAGCAAACATGCAGCAGTAAAAGTTCATAAGGAAAACATGCAAACTAAACTATGTAGATCATAATGGGGTTCCAACAAAGCAGTACTCATTTTGAGGGAAGGTTCCGTCAGCTATTACACATAACAGGGAGCTCTTGCAATGATACTATCTGCTGACTTAACAGTATCCATTCGATAATTTTATTACATGCACAGAATACAAACAGCTTCATAGTTTCATACACTAATATTGTTTCGCATTTGAACAACTTTGTGGTAAAATTTCATATTTTAGACTGATATGATTTGAAGACTATCTTTTACAATTAGATATCTAGTCCTCTTAAAATAGCTCTGGTGACAAACAACAGTTTGTGTCTAAATTCTGTAGCCTGTGGGGAAAAAAGCCTCATATACCTTGCTTTTCCACTGCTGTATGAAGCTATGAAGCTAAAGCAACAAATATGATCTGCAAGCAAAAATAAAAAATATGTGGGAGATGCTCAGACACAAAGCAAAGCAAGGTAAAATCTTAGTGTGCATTTGAATATTTCATACCGCAGGCAGCATACTGGAGTAGGAAATTCCACAGTCAAAATTTTCCAGATATGGATTAAGACATTTATAGTTGCAAAACTGAATTGTTGCAACTATAGCAATGTAAAATATTTTGTGATATTTCATACAAAATACAGATTCCACCAAATGAAGTGAAACTTAAATGTGCTAAGCATAAGAAACACAAATACACTAAAACGGTTACAGCTGAATAGGTCGACATGCATTTGTGTGATGCATGTGATCTGCTGTAAGATGTGAAAGAAAAGACTGTTTTTGAGAATGCTAACTAGGGCAAGTTCCGGTTGCTTGGTAAAGGTTAAGTGATGGGGTAAGAAGTTTGTGTGCGAGAGTGTGTTTTAGGGTTAGGGTAAGGGTAATGTAAGGGGAATAGATTTTGTGTGTGTGTGTGTGTGTGTGTGTGTGTGTGTGTGTGTGTGTGTGTGTGTGTGTGTGTGTGTGTGTGTGTGTGTTTGTGTGTGTGTAAGTGTTTTAGAGTTAGGTTAAGGGGATAGTATGTGTGTGTGCGTGTGTGCGTGTGTGCGTGTGTGTGTGTGTGCGTGTGTGTGTGTGTGTGTGTGTGTGTGTGTGTGTGTGCCAATGTGAATGCTATGGGTTAGATGTAGTGTGCGTGGTGAGTGCCTGAGCTGTCTTGTACTGTTGTAGCCTTATAAAAAGGGCTTTTTTAAGATTAGTTGCATGTTAGGGTGAAGCCTGCCTCTGCCCCACCCTTAATCTGCAATTTACCTTATAAAAAGCCATTCCCATAACACTGTAACTATTCAGACAGATTTGAGATGAATGCGTGATAGGGTTATGGGGAGTATACCACAATGTAATGTGTGATGTACTGTGTGTCACTTCAATGTTTTGTCACTATAATGAATGCTTGATGTATTTTGGTCAATGTTTTTACGTTACTCATTAAATATTCCACCTATTAATTGTATAATTGTTAGGACATATTTCTGTAACTGCAGTCATACTTCTTCATGATTTGTCCGTCTGTTCTGACACTCTTTCCATTCTGCTATTTATTTATCAATATGCTTGTTTTTGTTTATTTCTTTACCATGGTAGTGCACTGACCTCACTGGACTGACATCAAGCACAATGTAGGTGAATGCAATCACGGTGGTAAGAATAAGGCAAGAGCATTCATTAATATTAGCAAATTCAATGTGTAAAAAAAATACAAGACTTTGTCTTATAAAACACTTTATAAATATAATATCATAAATATTAAGAGCAGCAGTCAACTTCTAGCATGAAGGAAAGAAAGAAAAATATTAATAATATGCTAGTTTACAACCTCAGGTCACATCAAGAATATAATAATTTCCACTGGCCCTATACATATCATATAATTCACTGGAATCTAAAAAGCAAAGGCCACAAACCCACCTTAATAAAAAAATGATAAGTAATCACTAAGTTCGTAGCATATAAGTGAAAAAAAAACAAAACGTGAATAATGAGACAGTCCCATTTAGTGGAAATTTTAGCTTTTCACTTCCTTATTATAGTTGTTAACAGCTAACATCAAGAGTGACAAAACAGCCCTTTCATTTTTAGGTCACCCCTCACTGAGACAAAAGGAAATCAAAGTAAAGATGTGTTTAGTTCGACCTTAACTAGCCAACTCTTACTACAAATGACATGAAAATATCACTTAAATGCTTGTAAATTGGCTCCATAACTTGAAAATCTGTCTTAAATACTTGCAAATTGGGTTCTCTACACTTGATCAACCAAGCACTAACCACTAAAGCTCAGCAAAGAATGTTCATAGTGAACAGTAACTCAGAACACATGTAGTTGTGCCTGGTACAATACAAGCAGATGACACAAATCAAATAAGCATTTCTTGCAGTTCCCCTCCCCCCAACTCTCTTATAATATTATTCTCACTCCAAGGTTTCTACACATTGGATAAAGAATGTTAAATGCCAGGCACTGTAAAATCTGTTTTGTTCTTTCTCCAAGAAACTATGAAATTGACTCCCAGTACAAAGGGACATAAAAGCTTTAGGAAGTATTGTATTTTTTTTCCTAGCTTGGTAAGATGCTTGGATGGATATCTGCCAGTAGGGTCATTATATTCTATTATGGGCCTGATAAGGGAGGAGTAGACAGGGATAGTAACTTACATGGACATGGAGGACATGTCTTTGCAATTAATTGTGCTAGGTAGAAGGATTTCCTAAGAATAGTTGATACATGGTGATCAAATAAGAGTTTGCTTTCCACAAAATCTCTAATGATTACATCAGTTTTTGGGATGTTATTTATTAGGTATGTATAACGAAGTCCATGCTTTCCAAAGGGAAAATGCTTCAGCTCTTTGCATTGAGCTTAAGGTCACCATCCTGGCACAATGAATTTGTGAGGGTTAGGCCCGTGACAGCCATGAGTTTGTGGTCATCAGCAAACTTTGTCATCCAGAATCCTTAATGTTAGCTTGGACATCAATGAAATATATGTCAAAGAGGATTGTCAAAAACAAAACCATGTGAGGTGTCACTGGTGACCTGCCTTTTTTGAGAACAGAGTGCAACTGCCTTAACTTTATTGGTCCTGTCTGTGAGCCATTTTATTATCCACCAATTTGTGTAAATGTTAATACTTAATTGGGTCAATTTTTCAATGATGGTAGAGTGTGGAATATTATCAAAGGCCTTGATAAAATCCAGATGGGCAGTGTATACCAAATTGACATCATCCACTATTTTACTGACTTTCTCAAAGAAATTTACTAGATTTGGTAGGCAGAGACTGTCTCTAACATCAATGACTTCTAGACTGGCAATATCATTGTTTATAAGCTCCACAATGACACATTCCATTATTTTACAAATGATGCCGGTACAGCTAATCAGTCTATAGTTCTCTGGGTCAGTGTAAAGCTGCTGTTTTGAAAGGGTACATTAACAGAACTGTCCTGCAGACATCAGGCACAAACCCACTACAGAGGCTAAGATTGATTAGGTGTAATTGAGACTCAGTGCGGCAATGTATTAATATAATAAGGAAACAGCCTGGTATGTTGTCTGGACCTATGGAGTTAAGTCTGTTTGATTTTGGGGAGGTGCTTCTAAGGCTTAGTCTGCAGCACTTATTGGGGTGGTGCAGACTGAATGGAGAGAGGAGAACAATGGGGAGGAGACAAGAGGAAGACATTTGAACTGAATGTATCCACGAGTACGTTGACTATGTCCTCCAGATCAGAGAAGCTGTTGCCAATGGAGATCAACTCAGTGTGGTACTGAGCATTATTCTACGATTACTGACATATTTAAAAAAGGCTTTCCCTAATCTTTGGAAGCGCTTGTAATACTTAATTTGTACTTCACTTTGCAGGGTTTGAAGCTCTGGCTAATCTCTTTTTCATACCTTTTTTGAGTAGTGTGTGTGGTGGTTTGGGTTTATTTCTTATGGCCAGCAGTTTTTTTTTTTTTTTTTTCTTATATTCTAAAATTTGTTGAGAGGGCAGCTACAGTGGTGCAGCAGTTAGCATTGCCACCTCACAGCAAGAGGTTCTCCAGTTCGATTCTCAGCTGGGCTGCCTTCTGTGCGGAGTCTGCATGTCCTCCCTATGGCCGCATGGGTTTCCTCCGGGTGCTCCGGTTTCCTCCCATATCCCACAGACATGCTGTAGGTGGATTGGACACTCTAAATTGGCCCTAGGTGTGAGTGCATGCATGTGTGTGCCTTCTGTGAAAGGTTGGGCACTGGGCTGGCAACTCGACACCGTAAAACGCAACTGCCAATCATGAGCGGACAAGTGATCCGCTATGGCGACCCCTAACCAGGGAAAGCCGAAAGAAGAAGAAGAAGAAGATTCTAAAATTTGTTGAGACAGGGATTTCACTATAGGGACATGTTCCAAAATGTAACATTGTAAAGATCTAGTAAATGTGGACAGATAACTGAAAGCAGGAGTTTATGGGAGAACAAATCAACTATATGACTGGCCACATTTGCTATGTGGTACTTGTGGGGTGGTGAATGTTTAAATATCTGTAGCTCATCGACAAGTGATAGAAGACTTGCCTTGGAAAAAGTCCTGAAGACAGTAAGACTGGAGAGTATTTTAGGTTTGGTTCTTATAAAAAAAATGACAGCATGGTAGTCTGAATTTTCCATTGGTAGGACAACTAGAGATGTGGATCATATGGGTGCTATATTTGTAAAGTCAAATAAATGTGAGCTGTTATTAGGGTCATATCTGGTCTTAGTGTTTCCATCTCAAACTCACCAATGAATGGAGCTGTGGACAGCAGCACAGACTCTACATGGTGCCCAATGGGGGGAGGAGTTGTAAAAAAAAGACCAACTGCTTTGGGCATCTATTGTGGTGCGCAGTATCCTCAAGATAGGAGAACATGGATCACAAACTGCGCGCCGTGGCAGGGCTAGCCACTCGACGGTGTAAAGTTTGGCGCTAGATGATTTGGTCATGTTGACTGTCGCCAGAAAATGGGCATGGGTAGTTACCGGTGATAAGTGGGTTGAGGACCCGGCCTACTCTCTGACCCACGCCAGGGAAACATGCTAATAGTGGGAGGGGTATATGTGCCCCTATTGGCCAGTGTGTGCCCGCCATAAAAGCCCAGCAGCCCTGGGTCAATAGGCTACTGGCTGGCCGGTGTCTAGTTGCCCAGCCTGGGTTACCTGGGATAGCTCTGTTGAGTGAAAGCCGGACATAAAACCAACCAACCTGCCAAACATGAACTAAGAATTGCTACGCTTAATGTAGGTTCACTGACAGGACGCAGCTTAGAAGTGGATGACATGATGATACGGAGGAGGCTGGACATCCTATGTATCCAAGAGACAAGATGGAAGGGCAGTGCAACAAAGCCACTTGGCTTGGGATCCAGACTCTACTACTCAGGTGGTGGACAGGCTAGAAATGGTGTAGGAATTGTGGTGAGACAGAGGCTTCAGAAGTCAGTGAGGGATATCATCAGAACTAATGACAGACTCATGGCAATCAGACTCCAGTGTAATGATAGGACAGTATTCATAATCTCAGCCTATGCCCCACAACAGGGTTGTGATAGTGAGGAAAAGAGTGCATTCAGACAGCAGTTGCAGGACTTACTAGATAAAGCAGGACAACATGAATTGGTTTTGATAATGGGTGACTTAAATGCACATATCGGGACAGAAAGAACAGAATATGAGGACTGCCTGGGTCCACATGGGTGGAGCAATAGGATTAAAGAAGGAGAAGCCATTCTAGACTTCTGTCTGGCAAATGGCTTGATAGTAGCCAACACATGGTTCAGAAAGAGAGACAGTCACAAAATCACATACAAGAGTAGCCAACATGCAACTCAGGTAGACTTCCTCCTAGTAAGGAAAAGGCACTGGGGTAGAATCCATGATTGCAAAGTCATCCCCAGTGAAACAGTCGGTTCACAGCATAAACCAGTAGTTGCCACAATCAGCTGCAAGCAGTGGTCAGAGAAGGCTCTAAGGTCAACAGAGACCAGGCTGAAGACCTGGAAGTTAACTGGAGAGAAAGTACAGCAGTTCAAGGAATTACTCAGGGCTCTAGCACCCCAAGAAGAGGAGGAAATAGGTGGAGTTGAAGAAGAGTGGCAGCCTAAAACAGCATGTGTTAGGACTACAGAAAAGATATGTGGCCGAGCCAGGTATGGAAATAAGGTACATAAGGAAAGCTGGTGGTGGAATGCAGAAGTGCAGGAAGTAATCAAAAGAAAGAAGGAGTGCAGGAAGAAGTGGGAGATTGAAAAGACTGACCAAGCTAGGAAGGACTACTGGTTGGCTAACAAAGAAACTAAGACAGAAGTTGCAATAGCAAAGAATAGGGCATCAGAGGTACTCTATCAGCTTCTGGAAAGTGACTCAGTAAGGGGCACAAAGAAACTATACCAGGTTGCAAGGCAAAGACAGAAAGATAAAGAAGATAGTCAGACACTCTTCATAAGGGATTCCAGCAACAATCTGCTTACCAGCCCACAGGACATCAAAGGAAGATGGAAGGAGTATTTCCAGCAGCTTCTGAATGAAGAAAACCCCACAGAAGCGGTACTGCCCCAGAAACAGCCTACAATGAGAGTAGAAGAGGAGCCCAGCTTAGAAGAAGTAAGAGCAGCACTAAGGAAAATGAAGTGAGGGAAAGCAGCAGGCTCAGATGAGGTCACAGCAGATATGATAAAGATGCTGGGTGAGCTAGGGGAGAAATGGCTCCTGAGGGTACTAATTGCAGTGTGGAGAGAAAGGCATATTCCAGATGACTGGAGAATAAGCATACTCATGCCAGTGTACAAGAACAAAGGGGACATCCACAACTGTGGACAGTACAGAGGCATCAAACTCCTACCACATTGCATGAAAGTTCTGGAGTGGGTGATTGATAAACGGATACGCAGAATAGTAGAATGTAAGATGGGAGATGAACAGTTTGGATTCAGATCAGGATGCAGCACAATTGACCCAATGTTTGCATTGAGACAAATACTTGAGAAGAAACTAGAGAAGAGGAGAGAGTCAAACTGGGCTTTCCTAGACTTGGAGAAAGCATATGACAAGGTCCCAAGAAAGCTGATCTGGGCAGTACTGCGGTGGTTTGAAGTCCCAGAAACATTGGTAGAATTAGTACAGGTTATGTACAAGGACCCAAAGACTCAAGTACGAACAGTGTTTGGCCTCACTGAGGGGTTCCCAGTGGGAGTGGGTGTACACCAGGGTTCATCTCTGAGCCCACTGCTGTTCATACTGGTAATGGACTACATCAGCAAACAGGTTGGAGGGGTCAGAGCAACAAAGCTGCTGTATGCAGATGATGTGGCAGTACAGGCAGACTCTGATCTAGAACTTCAGCAAAGGATAGGAGAATGGAATACAAATTTGAAGGCACATGGGATGAAACTAAGCACAGATAAGACAGTGGTAATGGCAGCAGATTGGGGAAATCAGAAGAAGCTGAGAATAGAGATAGATGGGAAGATAGTGGAACAGGTAAACAGGTTCAAGTATCTGGGAGGGGTGGTTGAGGAGAAGGGTAGTCTGAATGAAGAGGTCAAAGCTAGAATCAGAGGGGCTGCAGTCAACTGGCATAGAGTATCAGGTGCAGTATATGACAGAAGAATGCCAAAGAAGCTGAAAAGTAAGGTGTACAAGACAGTGGTGCGACCAGTACTACTGTATGGTACAGAAACCTGGGCAGTAAAGGCAGAACAGTTGAAGAAGCTAGAGGTGATGGAAATGAAGTGCCTGAGAAAGGTGGTAGGATGCACACTGCGGGACAGGCGAAGAAATGAGAACATAAGAGCAGAAGCCAAAGTAGCTCCAATTGCAGAAAAGATCAAAGAAAACAGATTACGATGGTATGGGCACATGTGTAGAAAAGCAGAAGACAATCTGGTGAGGGAGATTTGGGACAGACAGGAAGAAGGTAAGAGGAAGCGAGGACATCCAGCAAAGAGGTGGATGGATTGTGTGAAAGAAGATCTGCGACAGTCAGGCATGAGTGTTGAAGAAGGCAGGAGAGTGGCACTGAATCGAGAGAGTTGGCGACAGTTAATACGATACCCCGACCCCATGTAAATGGGAAAAAGGGGATGATGATGATGATGATGATGAATGATGATCTGGTCTGAGTTAGCATTAATAAGGTCCAGGCACCTGTGTGCATTTTTGTTGCTTGTTGTGTATATTTCCCAATTTATGGGTAGCTGGGTAGGTGAAATCTCCCAGAATGAATATATTAGGTTCAAAAGTTAAAGACTCTAAATTGTTTATGTAAGTCTCATTTGATTTGGAAAGTTTTCTGTAGTGAACAGTGATATTATTGTTAAATTTGCTTATAGATAACTCCTGGACTAGTTGAGAGGTGAAGAGATTATGAATAAAAAGAGGCACACCCACACAAGGAATGCACTTTCCCCTCAATAGGGAGTCTGAAAAACAATGAGCATTAAAACCCAGTAAGGAGGGAGTGTTTTTACTTCTCTGGAGCTACAGTTCTTTTATTTCTATATTTTTTCTTTTTCATAAAACAACCTTTACTGGTCAGGCATAACTAAATAGATTGCAACAACAACAACCTGAATAACTAACAATTCTTGATAATATAACAAATGTTAATGCTAGAACAATTCATACCAATAAAAAATCAAATCAGAATTAAACAGAACCAAACTGTTTACTAAGACTCTAATCACTACAGAACAAAACAGAGCCAAGCTGTTTAAAAATCTAATCATTTAAAAATTCAAGAAATGTCATCTAAAGACTGGCAGGTGTACATGCCTTAATCCCCATATTACTCTTATAAAGCTTTAAGTCATTTGGAGGGTAATATATTACATCAGACCAAAGGCCCCCTAATCATCCTAGCCATTTATACAGCTTACAGCTGCATATCTTAGGAGCTCTCCATTGTGAGGTGATGTAGTACGGACTACTGAAGAAAGCTGCTGAATCCAGACTAGAAACCATTCCCGTAAGTGTCTCATTCACCGGGAGTGAAAAAGACTGATCCTACGCAAGGAAGAGAAAGAGAGAGAGAGGCAGCTCAAAACACTTATTTATGTTATATAAGCCCAAATATTAGAAACTTTTCAGAATTCCCAGAAGTTATACAAGTTCACAATCTGAGTGAGTGCACTGCTCGCACTTTGCCAGAGGCATTTAAAACCTTTCTTAATGCTATGCAAAGGGATACATTACCAATTGTACAAAAGCAACAGACTCTTCTCCTACTTAATGCGACTAGATTTGACTGGTTTCAGTAGCCTGGTGACAAATAAGAATGATTCTTCAGTATGTAAATCAGAATGCAGAGCAATGTTTTGCCTGAAATGCTTCATAGTTTCATATACGGCTAAGGATATTTGTACCCTGTAAATATCTGGCATTGACAATATAACATGCTTACCAACCCATCTGGGAGCAAGTCATCTGCTACACATCCCTAGAGGAGAAAGGAGTGAATAAGCAAGTTCCTGATGTTATAGCTCATACAGGCATATTTTAACCTCAGATATTTCCAATAGGTAGCTTGAGATAAGCCTCACCTATCAATTAGGAGTGGAAAGGCCACAAAGACACTTGTAGTATCAACCTTTTGAACTTTTCTCAGACCACTCTTTATCCTTGAGAGGGAGACATCTATTAATAACTCAGGACAGACCCTCAGTAGTACAGCACTTTTCATCAGGTATTACTCTATAAAATGTTTACAGTGCTGAGAGGGTAGAGGAGGCAGAACCAATATCATAGGGTTTTGGGTAACCCTTTAGGATATCATGCATACCCTCATCTTATAGAAGCATTTGAAATTCTGACCTCAAGTTCAGCTGAGATGGGAGGAGCTCCCCTACTGTTTAAGAAGAGTTGTGCTAGGGTTGCAGCAAATGCAAATCTTCCCCAGTGCAGTATTCAGAGACCTAAGTATGACACACGACAATTTTCTAAAGTCTATTTATGCAGCTTCTTTTTCCATCCCAGTAGCATATTATTCCCCATGATCAGAATGTACCTGAAAAGGTACAGCAACAAGATTGTCACAAACATCTTGACCACAACTATCCAGCTCAAGACTAAGAAAAGTGAGTATGTTTCCAACTACTTACTGATATGAATCATTTGTTCCATATACGTTTTAAATTATTGTTCACCATAGACATGATATCCCAGGCTAAATAGATGCCTAAGTATTGGGGTGCTGTCTTAGACCAGACCAATGGGAGAGTAATCCCATACTTCATCAGAGATACAGCTAGCTGATTGGATGCAAATGTTTCAGATTTATGCAAATTTGAACACAAACCTGTTATGCAAAACCTTCCAGTAATTCAGTCATTGTTTTCATTTTTGGGATATCCATTACTGGGTTCTGAGTTAATACCACATCTGCAAGAGCAAATGCATTTGTTTGGACATCGTAAAGATCTCAGGCATTGATATGCCTTTTATCACTCAAAATCCTTTTCATTAGGTTCATAGGTGTTTAATAAGCTAATGACCACAAGAGCCTTTTTAAGCCTAGCTGCGCATCCCAAATCTCTGACAAGTTCTGGTACCCTTGATAAGTAAGCAGAGGCTTGGGAGATGAACCTGCCTGTCTCCATTAGTGCCAAACCAGGGATGAATTTTCTGTTCTCCATGCAACTGTCTAAGTTACACTTGAATTGGGTTAGGAAGGAACTCTGCTTCACATGGATGCGGAACCTGCTCCATAGATGTGGTAGTCTCTTGGATACATACCTTTCTCTCCAGCAGGTCCTATTTAAATCACAGGCAAGGTTTAAGTCTTTAGAATGGGTAATTCTGGTGCTGTTTGTTTTGTGGAAATACAGGAGGTCCATCAGAGTGTGGTCTGACAATGCCCTGTATGCCAGGCATAGATCTCCCCTCAAAAGCCGTAGGAGACAGACTACAGGGATAGGGCCTTGGGGTGGTCTGCATAGGACATTTTACTTACACCCTGTATTCTTTTAGTGAGGAACTTCTCTGCATGTTCCAGTTGTTGGATATGCCTGCTTAGGTACATACCAAAGGGGGCTTTGTACTCAATGATAGGTCTGATGAATGCCGAATACAGTGGAACAATGACTTCCTTGGACTTAGATGCCATACCTTTGTTTATAAGTTGTGCAACATAGAATGATTTCCTCACTACTGTAGACACATGATAGCAAAGGCTAGATTACTGTCTATGTGTGTCCCTAAGTCCCTGACTACTGGGTCAGCTCTAATGGGTGTGTTGTCAATATGATAGTTACCAGGAGTGGATGACTTTCCAAAGGATACTTTTATGCATTTCTCGGCATTTAGTTTTAGCCTATGGCTCTGACACCAGTTGTTTGTCTGCTTCAGCCCTTCCTGGAGACCATTTGTATCAGTGTGGGATTTAATGGCAGCTCCTAATTTGCAATCATCTGCAAATTTAGTCAGCCAGAGACCACTGATATTGGCATTGACTTCAGAAAAGTAAATGCCAAAAAGGAGTGGTCCAAAGACTGATCCCTGAGGGACTGCACTTGTGAATAGCCTCTTTCTAGAGGTGGACTCTCCATTTCTAACTTCCTGGGTCCTGTCTGTGAGCCAGTTAGCTACCCACTGTGTGACATATGGATTTGTACCTAACCTCTTGAGTTTGTCAACAATGCCCAAGTTGGGTAATGTGTCAAATACCTTGGCCAGGTCAAGGCAGGCATTGTGAACCATTTTGCCCACATCCATTGCTTTGGGGACCTTCTCAAAGAAGTCCACCAGGTTGAGTAGGCATGACCTGCTCTTGACGAAATTAAACTGGGTTGGGTCCAATGTCTGGAGGTTTACTATATCACTATTGATCATTTCCATGATAATTCTTTCCATAACTTTACATACAAGACTAGTGAGACTTCTGGGTCTCTAGTTTCCAGGGTCTGTAGATGGCCCACCTTTGTCAGAGGGATGCTGTTGCAGTTCTCCATTCACAAGGCACAAAGCCTGTTTAGAGGCTACAGTTAACTAGCAATTCCAGAGGTCCTGATAGGTCATGTTTCATGCTATTTAGAAGGCATCCTGGAATATTGTCTGGTGCTATTAATGCAGTGTTCTTGGCCTTAGAGAGAACATTAAGGACCTGTTCCCTAGTGATAGCAGGGGGGTTATATTTGATGGCATTTCCTGAGGGAAGGTTGAGGGGGAGAGTGGGATAAAGATGGAACTGAATATTTCAACCAGTAGGTTTCCTATATCTTCTGGCTCAGTATAGGTAGCTCCATTTACAATGAGCTCTGCACACAATTGTGCATTGCCTTTGAGGTTGTGGACATAGCTGAAGAATGCCTTGTGGATGTCCTTGGTCTGGGAGGCCAAATTTAACTCAAATTTGGCTTTGGTTGACTTTATTTGTCCTCTAATTTGTTTGTTTAGTTTGATGAGAGTGATTTTTTCCTGCTGGGTGCTGTACCTCCTAATTTTTTCCATGGTTTTCTTTCTTCTGTTATACAGCCTACTGCTTTTGTGATTCCACCAGGGTGGCTTGTTTTTTGAGTTAGTTCTTTACTTCTTCTTGGTGGGTACAGCTGTCTCTATGCAGCTATTAACATGCTTGTACAGGGTTTATTTGAACAATTCCGCATAGGCAGCAGTGTTCTTGGGGTTTATGGGGATTTGAAATTTTAACAGGTTATCACTTAATAGCAGAAAGTTAGCCTTAGAGTAGTTCCTGAATATTCCAAGTTTAGCTGGAGGTCCAGGTTTCATTTTTACTTCAAAGGAGATCATTTTGCGGTCTGACCTTACCAGGGGTAGCATTACAGTAGGGGGTGTGTAACACTCTCTCATATTAGTGAGGACCAGATTCAGTATGGTTGCACCCCTGGTTGGTGTATCAGCAATCTCATCCAGGGAGTTTGTGTTTACCAAATCCAGGAAACTATATGCCTGTACATTTGTCATATAGGATTCCCAGTTAATAGTGGGGTAATTAAAGTTGCCCGTGAATATGGTATTTGGTTGGATGGTGAGTGTTTCAAATCAGCAACACAACCACCAAAAACTTGTTCCTCAAAAACCAAAATCTTCAGCAAAGCAGTAATCAATACACTCAAATAATTAAGAATAATAAAATTTTCGCTTTCACAGTGTTCTTTAACATAAGGGCTTCTTCAGACTGTACAGGTATTAGCGTGAGGCACAGCCTTCAATAATCATGACTAATTAAGCAATCCACATCAATTTAAAATTTAAACAGAAAGGTTGCTATTCAGAAAAAATATTATTTCAGGTTTGCATTTAAAACCTTATAAAATATTTCTATGATATAAGACTTATATTCAAAATAAAATACTTATGTTACCATATGTTCATAAGTGCTAAAAATATCTTACCATGACATAATATGAGATGTCTTCTTAAAAAAATTTACTTTGTTAAAATTTCAGCAAGCATTGCCATCAATGGCATTAACAACAAATCTTCCAATGTATAATATTCATGGAAGATGAGATCATTCCTGTCCAAAAAATTCTTCATTTTATTGTACCAATCTAAACGAAATTCATAGTAATAACATGAACATGAAGCTTTAAATTACCAAAAGCTGCAATACTCATATTCAAGTTTTGTGTTATACAAAAAAGCAGATCATCCCCTGGTTTAAATGATAAAATTAACATCTATCCTTTGGGATTAAGGAGTTTTTAGAGATATATATAAGCAGACTTTATATATAAAGTTTAGACATAACAATGAAACTACCTTACCAGAAGTACACACATAATTAATGATGATTTCATAACTTTATAAGTATTCTCTCTAAGAATATGATATTGCAGCTTTTGGTAATTTAAAGCTTCATGTTTTAACAGTAGCAGTATGTTTAATATACATTGCACATTGCATACACATGGTATGGTTTTTTTTAAATGTCATGTTTTTATAAGCCATGTTATTACTATGAATTTCGTTTAGATTGGTACAATAAAATGAAGAATTTTTGGACAGGAATGATCTGACACCATCTTCCATGAATATTAATCTAATTTATGTCATGCATATGGTAACATATTTATTTTATTTTGAATATAAGTCTTATATCATAGAAATATTTTTTATAAGGTTTTAGCAATGAACAGTAGTAATATTTTTTCTTGAATAGCAACCTTTCTGTTTAAATTTGTCATGATTATTTAAGGCTGTGCCTTACGCTATACTCTGTACAGTCTGAAGAAGCCCTTATGGGTGCACTGAATGTGAAATAAAGAACGTTCCTTAGTTATTTGGAGTTATGTTTCTTTGAACTGCTGATTTTGGAAGATTTTGGTATTGAAGTTTAACTTTAGTGTTTCAAATAAGTTTAAATACATGGTATGTGCTTACTGAGTCATAGAGGGGAACCTATAGCTTGCAAGGAAGTGGTACTGTATTTTGCCTATGACTCTATAGCCAACAGGAAGAGAGCTGGAGATGAAGCATTCCTATCTTCTACCTCTGGACAGAGAAAAGGGGCCCAGAAGAAAACCATTAACAGATAGCTGAGCTCTGGAGAAGGCATAAGGAGTTCTCACTGCATTTATAAACTATCCAGGGAAGTCCATAGCTCTCAAAACTTCCAAAGGTAGTTTCAACATATGGCATCAAAGGCCTTCTCAAAGTGAAATGCACAAACATCACAAGGCCATTAATGCCTCTGAAATCACTCTAGCTATACCATTTATGGACCCCACCTGAGTGTGTAATATGAGTGAGGGGAGAAAAGCATTTGGAGAGTCAGTCAGTCAGGATCTTGGCATATATTTTACCAGATACATTCAATAATGAGATGGATCTTCTTCTTTTTCGTTTGGCTGCTCCCATTAGGGGTCGCCACAGCAGATCAACTGTTTCCATTTCTTCCTGTCCTCTGCATCTTGCTCTGTCACACCAACCACCTGCATGTCCTCTCTCACCACATCCATAAACCTTATCTTAGGCCTCCCTCTTTTCCTGTTACCTGGCAGCTTCATACTTAGCATCTTTTTCCCAATATACTCTGCATCCCTCCTCAGCACATGTCCAAACCAGCGTAATCTTGCCTCTCTGGCTTTGTCTCTAAACCTTCCAACCTGGGCTGACCCTCTAAAATACTTATTCCTAATCCTGTCCATCCTCATCACACCCAGTGCAAATCTTAACATCTTCAACTCTGCCACGTCAAGCTCTGACTCCTGCCTTTTTGTCAATGCCACTGTCTCCAACCCATATAACATAGCTGGTCTCAAATCACTCCTGACACTCTTCTCCACCCCCTCCATCCTGCCTGTACTCTCTTCTTCATCTCTCTTCCACACTCACCATTACTCTGAACTGTTGATCCCAAGTACTTAAACTCATCCACCTGTGCCACCTTTACTCCCTGCATCCTCACCATTCCTCTATCCTCCCTCTCATTCAAACACATATATTCTGTCTTAGTCCTGCTGACCTTCATTCCTCTTCCCTCTAGAGCATATCTCCACCTCTCCAGGGTCTCCTCCACCTGTTCCCTACTCTCACTACAGATCACAATGTCATCTGCAAACATCATAGTCCATGGGGACTCCTGTCTGATCTCATCTGTCAACCTGTCCATCACCATTGCAAATAAGAAAGGGCTCAGAGCTGATCCTTGATGTAATCCCACCTCCACCTTAAACGCATCCGTCACTCCCACCGCAGACCTCACCACTGTCACACTACCCTCGTACATATCCTGTACCACTCTTACATACTTCTCTGACACTCCCAACTTCATCATACAATACCACAATTTCTCTCTAGGAACCCTGTCATATGCTTTCTCTAAATCCACAAAGACACAATGCAACTCCTTCTGACCTTCTCTGTACTTCTCCATCAAAACTCTCAGAGCAAACATTGGATCTGTAGTGCTCTTTCCTGGCATGAAACCATACTGCTGATCACTAATCATCACCTCCCTTCTTAACCTAGCTTCCACTACTCTTTCTCATAACTTCATGCTGTGACTGATCAGTTTAATCCCTCTGTAGTTACTACAGCTCTGCACATCACCCTTATTCTTAAAAATCAGTACCAAAACACTTTTTCTCCATTCCTCAGGCATCCTCTCACTTTCCAAGATTTCATTAAACAATCTAGTTAAAAACTCCACTGCCATTTCAACTAAACACCTCCATGCTTCCATAGGTATGTCATCTGGACCAACAGCCTTTCCATTCTTCATCCTCTTCATAGCTATCCTTACTGCCTCCTTGATAATCCACTGCATTTCATGATTCACTATCCGCACATCATCCAACCATCTCTCCCTCTCATTCTCTTCATTCATCAGCCCCTCAAAGTACTCTTTCCATCTGCTCAACACACTCTCCTCACTTGTGAGTATGTTTCCCTCATTATCCTTTATCACCCTTACCTGCTGCACATCTTTACTAGCTCGGTCCCTCTGTCTAGCCAATCAGTACAGGTCCTTTTCTCCCTCCTTTGTGTCCAACCTTTTATACAACTCTTCATACGCCTTATCCTTAGCCTTCGTCACCTCTCTCTTTGTCATGCACCTCATCTCCTTATACTCTTGTCTACTTTCTTCATCTCTTTGACAATCCCACTTCTTCTTCGCCAACCTCTTTCTCTGTATACTCTCGTGTACTTCTTCATTCTACCACCAGGTCTCCTTGTCCTCCTTCCTCTTTCCAAATGTCACACCAAGCACCTTTCTAGCCATCTCTCTTACTAGCTCTGCTGTAGTTACCCAGCTATTCGGTAACTCTTCACTGCCACCCAGTGCCTGTCTTAACTCTTCCCTGAACATCACCTCACAATTACCCTTTTTCAGTTTCCACCATTTGATCCTTGGTGCTGCCCTCACACTCATCCTCCTCTTCTTGATCACCAATGTCATCCTACAAACCATAATAATAATGAGATGGAGCTATCATTTTTAAATTCATAAGGGTCTCTACCCAGATGTAGCAGAACAACAATCATGGAAGGGGTGGAGGATACTTTCAACTCTTCTTCTTGTGTGTAACTTGTGAAAGAACACTGAAGAGCAGTGGCTAAAAGCTGAGAAGGGGTTTTATAAGTTTCAGCACTGAGGCCATCAGACCACAGAGCCTTCCATCCAGAAATACTTTTCATGTTGTTTAAAATTTCATTGACTGTAAAAGGAGTGGAAAGTACAGATCCAATTTATTCAGTCCATCCAATCTGACTATTGGCTCCTCAAGCCACTTGTCAGATCTGACTCACCAGCATTAATGCTTCAGCCTTTTGCCCTTTAAGAATTTACCTCCCATCTTGCACCAGGGACCTAGATTACTTTAGATCTTGTTTGCCACCATCCTGAATAGATGCAGATCTCTTCTTGGCCCTCAGCTAGGTGCTCCTTCTCACTACTTTTTGTTAAAAATTTGGGGATATCTACTCAAGTCTGTATCATTTTTAACAGTTAATCTATATTTTTGTCCTTTAACCTAATACTAGGAACTTTTTGGAATATTATCCCCTTTCTGTTTCCCTTCTCAATGTCAGTGTTTTTGCCATCATTATATCTATTGTTAAAAAACACTACACTTAGATTATTTTCCATTTGGTTTTGTACTTTTAGATTCTCACAGTAAATATTCTAGTGGAATACCGCTGTTGACTGAGGTCCTGGGCTGTTACTGTTGTTGTGCTTTCTTTTTCTTCAATAAATATTCTAGTAGAAAGCTGCTGTTGGTTGGTGTCCTGGGCTGTTGCTGTGGTTTCCGTTTTGGTGTGTTTGTGCATGGCATAATATGGGCAAGGACAAGGAAAAAATGTGCTCATAAATGTACAATTTTGTGGAGACAAAAATCCCACTGCAGAACATGCACCAATTGTGCATAGTTTGTTTAGGTGTGGATCACTTGACAGTGGACTGTACTGTTTGTAAAGGGTTTGAACCTGAAGCATTGGCCAACAAGTGAAATAAATGATTATAAAGGGTTTCTTGCCTCCTGATTTAGAATGTTCGAAAACTAATAAGTTTAATGAGAAATATAATTCTAAGGAGTTATAGCTAAGAAAAAGACCCTCAGATAATTCAGATCCCTCATTGGCTCCAGCGATTCTCCTAAATGGAGATTCTTTTGGCATTGAATCTGACATAATCTTCACTATCCTTGCTGGAGCCAATAGTTATCTAGGAAAAATCTCACAAAATGCTTGCAAGCTGAACTTCTGAGAGGGAACTATTGAGGATTTTTTCTCATCCCCCTTCCTCTACCTCCCTTAGTTTTTTCATATTCTGCAAGATTATTTCTGAAGCAGACCTTGATCACTTGATAAGGGCCTTCTGGAGGCTACAGCTTGAGATGGGAGTCCTACCACCCCACTCCACCCTTCAGTTCTGAAAGTGCATGGTGGTGGTCCTATGTCCACCTTCTTACTTACTTCCGCGGTGTGGGTTTTGGCACCAGCAGTTTTGGACCTGAATCCTTGGCCCAAGGCCTGTTTTCTCAGTGCCAGTTCTCAATCCTATGTTGCCACACAAGGCTTTCAGATCCAAAGCACTCAACCCCAAGGCTTCTGCACCTTCCTCGGACCTGTCAGGCATGGCTCCTTCGATGGTGTTGGACATCTCAGCACTTGATTTGTCATTTCAGATACCTCCTCAAAGCCATCCAATTTCTCCACTTTAGGGAAGCCTTCTTCAGTGCTAATCATCACTGCTTTGGAAGGGGCAGATCTGGTCACAAAGATGGCACCCTTGTATCTGGCAGAGGTTGGTACGGCCTTCCAGGTCAAGACGAGAATGATTTTATCTCCTTTAAAAGTTGAAACATAGACCTCAATGGAATCAGCTGCATCCCAGTGACTCTCATTCCTTCTCACTTCCCATCAAGCATCCTTGGATGAAACCCATGGCCTGGGCCTCAAAGTTACGGCAAAGCAGCAGGAAAGTCTTCTGAGGAGTCAGGGCATACCCCCTCAATGTTCCAAGAAAGAGTATGTGTAAAAGGAGACACACTGACTACCTTTTGGAGTCCATCACCTCAGACTCTTACTCAGATGATTGAGTGGGGTCTCCATCCCTTCCCAAGAACACCAATTTTGGTGAAATCTTAGACCTCGTGCAACAGAGGGGATCATGGCCCACTGCCCCCCCCCCCCGGAATAAGAAGGTACTTTTTGAGTCCTTTCAATAAGATGTCGTCTTTTCCATACATCTGAACTATAGGATACATTGGACATGGCCAGATCTAATGTCAGCATCATTCAGTCCATTGGATCCAAGGCCCAGGCTACTATCCTACCCATAATGTCCCACTGCCCTGACAAATCCTCAGACCTCATGTGCTGCTTGTGTCAGCCAGACTTTGCCTCCATCACTCAGCACATTTTGTGGTGAAATCTTTGAAAATGTTGTCATTCTTTGTTTTTTTTTTTCACCTTCTGAATGTTACTCTGTATTGATACCATAATATCTTCTCCTTTTTCTTTCGGATACCATTTTATATTGCTAGCATTCCCACCTTTTCTTGTCCTTCCCATAATAAAACAAAAAAGCTATATATACATTTGCATATATCTTGTAAAGTGTTACTTCTGTGATAGTAATATTAGCGTGCTGCTTTAGACATTGACCTTTTTGGTCTTGTGTGCTGTTCTTGTTATTGTAGTTGTTGCTGTGACTGCTTCATGTTCTTGCCATGTCCGAGAGACAAGTCTCCAGACTTTAAAAAGTGTTCTGCTTACAGACACAAAATTCCCCCACAAGAACCCATACCAAGTGTATATATTGTCTCTGGGCAGCCCATGTTGAAGATGATTGCCAGCTGTGTTATTTTGGACCTAGGGCTCTCTCAGACCATTGGTCCAAATTAGTGCTACAAGACCTCCTTCCTGCCTTAGTGGGAGAATCAGTGTCCTCCCTCTCAGGTTCTCACTCTTCCATGAAATCTGTAGAACAGACTAAGAGAGACAAGACTAAAGAGAAACAGAAACAGACAGACACAGAGTGAGAGATGGAAAAGGAAGGATATAAGGAGCATGACAAATCCAAAGAAAAGGAGTTGAGAAAAAGGTCTCTGGATTCTACAGTGGCTGATAGACCAGCCATGAAGCTAGCTAAGCCTTCAGATCCAATTTTTCCATCAGCATCAATTTGGATCAACACTCCTACTCCTCTCTTGTTAGTGGAGCTAAGGTTTTTCTCAGAGCTGACCACCTCTTGGCTGTATTCTCCAATCTTACAGTCAGAGAGGTCTTTCCACAGATCTTTCAGGCCACTTTTGACAGCCTCATTTCTTAGCTCTATATGGTCATCAAGAAGCTTATCCAAGGGAGATGTAGATAGGATTATGCAGAAGTTTCTGAAGACCCAGATTTAGATGGAGGGCCTCACCCCTACCCTCTATACTGGGAGTGTGAAGATCAGGGCTTGCAACCCCTCAACTGGTTTCTCCTTCTCTGATCTGATCTTCAGATACAGTGATTTTGGAAACATGTGTACCACACAGGATGCCTTTGTCAGAGCCAATAGCACACTTGTCTTTGACTACAACAGTCTCCCTTACTTGCTCTCAGAGGGTCCCAGAATGGAGAGGTCAGTGTTGTGCATGGGGGTCAGGACTAAATCCAAGACTTTTGGATCTGTCTCTTCCCCTTGGTGTTTTGGCATTAGATAGCTCAGTCTCTGTGTTGACTTCAGAGCTGAGTCAGTCCACATCTCAAGACGGTCTGCTTTCAAGGATTTTTGTATCCTAAGAGGACCCCCTGAGTACCGGTCATGGCCTCAGCTTTTGAGATGTTCAAAGGGTTCCCTCATTATCCATAAAAGAGCTATCCCGATCTTGCACAGATCCATCCCTATCCCCTCTGGCATCTGTAATTCCTACTTCACATTGTCCTGTTCCTCAGAGACAGACAGATTTAGTGTACCTCTTCAGCTTCCAGATATTCCCTGGATTGTCCCACCATGGAAGAACACAGGAAGCACTCATGTAAGAGAAGGCATTTAAACTTCCCACGAGTCTCTCATGGAAGATACTAATTTGATGAAGGGGAGGGCTCCCCAAGGTCCCTCCTGGAAGATGTCTCCTTTGAGGACATACTGGAATTACTTCAGCAAACGAGGGATGGTTCTTTAATGCCCCATCCCAAGAAAAATCAGTATTTCTCACGGCCTTTGAAACTGGCCTATTTCCTGAGTGCCCCCCCAGTAGATAAACTTATTGATCAAGTGTCTCAATAGGCATGGAAGGAGTCAGATGAGGTGGAGCCCATACCTTGCAAGCCCAACAAAATTTTTGTTTAGTTTCCCCATAGTACAGACCTCACTGGAGCAAGGGGCCTGCAGTGTATGCCACTGTGGTGGTGAGGGCATGAAGAAAGAGCTCTCAGAGGAAAGCTCTTCTGTCCATTCCCCCCAAACTGGCAGTATCA
This sequence comes from Protopterus annectens, assembly GCF_019279795.1. NCBI lineage: Eukaryota > Metazoa > Chordata > Ceratodontiformes > Protopteridae > Protopterus > Protopterus annectens. The sequence goes on along the minus strand of NC_056746.1, from coordinate 948,993,142 downwards.
AGTTTTGGAAAGCTGCACTGAACTATCTAACACATCTAATGAGATTTCAGTGGGATTTGAATAAGGAACTTTCCAAATCTCTCTCTGGAGCCATGAATGCAGAGCCCCACAAAATGGTATAACAACCTTACATCCCAATTCAAATGTGCCCATGCACCTTTGATCCAACAGGGCAGACAGCACATATAGAGCAACAGGGGCTGGCATTTCTATATATCAACATGCCAGGATGCACCTCTGCAATTTTGATGAGAACTTAAAGATGTATTTTTTGAAAGACCCTTTCGATTAGTCCACCTGCTTCAGGCCCAAAGTTAAAGATGGACTTACAAGAAGTGACCAAGAGGGCAAAGCCCTGTCTTTCATCAGTATCTGCTTCTCCATCCCTCAAAGGACCTTTCCTGGAAGCAAACAGATGGTAAGAGGCTATGTGCCTGAATGTCTCAGGGTTTTGCATGTGACACTTCTGGAGACAGACCTTCAGCAGCAAAGGAGGGGAACAACAACAATGGATGTCATCTTCAAGGCAGAGGTAGTCTACAGAACCAAGGATTTTGTGGTCCTTTTACAGGGAAACCCTCTAGTGTTCCTGAAAGGTTGTCTGACTGCCACACTCTGGAGGTAGTTGAGGGTTGCTTATCTCTGCACCCTCATACCTGGTCAGCTATCACTCCTAGTTCTTAGGTGCAGAGAGTTGTATCCAGAGGCTATGTCATTCACTTTATTTACCCACTTCAAATGCTGAAAAAAAGGTTTCTGATGTTCCATCCCCTAGAGGAAGGTAGCACTCAAGAAGCTGCGAAGTTGCTAGTCATCCTCTAGGTCTCACCAGACCAGCAAGGGTCCAGAGTGTACTCAAGGTTTTTTTGGTTCTGAAGAAAAACTGGGATTTCAGGCTCATTCTGGATGTCTGACACTTAAACCAATTTATAAAATAGACAGTTTCAGAATTTCCCATATTTAGCTGACTGGCTTACAGTTGCTACCATGAGGTATCTGCAAATACAAGCCAGAAACTCCTTACCTTTGACTAGGAATCACAGTCAACCTGGAAAACTCCAAATTGTCTCCGGTACAGATGATAGTATTCACAAGATGCCACCTGGACACCACCTTGCAGATAGCTAAATTCCCAGAATCCAGATTAGCCACTATGTCAACAACACTCCATGTCTCTGTCTTGCCAAAACCCCATGGCTGAATTCTATGGCAGCTTTTATAACTATTGTTCCTGGTGCCAGATTTCATATGAGGGTGTTACAGTGTACTCTCTTGGTATAGTAGACTATGCTACACCAATCCATGACTTTCCAGTCAGTCTCAAGAGAATGCGTAGACATCATGTTCTCCCTCCCCATAGCCATGGTAACCACAAATGCTTCCATTCTGGGGTGGGGACATTTTGAGGAGAGAACTGTCCAAGGAATGTGGACTTTGGCAGAGGCCAGTGTTCACATGAAAGTGCTGGAGATGATGGCAGACCTCCTAGCATTGCAGGCCTTGTAGGATTCCCTCTCAGGGCTATGATTGTGATTCAGACTGACTACATGTTAGTGGTCTGATACATCAACAAACAAAGTGAAACAGAGTCACACCCTTTATGTGGGGAGGCCATAAGGGTTTGGCAGTGGATAATATCTTCCTAGCGCTTTCTATTTGCAACATATATTTTGGGGAAATCCAGTTTATTAGTGAACATGTTGACCAGGTTCATCTGCCTGCCTCAACATTTTCTCTCCTTTTCCAAAGCAAAATTGGGAAATAGGGTCACCAAGGTCACACTATCTAGGTGGTTATCTGATTGCATTATGTTTGTTTACAGAGCCAAAAGACAGCCTGTAGTCCCACAAGCTTAAAGTTTATTCTACTAGGGCCATTGCCACTTCCACAGCCTTCTTTTCTAGAGGTCCTAAAATATTTGTGCTGCAAGTACTTTGTTTACCATGCACACATTCATTTCCCACTAAAAGCTGGACCTGCATGTTTGACCTTTGTTTGGCTCCACCATTCTCCAGAATATCCTTCCATGAATTCTCCCAGGGTTTGTAGTAGTTGGGGACTCTGTCCCAACAGTTCAGATGGATGGAAAAGACAGCACTGAATATGAAAGCTATGTATTTAACATGCTAGATCCATATTTTTTTCCATCTCTCTGAACTTTCCCTCCCTTTGTTCCCCCTGACAAATTTTCATTTTATTGGGCTCTCAATTGACCACACTGGACCTTATTTACAGTCTTTGATTGTTTTTGCTGTCATTTCAGGCCTTTTGTCATTGCCAGTATGACATAGGAAGGGTTATTTTTATATGCAGGCAAACTCTGTCTGAGGATTTGTCAGGGCATGGGAGCATTGTGGGTAAGGGGAGGATCCTACACCTTGGATCCAAAGGTCTGAATGTTGCTGGCTCTGGGTCTGGATAGATCTTATATTCCCAACAGTTGACATGGATGGAAGAAAAAAACATGGATCTCCTTGGGAGTTTCCTCCTGCAGGCAAGTTGACAGAAATAGCTGTTAAGAGGTCATGGGAGAAGCCTGATACTTGCAAAGAGGTCCCTTGGAAGCCAGATAAAATTCTTTGGCCTCCCAAGGACATACAGGACTGGGAAAGTTTCCACTGGTAGATTCCATAATGATAGCAGCATTGACAAAGAATGAGATGACTGACAATTCAGGCACAATTCATCCCCCTAAGAGTCTAAGGCAATGGACAGACTAGGGAAGTGGATATATGCTTCTCGCACTTTTGCATTAGAGGAACTGAAATACACCAGACATAAGCCATTTTCAGAGAAACGTGGCACAGCAAGCTTTAGTGACTTTGAGAAGGCCCCTAACATGAGATTCTAGGAAGCAGATGGAGACATCCTTGAGCATGATAATCAGTTGTTTGTGTACCTCATATACAATGCAGCTGATGGAGCAGCTAGGGTTACCAGTGCAGGCATGTCTGAGACAACAGACCTGGCTGTGCCTCTGCTATTTTGCAGATAACTTTAAAGTATCCTTCACTAATACCCCCTTTGATGGATTTTCACTGTATGGTCCTTTGATAAAATAGAAAATACCAAAATGATTTCTGCCACTGGAGTGAGATGTGAGGTTCCACAGAGACCATACAGCAGAAGTCAAAAGGGCCCCAAATGACTCTGTTTCAATAAAAAGAAGCAACCGTTGTTGGAAACAGCTCCTGACAGGGATGGCCTAGGCAGGGATGGTCCCTTTCTCAAACAAAGGCCCAGAGGCTGAGGAGGTCCTTACAACCAGAAATGCGATTGGTTGACAGGCACCCCCAGCATACCTAAAGGGATGTCCAACTACTCCTCTTTGGAGGTAGTCAAGGGTCATCTGTTCGTCTACTCTCCCGCATGGATGGCCTTTACTCAGGACAAATGAGTCAGTGGTTATTTTATACCCCCCCAAAAAAAAAAAAACTGAAAAAGCCACTTCTGGATGTTCCACCCCTTTACTTTTAAGTGACAAAAAAGGAGGTTGTCTCTTTGCTCCACAAAACAGCCATTTGAAAGGTCAAAGAGGATCAGGGTTTTATTCCAGGTTCAAAGAAAATTCAGGACATCAGGCTCATAATGGACCTAAGCCACTTAAATAAATATGTCAAGAAGACCCAGTTCAGAATGGTCACGGTGAGGTCAATTCTTCCTTCCCTCAGGGCAAACAACTGAATGAGCTCACTGGGTGTTTAGGATGCCTCTGTCCATATCAGAATGGCAAAAGCATCATGGAGGTATCTTCACTTCAGTCTAAGAGCCAGTCACTATCAATTCAGGGTGCTGCCCTTCAGTATCACTACACCTTCCTGAATGTTCACCAAGTGCAATGTTGTCATAACAACCTACCTATGCCTTCATGGGTTCAGAGTTTTCCCTTATCTTCTAGCTGATCCTACAATAGAGTCTCTGTTCAATGTCAGAGATGTTTTGCTCAGACTCTGTCTGTCCTTGGTACTCTGTATAGATTATCAGAAATTATTTCTTCAACCTACCCAGGCGATTTAATTCATAGGATTTCAGTTGAACATGACCACACTGATAGTTTCTCTGCCATCAGACAAGATTCAGATATTGAAAGTAACTGTTAAAAGGCTTATTGGACTACATCTCCAGTTGCCCAGTTGCCAAGGACTAGAACAGCAATTGTGGATGCTGACCAAAGGCTTCTTTGGAGTACATCCACAGATGCCGTTCTAGTCCTCAGGATTCTCAGCCTAATAGCATCATCCATAATGATGGTATGCATTGTCCACTATCACATGAAGGTTCTTCAGTGTCTTCTGACAAGACAGTAGCCTCAACTCTTTCATCTTCATTTTATCTCCAGCCAGCATAACCAACATGTGCAGACAGTATTAGCAAAAGTGGCTCAATTCCCCTTAGGTTCTATCTGGCAGCCAATTTGTCCTTCCACCTCTGGAAGCAGTAGTTACTGCAGACTCTTCCTCGCTTGGGTGGCGAAGCAATACAAAGGGAGAATGGTCCAAGGTTTATGGACCCCAACTAAGACTAATCTTCACATCAACGTCCTAGAGAAGCAACTAGCTCTCCTAGGGCTATAGGAACTTCAGAATTATCTTCCTCTATGGGTGATCACAATACAAACAAACAGCATGATATTGGTTTGGTATGTAAACAAACAGGAAGGAAGCGGATCATACCCCCTATGCCAGGAGGCAATGAGGCTTGACAATTGGCAATGACCTTGCATTGCTTTCTTGTTGCAATGCAGATTCTGAGAGCTTTCAATTGCCTTGCAGATAAGCTTAGCAAGTTGATCCTGATAACTCACGAGAGGTCCCTCAGTCTGGTGATGGCACAACAGATTTTTCACTGCTTGGGTCTAGATTACTGTAAACACTTTGCTTCTCCATAGAACACCAAGTGCAGCAAGTATTTTGCCGTGATACTTCCACAGGGACAATCACTGAGGAATGCTCTAGTCAATGGCCTTCTGGACTTCTGAACACCTTTCCACCATTTCCCCCTACTTCCCAGATTACTGCAGAAGGCAATCAAATGCAAGGCATTTGTCATTCTCATTGCCCCATGTTGGCTGTAGTAGAATTGTCTTCCTGGTTTTAAGCCTCACCTCAGGGATCCCTCTGGATATTGGATCCAATACAAGATCTATTCTCAAACTCCTCTGGGAACCCTCACCAGGATCTTCTCAACCTCAGGATTTGCTCAGAAAATGGTGATAATTTGGAATGTTGCTAAAGGATACAGAAATATCATCTAGTATCAACTCACAGTACATTCCTTCATATAAGTTCCTGTTATCGAAACAGCACAGCTCCTAGTCTGGTAATAATACGCTAACACCTTTGTGGACTTTAACTGACAAAATTCTATTAGGTAATGACAAAGGGGAAGCAAACAGGTGTTATCTTTATTGTCCTTACCAAAGGATTCAGTCTTGTAGATCACAACATTTTCTTACATCACCTCATTGAAATAGGCAGTAGCCCAGATGCCATACTGCAGAATTAGCTGTCAAACAGCCACTTATCTTTCCAAGTTCATTCCTCATTCTCATCCTCAGTCCGCCTTCAAAATGGGTACATTAAGGATCAGTATTTGCCCTCCTCCTATTTTCTATCAACATTAGAAAACTACCATATGATCTACCTCACCTCATTTACCTGTACTACGTTATGCTAACGACATGGTTTTATTAAATTCAATTGGTTGCAAATCTCCACAAAGAACTTCAGTCTGACTTCTTTTCATCAATCCACTGGATCAGTAACAAAAACCTCCCGCTTAACAAAAACAAGAAATATGATTTTTGGGAACAAAATATCATGCCATTTACAAATCTTGGATCACAACACCTGCACAAAAAATACAACCTCATTTAAATATTTAGCTCTTTAGCTAGACCCTCCTCTAAACTTTAGCCTCCATCTAAACAATATCTATGTCTAAATCTTGATGAGTGGATAGGAAATAGGAAATATACCACGGGGATCACTTCTGTGGCTCTGCTCAACAGTGGCTCAGGAAAATAACTTTCTTGGGTGGCATAAGCCATGGAACCTTTATGGATAGGCTTACTTAATCCTTGGGCTGAGAGTCTAGTACCTACCTATGAACCTATGAATACCAGGAAAAAGGTTAATTCACTCCCCTTTTGGGTAACAGAATCTCCACCTTTCTTTCCAAGGCTTCCAGAACAACAATATGTAAAGGTATTCTACTTTCCTATTTGGAATATGGATGTCTCTTAACAGCATCAACTTCTAATTGAAATTCCACAGACATCCAATCAATTACTAATAAAATACACAAATTCATCACACTTTCCCCTAAATATGAAAACCACTGCAAAACTTTAGAAAAGTCTACATGGCTCAGTAAAGAACAGACCTCCTTTTAGGCTGCCAACTAACAATTAAAACTGCTAAATAACCGGTCTCCCCCTTAGCAGCTAAAATAATGCAACAAACTCCCACTTATGTTCTCAGAAGCCAAAGCTACTCAGCTGCCATATTGCAAGTCCCTAAAATAATTCAACACTGCAGATAATTGCTGCTCCACACTAGTACCCAAACTTTGGGAATCCATCGACTCCCACTTTAAAGAAATGTCATTCTGCCCCATAATCCAGGCTCAGCTAAAGACCCATCTCCACAGGTTCCCTAAATGCCAGACTCTCACATCCAGTCATACCACCTGACTTCTTTCTCTCAGTCTGACTGAATGATACTTCCTCCTCCACTTGTTCACCTTTCTTCTTCATACTTGTATATAACTAATTGAGAATGCATGAATTTCAATGCATGTTACACTTTGAATGCCAGCGTACTCACCTGGATTTACTTTGACTCTGTTTTATATATATATATATATATATATATATATATATATATATATATAAAGGTTTACTATCAATAAGTCGAAAGTTAAAATAAAATGTGTACGATAGCAAGTGTTTCACAACGTACACATTTCCATATGTACCTAATGTCGAAAACAGCTGTTAATTGTCGAAAATGTCGCTCGCGACATTTTCGACAATCAACAGCACTCCCACCCTTCCCTTAACTCCCTACCTAACTAGCCTAAACTCACATTTATGCAGGGGGACAAGCCCCCCTGCACCCCCCACACCCCCCCCTAACTTAATATTCCAACTCTAAGATCACACTACAGTGAGGAAAGGGATGTATTTCCCTAACCGCACTGTACCGTGATCCTCTTACATGAGCGAACATTATAATTGCGAATGCACAGTCTATTCGCAATAATAACGTTCGCTCACATAACTTGCCGAACTATGAAGTATTCGAACATATGTTGTTCGAATACTTCATAGCCGTGCAATTGCACAGCGGCATTTTGATAATAAACCATATCTATATATATATATATATATATATATATATATATATATATATATATATATATATATATATCTGTATTTAATTCGTGCATATATTCCATACAGCCTTTGACTACCTAAATGCTTTTGTACCTCCTTATATTATCCTAGTTCATATTTTCCCTGAGTTGAGACTGAAACTAAATCATTTGTGATCAGTGCTCTTCCCTTATTAACAAATTCAAATAAATAATAAAAAAATAAGACGAGAGAAAGAAATATGAAATGTAGGTATACTGACTGGACATAATAGTGGTAATATTTAAAACTGCAAAAAAAATTAACAGTGACAGCAGTATATAGCAACAGCAAAGTAATTAGTCATAAGAGCAAAGTTAAATCAAGTAGTCATGCTGAATAGTTGCAGGTGTAATACCTGAGAGCAACCACTTCAATTTCTTTAACAGTAGAACAATCAGAGCAAGCAAGGAAGCAGCAACAACAGTGTCCAAAGTTGAGACCAAGTGGGATCAATTCCATAAATAATAGGTTAATTTGGTCTTTACTTTAACTAGTAGCAGTTATGACCAGCAGATAGTCCAATCTAATTGATTCAGTGCAGTAACTGTAGAGCAGTGCCTACAGGTAGTATAAGCAAATATTTTCAAGTGCTGTAACTGTAAAGCAGGTAGTTATGATGCAGTACAAACAGAAACAGTGTATCAGATAGTGTAATGGTCATGCAGTACTGTAGAGCTGTGTCATTAAATGCTGCCACATTAAATACTAGGAGGCTGGTTTGCTCAGTTCAGTGCTAATGAGTGCTGGGCTGCACTAAACACAAGAAGACTGCAGAAAAGGAAGATACTACAAAGTCCATTTCCTTTTGGGTTCTGGCTGATCCAACACACTACAAGGATTTCATCAGCTTCCTAGGACTAGGTATGCAGTGATCCAGCTTTTGGTGGGAGCTGAGGTTTCCATAGGAAAGCTAACAGAGCCTGAGGAATTGGAGTGCTTGATTTTGGTTGGCCTGTTTCTGTGTGGACATTGGCTGTATTTTGATTCTTTGGCTTCTTCATGAGTGGAACCTTACAACCCTGAAACACCAGGAGGCATGCTCCATTCAATGCTCTTTACTGCTATGCTACTCTGAAGACAAGAAGACTACAAGTAGGAGAAGACAGGAGGCATGCTCCATTCAATGCTCTTGAGTGCTATGCTGCTCGAAAGACAAGAAGACTACAAGTAGGAGAAGACAGGAGGCATGCTCCATTCAATGCTCTTGAGTGCTATGCTGCTCGAAAGACAAGAAGACTACAAGTAGGAGAAGACAGGAGGCATGCTCCATTCAGTGCTCTTTAGTGCTATGCTACTCTGAAGACAAGAAGACTACAAGTAGGAGAAGACAGGAGGCATGTTCCATTCAATGCTCTTGAGTGCTATGCTGCTCGAAAGACAAGAAGACTACAAGTAGGAGAAGACTGCAAAGTACTTTCCCATCTAAGTTCCTGTTGATTCAATGCACTACAAAGAGTTCATCAACTTCCTAGGACTGGGTCTGCATGGCTCCAGCCTTCGTGAGAGCAAAGGTTTTCACATGACTGCTATGTGAGCTTGGGTTCCAGTAAGGAACTACATTGCTTCATTTTGATTAGTCAGTTTCTTCAAGACATTGGCTTCATTTTGATTCGCAGGCTTCTGTGAAGTCAAAACCTTACAGATTTTAAATATAGGTGTAGCAGCACACTAACCAGTTTCTATCCCATTATCCAGCAAAAGAGCCCAGGTTACAAAAGGTAAACAGCCTCGTCATCTTTTTCGTATGCGATACAAATTTCAGTGACTGCTTTGTTCACATCCTAGTTGTACTACTGTTATTGATTTTACTATGCCTTATTTCATAAAGTGAAATCATTGTCTCCCTTTGTTGCTTATTAACTTACTAATTGCACCTCTTGTGGACATGTTTTTGAAATTAGCACTTTCTTTCTGCTGCCTGTTGTGTTTGAACCTCATTGGTGTTGTATTGTTGTTTAGTTTTGCTTTGCTGAGTGTAGTGGTATTAAGTTTAAATACTATTGCACTATTGTGCCTTGTTGCCTTGGTACTCTTGCTCAGTACTGGCAATATCTAACATAATGCTGCAGTATTGCCTGTTACTGATACAAGACATATTAAATTATTTCAGTTACTGATTGCACTTTTTCAAGATTGGTGTTGTTGCATTTCTGCTTCTTACTGATTACTGAAGTGTTATAGCATTTAAAGCTACTGCTGTACAGTACTGCACTACAAATTATAGGGTTACTAATAAGATATATTTGTATTACTTGGCTGACTGATACACTGATACTGCACTGAAACTATTTGCTTTGCAGTTACTGATCTGAAAAAACTAATTTAGCTTATCTGTATCTATTACAGTTACTTTTCTGCACCCAGATACCATAGGATAGACTTAACACCTTTCCATAGTCCAAACAATTATCCTGCTATGTCTTATACCAAGTGTAAGTTATGAACCTACCATATTTTAAACAAAACAAGAACCAGACCGCCCGAAGCTCTCTCCCAAATCACATTTAATAAAGCCAATAAAACAAACACTGCAGTGGCAACAACACAATAAAAAGTTCTGAAAAATAAAAAATAAAAACTCTCCACAGTTAAGTCTTTCATCATGTCTTGACATCTTCAGAACTGTGAAGAAAGAACTGCAACTTGCATTAAAATACTTGATTGAAGTCATTTTTTCATAACACACCCCTTTACAACTACCAATCATCAGACCTTGTAATTTAAAGGCACTTATAGTTTAAAGGCATAAAGTGCTAACAACAACCCCCATTCTTAAACTTAAGGTGACAATTAGTTCAAACCCAATATAGTCACAGTAATAAGCCTGTAAAACTATTTAAAACAGTCAAATGTGAGCTTCTCGTGCCTGCAGCTCACTCACTATCAAAATATTATCATTCAGTCCTGGTGCACTCGCAGCATCTAACTTAAACTGCCATTTAATTTCACATTGTTACAGTCTGTTTCTCCAATCACCTGAATATGCCCCCAGTTCAATTTGCTCCACGATAAAAAAAAAACTAAACTTTTTAAAATACATGCAAGTGCTTGTATGTCTAGCCAAGGCACTTTTACTGTCATTGTGCCTAATGCTATAGTCATGCTGGTATATCCTCTTGTTTAATGCATTCTGGGTTTTACCCATGTAGAAAGCACTGCATGAATCACAGGTAGCCAAGTAAACCACGCATTTGGACCAGCAGTTAAACTTTCTCCTTTTACATATACTGTTAAGTCTTGTCTTCTAAAGTCAGCAGGATCAACGTTGATAAAACAGCTTACACTTCCCATACTTCTAGTGGTTGGAAAACCAAAATCAGGCATTTGCAACAGTTGTTTAATGTTCTTCTTGTTCCTAAATGTAAATGAAGGCCCCTCCTGAAAGTACCGACAAATTGAAACATCTGCCTGTAACAAAAGCCATTTCTTCTTTATAATCCCCTGAATCTGCCTGGAGTCTAAGGAAAAATGCAACACCATGTTAGTTTGAAAGTCGCATTGGTTGTAGTTCCTACTGACATCCTTGATGCCATATAAAATAATGGGGGTGTATTTGTCCTTTCTACCAGCCCACACCTTTTCCTGCATCTCCAAAATAAGAGATTAAGGGTATTCCCTTTCCAAAAACATGACTTTCAATTGCTCAAAGCTCTTCATGCATTTAAATATCATCAGATGTCAATCTCAAGAAACGAATAAATTGACTTTTGATTATACCCTTCTTCTGATGAAGAGGGCAGCAGCTCAAAAAAGACAAACATGCATTACAAAAAGTGGGCTTTCTAAAACTCTGTGTGGTCAGTTTCCCTCTGGTTTGCTTGATTAGCTCTATATCCAAAAAATTAATGTGGTCCTTGTCCATACGTCTAGTGAAGTTAAGAAAAATAATATTGCTCCTTAAATCATCAAAAAATCTTTCAAATTCCTCAGCTGAGTCCTTCCAAATAATTAACAGATCATCCAGGTATCGAAAATACCCCAAACAGTTCACGAAACCTGGGAGCTTGAACACTTGTTCCAACTCTAGGAGCACAGCAATTGCAAACAGTGGGTTGCAAGCTGCTCCCATTGCCACACCAGAATGTTGCTTGAAAAACTCATCGTCAAAGGACAAATAATTATTGAGAAACACAATGTCTATAAACTCCATCACAAGTCTCAAGTCCACCTCAGAAAGTGACCCGTAATTGGAAACTATGTCCCTCCTGGGGGATAACTGTGTACAAACCACAGATGTCACAGGTGACAAAAAAATATTCACAATTCAAATTGATGCTTCTCAACTTGTCTAATAAGTCCCATGAGTCCCACACAATATGTGCAAATTTGTTGAACAGTGACTTCAATTTGTAATCAATAAACTTAGCCAAAGGCTCTGTCACAGAACCACAGGCAGCCATGATTGGACAAGGATGAGGGGGGACACACATGTCAGAATGAATCTTAGGAATACCAAAAATCCTAGGAATCTTCAGGTATTCCACGCCTAAAAAGTCATATAGTCCTTATGAGATGGTGTCATATAAAAGCAGTTCATCGAGACCCACCTTAATGGCCTTATAGGAAAGTGTAACCTCATTCAGTGAAACAATTCTGTACACTTGATCATCATACAATAACTTCTGAAGACGTGCACCGTAGTCCACACTGTCCATCACCACAAGGTCACCCCCCTCCGGCTTCATACATCTGATGTTTTTATTCTCCATCATGGCAGACAGGGTGGATTTCTTCTTTTGTTATACCGCTTCATCTGCACTGGTCAATATAGAATCTTAGTTAGTTTTTACCTTTCTGCAGCATTACGTATTTTGAAGTAGTGTAGTAACTGCCTCATGCTTACCAAAAGGTGTCTCTACTGCTTGGCATACAGTCACCATTATCACTAATCAGGGTAAGAATAGGGTGACAACAGTATTTCTGGAGCTAAGAACCAGGATGTAAATAGGGCTCTTAGATCCCGCCATCCTGACAAATATGATTATGCCCTGATAGTGGTCCACATGGGGTGAATGAACTTAGGCTATCTACCTAGAGGGACATGCTGAAGGATATGATTGAGCTTGCTGTGCATGTGTCCGAGGCAGGAAAGACGCTTATCTTGAGTGGTACTTTGCCATCAGCAAGATTCAAAGACAAGATAATTGGTTATGTAGCTGGTGTCATCTTAGAGGACTACAGTATGTGTCAGCTTGGGATGAGATGGCTGACAAGCCTTCCTGCTTTGCAAAAGATGGTCTGCATCTCTCTTACCAAGACTTTCGCATTCTGTCCCCATAGTGCCTATTTTAGGCAGAGTCCATATGATAGATATTCCAACCTAGTAAATTCTAATTTAGAATATATTAATATAGCTCTACTGAATTCCAAGAATCTTAACAAAAATGTTCAAAACTAAGGCTGTCCTGCAACTTGAACACATTTATATTTGTATTGTTACAGAGACATGGTTTCTGATTAATGAAAGCAATCTTGCTACTCATGGGTATAGTACCTATCACATATTCTGACCTACTGGCTATTGTGGGGAAATAGATATCATCACCTCAGAACAGATTCCTTGGGATACCATATTTTAACTCCTAGATGTCCAAATCACCATTAAAAAAATCAAATGAATAGCTAAAAATCCCAGTTAATTCATTCAAGTTTATACCTCTTTTTTTGTATTTTTCCAGTTAAAACCCATATCTCCTTATGGGGTCCAGATCTTTTTAAGTAACTTACCATCTAATCGTAGGCAGTATTAGAAAGGATAAGGAGTAATTAACAAAACAACACTAAAATTGTTAATCTAGTATTTCCTGCAGTAATTAAATTAGTCACTGTTTGCCACTTATTCATATTTTCAGGTTTATGCTCATATTTTTGTAACTGAAAGACCTACATGCCATATTGAGGGATATGTTGTCAAATGCCATGGTGGGAAACAGGAAAATTCATTGTTAGTGTCCATTTTTTCACACTATATGGATGATATAGCTAGATGTTTGTAAGTAATTATGAAAATAAGTAATATTTCCATATGTACTAAATATTCAAAAACCAAGTGACTTACAAACTATTACATGGCATCAGATGAACACACAGATGTTGCTGAAGAAAACTGTTACTGATATTTGCACTATACACTGCACATCCTGGGAGATGCGCAGTGTTATAGATAGTGCTAATTACACAATTAAGCGTATATTGTCATACTTCTGTAAATATCTGAATAAACATGTACTCAGAGAGAAGTTTGTTGCTATTACATGAAAGCTTATGTCTGATTCAGAAAAATTCATAAAATTCTAATAATATATGTCTGTGTTGCACAGTTTTAAAGATTGTGAAACTTTAGCAAAAAAATAAATAAATAATTCCCTGTTTGTGTGCATTATAATATGTCATAGTATTTATGGAAAGACAAAGAATGAACTGACTATTATCACTATAAAGAATATTTATTATTGATACAATTGCTATTTGTATATTTAATTGCCTTTATTATTCACAAAATATTTACATTTGTTATTTAAATGCTTTTTAAGTTAATATTTCAGGAAATACTATGAAATGTAAGGATGTGTGTAGGCTGCTAGAGATGGGACATTCCACACTACATAGGTGATAATGAGTTAAACCCAACACCTTTCTTCTGCGGGACTTCAACTATCCATCAATAAACTGGCTGACCTGCACTGCCAAAGGTCAGCAAGCTCAACATTTCCTTAACATTATAAATGCTAATGCTAATTCTAATAATGTTTCTGGGACTTCAAATCACCACAGGACTGCCCAAATCAGCTTTCTTGGGAACTTCTCAAAGTCTAGGATGCCCAATTGGACTCGTTCCTCATCTCTAGCTTCTTCTCAACTATCTGTCTCACTGCAAACGTTGAGTCAATCGTGCTGCATCCTGGTGTGAGTCCTAACTGCTCATCCCCCATCTTACTTTCTACTACTCTGTGTATCCATTTATTAATCATCTTCTCCAGAACTTTCATGTACTGTGACAGCAGTTTGATCCCTCTGTACTGCCCACAGTTGTGGATGCACCCTTTGTCCTTGAACACTGGCAGTAGTATGCTGATTCTCCAGTCATCTGGTACACTCCTTTCTCTCCACACTGCTATGAGTACCCCGAGGAGACATTTCTCCCCTATCTCACCCAGCATCTTTATCATATCTGCTGTGACCTCTTCTGAGCCTGCTGCTTTCTCTGACTTCATTTTCTTTACTGATATTCTTACATCTTCTAGAGTGGGGTCTTCTTCTAGAGTGGGGTCCTCTTCTAGAGTGGGGTCCTCTTCTAGAGTGGGGTCCTCTTCTTCTCTCAGCACAGGCTGTGTCTGCGACAGTACAGCTTCTGTGGGGTTTTCTTCATTCAGAAGCTGTTGGAAATACTCGGGTCTATATCATAACATCAAAGTTCTCTAACATCGAATGTTATAATATCGAACCCTAAACACCGGTGTGAAAACATCGAACGGTCAGAACAGCAAATTTTTTCCCAGGGAAAAAAATTGCTATTCTGAGAAACATACACACAGTACAAACACACACAAAAAACAGTCATCCACACACATACACTTAAAATCCTACACCTAAACTAAACTTTACATACAGTACTAGCTATCCACTTACCTTAACCCAACCCTAACCCTAAGGTCCGTCACTATCGCACACTCACCTCACCCGCTCCCTAACCCTAACTCACCTAACCCACCCCCTAACCCTAGCCTACACACAATCACACACTTACCTGACCCACGCCCTAACCATAACTCACCTAACCCACCCCTAACCTACACACAATCGCACACTTACCTGAACCCGCGCCCTAACACTAACGTCCACACAACTGCACATTTACCTGACCTGCTCCCTAACCCTAACTCACCTAACCCGCCCCCTAACCCTAACCTACACTCAATCGCACACTTACCTGAATCCGACCCGTAACACTCCAACATATCAAACGCTGAAAACAGCAAAGCCACAGCAAGGGCCCACTGAATTCTTTCCCTGGGAAAGAATTCAGTGTCCTGCACCTTCGCTGTTTTCAGCGTTCGACATTACGGGTTCGATATTATAACATCCGATGTTAGAGAACTTCGATGTTATAATATAGACCCGAAATACTCCTTCTATCTGCCTTTGATGTCCTGTGGACTGGTGAGCAGGTTGTTGCTGGCATCCCTTATGAAGGGTGTCTGACTATCTTCTTTATCTGTCTTTGCCTTGCAACCTGATATAGTTTCTTTGTGCCACCTACTGAGTCACTTTCCAGAAGCTGGTACAGTATCTCTGATGCCCTGTTCTTTACTATTGCAACTCCTTTCTTAGCTTCTTTGTTAGCCTAACCTGATCTGTCTTTTCTATGTTCCACCAGCTTTCCTTATATACCTTATTTCCATACCTGGCTCAGCCACATATCTGTTCTATAGTTCTCACACGTTGTTTTGAGGTGCTGCCATTCTTCTTCAGCTCTACTTATTTCCTCCTCTTCTTGGGGTGCTAGATCCCTAAGTAATTCCTTGAACTTTTGTCCTTTTTCTCCAATCAACTTCCAGGTCTTTAGCCTGGTCTCTGTTGACCTAAGACCCTAGAGCCTTCTCTGACCACTTCTTACAGCTGATTGTGGCAACCTTATGCTGTGGGCCGGCTGTTTCACTGAAGATGACTTTGCAATCACTGATTCTATGCCAGTGCCCTTTCCTTACTAGGAGAAAGTCTACCTGAGATGTTGGCCACCCTATTGCCCCACCCATGTGGACCCAAACAGTCCTCATATCCTGTTCTGTCAAGATATCTGCATTCAAGTCATCCATTATCAACACCAAATCATGTTGCTGTGCTTTATCTAGCAGGTCCTACAAACTGCTGCCTGAATGCACTCTTCTCTTCACTATGGCATTAGTGATTTACACATATAAGCTTCAAACCTTGTACCTTGCACATGGGAGGGGAAGACCTTAAACATTATGCCAACAAGTTTCCATGTTAAGTAATAATGACTTACGTCAACTGAGATACAGTAATAACAGTAGATTGGGTGCTATAGTAGCACAGCTAGGATGGGGAAAAAGGGACAACTGCCCCAGTTGTACAGTGTTAGAGGGCACGATCTGATGGGCCATCCATCATCCAGATTGGTATTAGTGCAATTGCAATACCAGCTTTTAAAAGCTGGTACTGTACTTATGGTCAAACATATCGCTGTAGTGCCCCATGTGTGATCTAAATGTAGCAGCTGTTTGCTACATTGTAACAAGCAGTTTGCTACAGTTTAAATTAAAAAAAAATCTTTTTTTAATAAGAGTTGAGTGCTGTAGTGCTCCATGAAGGATATAAACTATAGCAACTGCTTGAACTGAAGATCCTATTTGCTGTCATCTGCCTTCCATTTAATTTGAGTGCATGTCCTTAATTTCGCAGTTAAATGCCTTTTAAAATTATCCCATTGAATGGACAGAGGAATTTAAGCATCAGTTTTAAGGCTGTTTTGTCATGCCATAACTTCAAGTAATCAGGCTTTAAAGGCTGCATCCTTGTAATAAATGGCAGATCACCATTTTTTCTCATCCCTGTCATGTGAACTCTTACACTAAAGTTTTAACCTTGTTTGATCTGTGATAGCTGCAGTCAGCAACTCTTACAACCTGTACTAATGTTCAGTTATGTGTATTACTTTATTTATTCTAGGAAAAACATGTGTAAACTTCTAGTAACTTTGTTTTAGAATGGCTGTTACCCATGCCCATGCCCGTGTGCATCAAGTATTTTAGGAGACACCTTATAGTCAGGACTGCATGGTGTCAGGGTCCCCCCACCCTTAGATCTTAATCAACCCATAACTGTGTTTCAGTCTATTATCCATTGTGGCAATGGGGGATACTGCCAGCACAGCTATCTGGAATTTGTAAATAATTATATGTCACTGGTGAATATCAAAATGATTTGTGTAAGATGCTTGTGTTACAACTGTATTAGAACTGTATGTCATATGTATATCAAACTAGTTTGCACAGATGTGTGTTAAAAAAAGGTATTTTATAAATTGCTTGTGCTTAAAATTAAACCACAGTGTCCCCTACTGGAAAAGAACAGAAAAGTACATGCACTATTGTAACTGTTTAAATGTATATATTTTAGCAGTGGAAACTAGAATACATGAAGTCAATGTCAGAAAAATAACTGAAATTAAATTACTTTATGGCTACACCATAAAATATTGTATCTTTCAGTTTCAATACAGCAAAGAGACAGAATGTCTAAAACTAGGGAGCATTCTGTATTGTCTCTAGGGTGAAATAATTACTAGTCATGAAATGTGAAGGAATGTAATTGTTTTATGACCTCCAGCATCTGCCAAAGATCTGAGGTCTATGTATTTTCACAGCTAGATGCTAAATACTGTCAGCTTCCAGCAATCGGGTTTCACATGAGATAGAGTCAGATGACAAGAAATTATGTCATTCTGCAAGCTATCCCAGCAGTAATATTTGAGATATTAATTTGAGAACTCTCTAAGAGAGACAGGGCATTCTGTATTCTGTCTTAGACCTGGCAACAAGAAGACCCATTCACCACACATCTGCCTTGATCTGATGGAGAGAGTTTCTAGGGAACAGTATAATTCTCTTAGATATAGTCAGGAATATAGCAAAGCCTAGCTTCGATATTTTTCTTTATTTATTTGAGACTGTTCTGCAATGCTGTTTTAAATATTTCCTGTGATTTTGTACTCTGATGTCACTGTGAATATATACTGAGTATTTTCTTGTTCTTTTATTATGTATTATTAAATATATTTAAACCTTTCATTGTGGCTGATCTGTCTAAAGGTATTTACATCATAAGAGTACTTGCATATTTATTTGGTAACACTGTGTGGGCAACTCCTAATAGCCTTGCTCTTGGTCAATCTACTATTTGTATTAATATTAATATTGCACAGTAAGATTGGACACACTTTGTTAAGGGCCTTAAATTAGATGATAAAGCATTGGCTGGTGGCAGTGATAACTACCTTATAGTCTGGGGAAAAGGGGGTATAGCTAGTAAACCTGTGCCAGCCTTTCCCAGGTGTGCCTGTGTGTATAAATCAAAGCATGTGTGTGTCAGTTACTTGGGCAGGGACACGAAGCACTGGTTGAACAGAGAGGGTGCTGGAGGTCCTGGCCTGAGATCTCAACTCTATAGCTGTGCCACTGGGGAGTCTTATTGGGGATCTAGAGAAAGAGGGAGACACCAGCTTCAGACTGACTGTGGTCTTTGTGTGCTCTTAAGGGAAATGGCACTTGATGCAGAGCGCTGCATCTGGAAATACTGTGTGTGTGTGTGTGTGTGTGTGTGTGTGTGTGTGTGTGTGTGTGTGTGTGTGTGTGTGTGTGTGTGTGTGTGTGCCTGCTATCCTAACAGTGTACATCCCCCACTGGTGCCAGAGCCGAGGGTTGAGGCTGCTTGATTACTGGTCCAGTGGTAGGTTGTCACATCCATGATGACATTCCATTGTAAAAATCATTTCACCAAGCATGCGCCTGAAGTCAAAGTGGCTGAAGCCAATGGGAACACAACACACATCAGTATGATCCTGTGCTCTTCATGTTTGCCTTTACACATGGTACACTATCTAGATGAAATGGAGCAAAGTTTGGAAATCACTAAACATACAGAACCCCCCCCCCCACAAGAAGAAATAACACTCCTTGCATATCCACTTTTTAATAACATTTTGTGCTTATACACATCTAGATAGGTTTCCTATATAAACAAATGAAACAGCATCTTTATCTTCAAATGATACCAAAGACCCAACCCTTTTTATTGGGCTCATTGGCTCACTAATATTTCATAGTGCAATAATAATTCCCATTTGTCAGAGTCTGCATGTCCTCCCTGCAGTCGCGTGGGTTTCCTCTGGGTGCTCCAGTTTCCTCCTACATTCCAAAGACATGCAATAGGTGGAATGGACACACTAAATTGGCCATAGGTGCGAGTATGTGTGAGAGTGAGTGGTATGGATGAACCACCATGGCAGGGCTAGCCACCCGATGCTGTACACCTTGGCTCAAGGTCATCGTCACTGTTGAAGTGACACCCCAATCCCATTTGCAAAATGTGGAAAAGGGGTTGAGGATGGATGGCTTTTAAATACCTGTATGACATTCAGGATACCTTCCCACTGTGACCTCAAGTCAGCAGCAGTTTTAGGTTACAAAACTAAAATCAACCAAAAATAAAGGTTAAAAATTCTAAAAACTATTTGCACATTTGATCTTAATTTTCTTACAAGGAGAGTGTGATGCGTCCCAACTATGATGCTACAAAATAATACCTTACGACCACACAGAAACAGGAGGACATCCTGCAAGAATAACAAAATCTTACAGTTAACAACACCCTTCATGCTTCACAAACACTGCCAAGTAACAAAAGTTTCTGAATTCAAATGTCAAAGAGTTGTCTGAAAATGAAACCAACTAAACAGTAATAATTAAGATTATAATAAATTCCAAATTATTAAATATATCAATGTCCTCAAGCATTACCCACATTTCAAAAGAATAATCATCCCTGTTGTAGTGTGCAGCATAATAACATTAGTAGAGTTAAATGTTGTATTTTGAGTAATACAAAGGGGTGGAGCTAGTCACTTGTAAATAAAATAAATAAAAGATAGCTTATTTCTGCCTATAACTAGCTTACTGAACAATAATGATTTCAGACCCCTGCCAAAGACATACCTATAGATTATTATTATTATTATTATTATTATTATTATTATTATATTATTATAATTATTATTATTGTTGTTATTATTATTATTATTATTATTATTATTATTATTATTATTATTATTGTTGTTATTATTATTATTATCACTTACAGCATTCACTAGAGTGCACATTAACTTGGGCACTCACTCAGATCTCATCAGACTAGTCATTGAGTAGAATTTACCCTTTAGCATGTACCCGACCATGTACTTTAAACAGACTGAGAGACTGCAGGAGTTACTCACAAAAATAATAGTGAGTAACTAACAAGTCCTATGTGGACCATCTCAAAGCCCTATCCTTGTACTCAGTTTCCTACAGACTTCTGGATGGTAATGTATGCCTAGCCTACAAGGCATCGTCTCATTCCACACTGATGGATTTGTTGCACATCTGAAAAAGAATAGCATTAGGAATACCTATTCTGACCTAAACCTTGTCTGTGACATAAACATATGTTGGAGGGGCACATATGTGTCTCAAAGATTACCCCTTCTCTGGAAAGGACTTCCCATACATTTGAAGCAAAGCTCATCTCTTACTATATTCAAACCCAACTTGGACCAATGGATAGGAAATTGCAAATCTACCCCTGTTCGGCACCTATGTCCCTAATGGATAAGGGTAGCCTGTGAATGCCTAATGTGCACAAGCCAATATTGTAAATTCGTTGAGGTATTGACACGTCAGCAATATTTTGGTAAATTTGAGGTAAGCTTAGCTAGTCTTAAAATGGCTCTTGGGCTGATAGCCTAGTCACCACCTATGAACCTATGAATTAACTAAAGAAATGTTGATTATACAGTATTTAAAGCTTAAGTTCAACTAATTCCCATGTAACAAAATTAGAATACTCAGCAGCACTTTAACACTAATTATTATGTTGACTCATAAGGCACCATTGCACCATGTCCTGTTCCATCTACAGAGCATGATGGAAATCTAACCATTCCCCGTAAATGCAAGGTGTTCCACTCCTTTACAGAAAATGCATAAGGATCAGAAAGAATCATTACACCCTCCAAATTCCAATTGTTGGTTAAACAAAGACAGTCCAGATGACACTGCTGAGAGAAGAAATAGTATGTGAACATAGCCTGTGCCCAAGCCCCCCCCCAGCACCATCCACCTTTAATTCAGGATTCCACTTTAGGATTTTAATGCCAGTAGAATTTGACTTTTACCATAGGCCAGTTTAGTCAATGAGGTACATGACATATTAACACATTCCCACCCTCAAATATCACAGCTCTGTATGCCCAAGTAAGAAAGAAAGGTACACAATTACACAATTAGCTGACAGAAAATTAATTAATTTGGTATGAGGATGTCCATTTTCATCAACAGCAAGATTAATACTGTTAGGTAAATTGACAACATAAAGTGTCCTTGCTGATTGACCTCTCCCATTTTACCCATAATGTTCTAGAACAGACCTTCCTTTCCAGATCTTATTTGTCCCATGTTGAGCCAAGTGAATGGCCCCAGGCTGCATTCTATATTTAATGATTTTTTTTGTAGTAAAAATGTCATCAGCATCCACTTATCTGTTGCTGGTTTGATTTGTTTTGCTTTCTCTGTGTGTCTGCTTCATGCTTCAGTTCAGACCATTTTTTATTTTATTTTTGCTCAGCTTTACATTCTACCCAAGCCTCAAAGCATTTTTCACCCCTCGCCTTTTACACTAATTACATTCAGTGATATACTTTAAAGTGTATCAGTATATTGTTGATTCTGGTTAGTTGTGCTTTGTTTTCTGTTGTAACCTTTTTGCATTAGTCATGAACCTAAAGCAATTAAGCAATGCCAATGTGTTCATAAAATGCTGCCTCTTAACAAAGACTTTTTGTGTGTACACTCTTTAAGTGGATAACAAGTTGACAGTACTTTTGAATTTTGTAAGGCTTTTACTGCAATACTTGAAGAGTGAGGAAATATAAGATCTGATGTTGTTAATCTTCTTTCCATTCATCACTGATGGGTTCAGTTCCAAGCCCTCGAACCAAGTCGGCCTATTACCAAGCTTGCACCAGCCAAAAAAACTCTCAAGCTAAGTCTCTACCCAGAATGCCATTCTCCCTGTTACCTCACATCTTGTTTGCCGTGTAGCCGTAAAGCCGCGTTTCAGCCGAGCTCTCAGCTAAGTGAAATCTTTTTTGATATTTGTGTAAAAGTTTTTGGATATTTTCATATTTTACTAAACTTTTAGTATTGCTAGTGTCTTTTCTTCAGTCTAACCGTATTCTTTCCACTCTACCCATTGTTGGTACATCCTTTTCCCTTACCCTTGTGGTATTTCTTCAATACCATAGCTGGTATTGTTTTCTCTTGCTTAACCTGTTAGCTTTTATCTTTATTCAGGTGTTTCCCCTTTCTTCTCTTCATACAGTGTCTTGTTATATTGGTATTTTTCTTGTGATTTTCTTGTGATTTTTTGAACAGAGTGACTTCATTATTGTTGGATTATATAATTAGTTGTGGTGTCCTTTTCTATTAAGATGTCGGATAAGAAGGGTACCTCTGGCTTTAAGCATTGTACTTCTTGTAAGGGCAAGTTACCTAACAGTGACTTGCATGATGACTGTGTATACTGTTTGGGAGTGGCCCACCTTTATGATATTTGTCAAAGTTTCAGCCAATGCACTCTTAATGAGCGCAAAAATAAACTCATTCTGAAGGGGTTACTCAAGTCTCCCTTCTCAGAGGCCATTTCTGTGATGGAGGTCTCAACCCCTCCTTCTAAGGACAAAAAGAGATCCCATTCTGTTCCTTCTTCACCATTGGGACAAGTGTATAGCCCATTTCTTGAACATCCTGACTCCCCATCTCGAGTATCCACTAGATCCACCAGGAGCCTTTTGGAACACGACGTGGTGCATCTTGTGGACCAGCTGTTGGTAGCCAGGGGGATT
This sequence comes from Protopterus annectens, assembly GCF_019279795.1. Classification (NCBI taxonomy): domain Eukaryota; kingdom Metazoa; phylum Chordata; order Ceratodontiformes; family Protopteridae; genus Protopterus; species Protopterus annectens. The sequence continues at coordinate 948,970,043 of NC_056746.1, read as the reverse complement.
CCCTCACTTTCTAAAACCCATCCACCTGCTGGACTTGGGTTGCCTTATCCACGGACTCCATCTTACACTCCTCCTTCAACCATCTCTGTTCCGAAGCCTTCTGCTCTGACATCCTTCTTGGAACCCCTCACCTCAGCACCTATGGTGCACCTCCAGCTCCAAGTTTGTCCCTTTGGTCTTCGGTTCCTGCTGAACTGCTCCTTCTTTGATCTGGGGATTGGGGGATGGGTGTGTCGGCCCAGGGTACGGTGCTGATTTTCTCCTCAGTTCCCTCCTTGGCACTGATGGCTGCTTCCACGCCGATCCTGCTTGAGGCTCCACCCATGGAGGCGGGTCCGTCAGAGTGAGGTGTGACCCTGGTCCCGAGGTTGTCTTTCTCGGTTCTGGCTCCCATCCCTCTTTGGGCGGGCCTGCCTTCCGTGAGATGGAGAGGACTCTTGCTTCTGGTAGCACTCCTATGGTGTCGGAACCCCAGTTTTCACCCCCTGAGCTGCAGCTGTCACAGACCATCCCCCCAGGACACCGGGCAAAGAAGCCACAGGACACCCCTGTTCAGAATACCCACTCTTCCGAGTCCTCCTCAGAGATCACCACTGAGGAGCCCCCTCGAAAGAAGATGAGCAATAGTAAGCATGTGGACTTGCCTGACCAGTCCTTAACAGAAGACATGGATTACGATGATGGTGAAGGGTCCCCATGGTCACTTCCTGATGATGTCTCCTTTGGAGACATCCTGGAGATGTTAAAGCAGAGAGGTGACTGGAAGCCCTCCAACCCTTTGTCTGAGGAGTCCGTGTTCCTGCAGGCTTTTTGTGCCCGGCCATCTACCTCTTGGGTGACCCTGCCTGCCAATGAGCTCATCGTGCAGCGCCCATGAAAGAACCTTGATTCCACTGAGGTAATCCCCCGGTGACCAGACAAAATTCTGTCCCCTTCTGTTGAGAATTCATACTGGTGGAAAGGGTTACCAGCTGATGCTATGGTGGTGGTGGTGGCCACGAAAGAGGACTTGGCTGAGGAAAGTCCCACTGTCCACCTGCCCAACAGGGAGTCCTGGGTGGTAGACAGAATTGGGAAGCATTTTTTTGCATCAGGGACCTTTGCTATACGTTCCCTGAATTATTTGGTACATTTTATGAGGCTCCAGAGAGACTTGATCTCCGAACTCTCTGAGACACTTGCAAGACAGTTGTCTGATGAGGTCAGGGACAAAGTGGCCTGACAGCTAGCAACCCTGGAATCAATATCCAACTCATCCATGAGGTTGCTCTCACACATGACCGAAGGGGCTGCTAGAGCAGCAGGCTTGGGCATTGTTAGATGATGTCATGTCTGGATGTGCATCTGTGACCTCAGAAACCCCTTCAAGTCTTCCTTTCTGAATGCTCCCATCGAAGCTGCATCCCTCTTTGACTCCAAAGTGAAGGACACTCTAGCCAGGTGCGAGCAAGATGGAAAAACCCTGTCTGCTTAAGGCCTATGATTTTCCAACACTCAACGTACCTTATCCAGGAATCAGAGGAGTGGGAAAATGTGGCATAAGAAATTTCAGGGTCCTTACTGTGCCACATGTGGTGATGATACTCCCAGAGGCAGAGGGGATAACAATTCTGGAAGATTCCCCTATAGAGGCAGAGGGGGTCCTCACAACCAAGGCTCCAGAGACTCCTTCTCTGGATGGCCTTATCAGTACTCCTGAGGAGCGGCCCGATTGCTTACCTCTGGAAGCAATCAGGGGTTGTTTCTTTCTGCACCAAGCTGCCTGGCACTCTATCACCAATGATCGTTGGGTGCAGAATATTATCACCAGAGGTGACACCATTCCCCTTTCTTGTCAGCCAAAATTTCCAAGAAAACTTCCCGACATTCCATCCAGTCAAAGGGAAGAAGCAGCTTCAGAGATTATAAAGCTATCTCAAAAAAAGAGTCATCCAACCAGTCCCACCAGACCAGCATGGATCCGGATTTTACTCGAGATTCCTTTTGGTGCCAAAAAAAGACAGGAGACTGGAGACACATTTTGGATCTCAGCAACTTAAATAAGTCTGTCGCCCACACCAAATTCCAGATGGTCACAGTTTAGTCCATCCTTCCCTTTTTAACAGAAGCCAATTGGATGTGCTCTATAGATCTCCAGGATGCGTATTACCACATCAAGATAGACAAATGCTCCAGGAGTCTGCTTCACTTCTGGCTAGGAGCCAGTCAATACCAATTCTGTGCCCTGCTGTTCGGTCTCTCTACAGCCCCCAGAGTGTTCATAAAATGCATGGCAGTGGTAATAGCTCACTTGAGACTAAAAGAATTCCGGGTGTTTCCATATCTAGATGACTGGCTCCTTACCACCCCCACCAAGCATCTTCTGGTAACTATGTTACAACAAACTCTCTCTCTGGCAAAATTGTTGGGAATAACGATACAGTGGGAGAAATCAAATCTTATCCCTATGCAACAAATAGAGTTCATTGGAGCAGTGTTCAATACTCAGTCCTGTCTGGTATCTCTCCCTCTTCACAGACTCCATTGATTGAGGCTTCAAATCCGAGTGATTCTTTCTCAAACATCAGCCTCTGCAAGAGAAGTTCTCCAAGTCCTAGGTTCTATGGCTGTGTCAATTCCAATAGTGCCTCTAACAAAGCTACATATGCGAATTCTGCAATGGCTCCTTCTGTGTCAATGGTTCCCAAACTGTCATCCCCTGGATTACAAGATTTGAATAACCAACTCCTGCAAGCAGGACCTGCTTTGGTGGATGAGGTCAGACATAGATCTTTGGAGCTGCCCATTTCAGCCCACCCAGCCCACAGCCATTGTGACCACAGATGCTTCCCTGATCAGGTGGGGAGGCCATTTTCAGGGAAGACTGTCCAAAGCACATGTTCCAACTCAGAGGCCCACCTGCATATCAATGTCCTAGAACTGAGAGCCGTGCTATTGGCATTGCAGGCACTCCATGCAGCTCTCCCCTACGGGACAATTGCAATCCAATCAGACAATATGTCAGTGGTTTGGTACATCAACAAGCAAGGAAGAATCAAGTCCTACCCCCTTTGTTGAGAAGCCATGAGAATTTGGCAGTGGGCAATATCTTCCAACTGCTTTCTGATAGCAACGCATATCCCGGGGAGCTCCAACGTGATTGTGGACAAACTGAGCAGATGCAGCCTTATGCCCCATGAGCGGTCCCTCAACCCTTAGATGGCATCTGTAATCTTTAACCATTGGGGCCAGCCTTGCTGCGATCTTTTCACCTCCCCATCAAACACCAAGTGCAGCAGCTACTTTGCCCTACTTCCCCCAGAGGGGGAGTCTCCGAGGGATGCTCTGATCCACAATTGGCCCACGGGACTTCTTTATGCCTATCCTCCCATTCCTCTGATCCCACAATTTCTAAATAAAGCTCTTCAGTTGAGATGCAAGGTGATCCTCATAGCCCCATTTTGGCCTCAACAAGTTTGGTTCCCATTTTTCGGCCTCACCTAGTATTCCCACCATGGATTCTGGACCTTCTACCAGATCTGATCACTCACCCCCAACGGTTGAGTCACCCGAACCTGTCCACTCTCAAGCTGACAGCTTGGGTTTTCCACTTCCGGTAGTCGCCAGACAGGCTAATCTCTCCTCACCTGTTCAAGACATCATTCTGGCCTCTCACAAACCATCCACCAGAAGACTATATCAGGATAAATGGAAAAGGTTTTCCATTTGGTCCAAGGATAACATGCTAGACCTGTATTCAGCTGCAGTTACTGCAGTGCTTCAATACTTGGCTAAGTTTTTTGAAAACAGAGCCTCTGCCTCTACAGTACGAGTACATCTAGTGGCAATTTCCAAATTCCACAATGGTATAGATGGCACCACTCTTATCTCTTTACGCCTCTGCAAGGCTTTCCTCAAAGGAACCTCTCATCTCAGGCCTCCTCTCAGATAGCCCGTAGAACCATGGAACCTCACTTTAGTCCTCCACTCTTTGACTCAAAAGCCCTTTGAGCCTGCAGCTATGTGCGACCTATTTTTTGTCTTGGAAATCTTTGTCCCTGGTAGCCATTACCTCTGCTAGAAGAGTTTTGGAGCTGCAGGCATTGTGTATCAAGAGGCCCTATCTGTTTTTTCATAAAGACAAAATGTCACTTTGGACAAACCCATACTTTCTTCCCAAACTTGTTTCTGAATTCTCTATTAACCAGTCCATTGATCTACCAGTGTTTTTTCTGAATTTTGCCAGTAGAGGAGAGTATTGCCTTCACACCTTAGACGTACATAGACAATTAAGATTTTACCTAAACAGGACCAAACTTATCCATAAATCTGAACAGTTTTTCATCTCCTTTTCAGGACCCAAAATGGGAGAAGCTGTTTCCAAGGTTACATTATCGAGATGGCTAAGGGACTGCATACGTGTTACCTATTCCCTCCATAATGAATCCATACCAAAAGTTAAAGCCCACTCCACTAGATCTATGGCAACTTCTATAGCATTCCATTCCAAGGCATCCATGGACGACATCTGCACAGCAGCTACTTGGGCTAAGCCTCATACCTTTATCAATCATTACAAATTGGACCTGGTCTCCAGGGGGAGAGCTGCCTTCAGCTCAGTGGTACTCAGGAATGTTCTTCCATAAGGGCTGGCCATGGACTTCAATGTAGCTTGGGATTCTGTCCCATCAGTGATGAATAGAAAGAAGATTAACAACATCAGATAAAGAAGTTATGTCTTACCATAACATTCCATCTGTGTTGTTCATCTTCTTTCATTCATCACTTCCCACCCTCCTTCCCCCTCCAAAGGCTCCTGGGGGATGCTTTGGGTCTAAGTGGTGCACTAGGGTACTTGCATATAAGTGGTCTCGGCTTTACTTCCTTTCTTAGCAAACTCAATCTGAGGTAACAGGGAGAAGGGCATTCTGGGTAGAGACTTAGCTCGAGAGTTTTTTTGGCTGGTGCAAGCTTGGTAATAGGCTGACTCTGTTCCGAGGGCTCAGAACTGAACCCATCAGTGATGAATGAAAGAAGATGAACAACACAGATGGAACGTTATGGTAAGAAATAACTTCTTTTTAAACTTGTAGAAGATAGAGAAGGGTCTCATGCCTATCTTCAATGAAGATATCTTCTTATTTTTGTCCCTGCCCTAAAAATCACAAATCCTTGCAGTCAGTCAATAATACCAGACTTTAGAGTTACATTCTCCTTTTTCTTATTGTCTGTAATTTGCTAAAGGTCATCATGTCTGCTCTATTAACTTTTTAAGTGAGTCCAAGTAATAGTTTAAAACTAGAACCTGCTTGTTGTTGCCTCTTGTCCATGACCTGTCCCTCATAACTCACAGGCTATTACATTCCTTGAATAATGCCAGACATTAGAGTTTGACATTTCTTACATTGTAAAAATACTCTATTAGTGCACAAGGTTAGGGCTGTAGTTTGATAGACTGTTTTCTCTGTCAAGGGAGCAGGTTTGAAACTCTTCACTTTTACTTTAAATTGCTTTTTCAGACATCTAAGCTCAAATGTAAGAGTATCGCTGGTATCTAGTGATAGTGCAGAGGAAGTAGTATGTCAGAGTGCCTCAGGTATCTACTGGTGGTGCAGAGGACTAAAGCACTAATAAAGAGCTGTTTGTGAATGCCAAGGGTAGAGGGTTTGAATCTTATCCCTGGTATTTAGTTTTCTCCTCCCTTTTCCCATTTCTTTTGAGCTTCAAAACTTGTTCTATTACTTTTTAAGTGCCTTAAGGGGAAGCTATACACAGTATCCCTGGTGTCTAGTGTCACTGCGCCCCAATATTGCAGGAATTGCTCATTCATCAAAGGGGTGTGGAGCTATGACAGCCCCCCACACACACACAGTTTCATACATACTCTCACACACACACCGCCCCCTTCATCCAATTGCACTCAGACACGTGCACCCATTCATCTGTATACACAGACATGTACAGGCATGTGTGTGTACACACATGCACACATATGCAGCCCTCCCCTACCTACCCTATCCCTTGACTAACCTCGCTACAGGGACCACACAAGCAGACACACACACACACACACACACACACACACACACACACACACACACACACACACACACGCACACACACATACATACACACACACACACACACACACACACACATATAAACACAGAGACAGACACACACACACACACACACACACACACACACACACACACACCTGAGACCACTCATCTCTCTGTATACCCTATATCCTCAAGCATACAGATATGCAGCCGCACAGCTACACATGTGCATGCACCCCACCACTACCTTGCTGCTAAACTTCCTAGCTCTTACCTTTAATGTGATCTGCCATTGGAAGTAATAGGTGAATGACAAGTTTTGGCTGCATTGGTTTACTTGGCCAGCTGAGGTAACATATGCAGCTCAGTGATCTTCTGGCATTTCCAGGGGGAGAGTGCACGGTAAATTAGCATAGTACAATCCCCCAGATTGCCTCATAAGCATTAATAGTAGGTCACAGTGACAACCCACCAGTGTCCTGTACCTCCTCATGGTACAGCTCTGCAGCAGGGCTGTCTCTGACTTGGAAACAGTTACAGTGAGGGGTAAAGCAAGCTTACTGCTTTACTATTCATGGTAACCTTTCTGAATACCACCCTTATACTAGAGACTAATTTGAGTTACAAAGTAACTTTATATTTAAGAACTTGTTTGATGAGGTGAAATAAGAACTTGTTTGAGGAGGTGAAACTGTTTATCCTGTTGTGTGTCACTACTGTGTATTAGGATTCCTCAACAACTGTTGACTTTAAATTTTCTTATCATTATTTGCTAATAATCATACAAAGATTTTAATTTCAAGTTTCAGATGTTGAGGAATACTAACACAGTTCGACTTTAGGAATATTGTTTGAGTCTTAGTTACAAAGTAGTACTACAGATAAACTACAGCAATATTGTTTGAATTAACACAGAGTCTGCATTATCTATAAATGTCACAAAGAGTGATGCAAGAAACGTTTTGATCAGGTGCAGCTGTTATACTGAAGTGCATGAATTTTATATTAATGATTATAAAAAAAGATTTATTACATTTTTATGCCTGTTTGACTGACCTAATTAAAGTGTTGAGAAATCACCTTGATGAGAATTTTACAATTTAGTTAGGTAACTATAAACAGACTATACATGATGGCTGATTATATTTGCAAAATATTTAAAATGTACAGATGATTATAAAGGAAAATAAACTATTATGCCTTGCTGCATGTGGAAAATATGGTTTATGCTGATGTTTTTTTTTTTCTTGAGAATGATATGTGTCAGTGTAGACTATAGCACTAAATGTCAAATGTAAACAATTTGTGAGGGATAAAATATACTGATATTAAGTGTAAACAGGTGTAAAATTAGAAATTGCTAGTATTAAATACGTTAAGGTTATGTTTACAGCTGACATACATTATAAAATTATAGGCTGTGCTAATAGAAGGTTTCATTTTTCAGTAGCGTAATTTGATTTAAGCTTGATTAGCTCCAATGTGCTGATTAGCCTGATATGTTATTGCTGAAAATTATAGTTGTTAAATTCTGCAAATTAATACCAGACATGCTTAAACTGGAGAGATGACTATTAGGAGTGTCCTTCTAAAATGATGTTGGCAAATGACATGACAGTGGACCTCCATGTCTTCTATAAGTGAGTTCAGCATATGGCAAAGGTGAGATATCAGTCAACACATGGGCATACATGTGACTGATAAAATATGTTTGTAAGTATATAGTGAAAATGTTGATTATATGAGTCTTGTGAGACATATGAGATGTGTTCATTAAAAATGCTTTTAGGACTGAGCTAATAAAAACAATAATAAAGATAACTTACATATGGAGGAAAAGAATGAAATATTTGGACACTGGAAAAATCAGACTAAGAGTAAGTCAAAAAGGAGAGGGGTGAACTGGTGAGGTTCAGACATATGTTGTGAACAGACATGCATTAAATAAAAGGGAAACAGCTTACTGGAGAAACAAAATGGGAAGGCTATAAGATAATACAATAGCTACAATATAACAGGTATTACAAAAAGAAGAAAAGGGACATACAATGAATAATTACAGAGAGATTAAGAAAGGGGGGCTAATTAGATTTTGACAAAGGAAAGCTTTGTTCACATTTTATGTCAGGAAGGTTAAATGGATGTTGAAGTACTTCTTACAAAACCTCAGGCCAGGCTTGCACACTGCCTCCCTCCACACTGGGGACCCCCAAGGCCTGTGTTGCATTTAGGCCATTGTTAGCCTTCCATGATGCACCCATGCACCATATTTAAAAAGGGCAGTTAGGTTATACCTATTGTCCTGTGGTTTAGGCCTGGATGCTCTGTTCTCATTCCAGCTTTGTTCATAGCAACAGGTTTGTTCATAGCAAGACTGGCATTTTATCACACTTGCTATAAAGATTGTAGCCCAGCTATTGCCAAGGAAACCCGTCATTATGACAGTTTTGGCCCTATTTTTTATACCTCTGATAACAATCAGGTTTTCTGTGATTCAGTGCCTGAGGCCAAATTGGATGGGGGTAGTCAAATCAAAGTGAAAAAGATCAAAGTTAGATGTATAAACTCTTTTGGATAGCATGTGGTACAGAATTAAACTCCAGGTGTCTTCTCATCTACCAATATGTGGATGTTCCTTCAGGGTTCATTGACTTTCTTGTCCTGTCCTGTCTCCTCAGTGCTTTTGTTCCCTGTGTAGTTTATCCTCTGGGGGGGGGGGGTAAACATTAATGCAGACAAGGAGCCTTGGCTTCTCAAAAGGAATTCCTTTCCATTATTAAAGGATTTGGTTGTGGTCAGCTGATTTCCACTGTTGCCTTGGTTCTTCTGACTTGACATCACTAACACTGATTTTGTGATGGAATGTGTAACAGTGTGATCACTCAGTCATTTGATTATTGACTGACCAACCTCAGGTGTAACCTCCAGAAGAGGGTTTAGTGCAATGCAGGAAACCTGGTTGGATCATTCTTAATTTTTGTGCTTTGTTCCTCTCCCAGCTCCAGGATTGCATTGCTGCTAGCCTGGATGAGTTGGCTGGGGGCTGATAATTAAGCCTTAATCTCCTTGCTTGACATTTTGGCCTCATGCTATATATGGGCAGTCTACCTAGCTCCATTTTATTTCAGGTTTGACTTTGAGCTAAGTGAGAAGGGCTGGCTGAAGGACAGAGTGCAAGTGTCAATGTTCTGGTCAACTTGAGGATAAGCTTGTCTTTGACAATCATTTCAACATCCATCAAGGAGTGATCCTCTGAAAGAAATTTGAATATTTGTTCAGGGTGACCACTGATACATCAAAATGACCAACTGCACTACTCCATGTACTGAGAAAACTGTACAGGCCAGATTGCTCAGCATGTTGAAATTGTTATCTGCTAAAGAATTATCTCTTTAAATCAAGGTTCCTACAAAGCACTATTTAAGTAATGGCAGAGGTTGTCTGGAGCTGGTAAGGGTTTTTCTTTCCTGATTAGGATAAGTTTATCTCTATTGTTTCCAGCATACATATTAGTAATTTTACACTGAATCCATGTCCTACCAAATGTGTCTTTGCTTGCTTGAAGACTTTGGGCCAGTTCCTTAACAAATCGTCCTTGATTCTATTAAGGATGGAGATTTTTCATTCCAGCTGAAGGAGGTCTTTATTATTTCACCCTAAAAAGGCAGGCTTAGATTCTGATGAGATGCATAACTCTTGTCTCATCTCAAACCTTCCATTTGTTTGCAAGATGCTAGAGAAAATAATGCATCTACAACTGGTATCATATTCCAAAAATAAAATCAAAAAAGTATTCCTTCCTGTTTTTTGTGCTGGATATAGTAATACCACAGCCCTCACTGGGGTCTTTAATGTGCTCCTTTTGTCAAGAGACCACCATCATTATTCTCTTTGCGTTATATTGGATTTCTCATTGGCTTTTGATATGGTAGGCCATTCTAGCTTGTGTACACAAATGGAGCATTACTGTGGTATCAGCTGTATAGTCCTGGACTGGGTTGGCTCTTAACGCTCTGGACAAACCCAGAGAGTAATTTTTGGTGCTAACTCTTCAGTATCCCACCTTCTGTACTGGGATGTCTCACAAGGCTCCATACTTGGATGCGTCCTTTTTTTTCCCTTTGGGAGACATTATGAGAGGATTGCAGTATGCTTGCTATGCTGATGACATGTAGTTCTACCTTTCATTCCCTAATAAATCTATACCTGCAGTTAACCAATTAGTTAAAGACTTGGAATGCAACCACATATGAATGGTCAATAATCATCTGAATCTCAATACCTCCAAAATGTTAGCGACTTCTTAATGCCACTCTTGTTTCCTAATATTATCTGTAGTGGTGCTAAGTTGAAATTCAGGTCTAATGTATATGATTAGGGGTGATTATTGATAGCAAACGGATGTCAAGCACATTACAGCACTCGCTATGGTAGTACCTACCACAACCTCCTCCAGGCATAACAAGTACAATACCCTTTACCTGGGGCTTCCAGATGCATGGCTAGATCACTTGCAACATGTACACAATTTTGCATCCTGGATAATTAACGAGGTATTAAGGTACCATCGTATTATGCAGGTTCTGTAAGAACTTCACTGGCTAACCATAAGGCAGTGTATAATCTATTAAGTTCTTCCTCAAGTGTACCTAAACTAACATTGCTTTAGGCTCCCCAATCTAGAAGACATTTTCAGCTGGTACTGGCCAGTCAAGTTATTGTAATATGCCTCCCAGGGGCTGTTGGCAGGTACAGCACTGCATGTTGTTTTACCTATGATATGGGAATGTGACTACTAGGATCCCTACATCTGGAACATGCTACCTAACTGTCTAAATGTACCTGCAGCATTTGGTGGTTGGAAGTACTCTTCAAAATCACAATTATTTGAGCTTGCATTTCATTAGTTTTTGCCTGTGTTAAGTGATTATTACAGAACAGTTAAAACTGCAGACAACTTGCAGTTAACATTTGTTTGTAATTTTATCTGTGCTGTAACATATGTTTATATTTTTTATCTTATCTAATTTGAAGTTTGCATTTGTGGTCAGTTTATTGTGAAACTGCTTGGTATCAAGGACAGAAACAGAGCTGAAATAATTGTAGCAGTAGCAAAATTATGTTTATCAATATGCTGTCTATTAATCAAGTATAGTATGGAATGCCCTAGACACTGAAGGGTTATGTTGATCAGTGGTTAAATAAGTAGCACTGAATTTAAGATTTTGTCTTAGTGGATTTAAGTGTTTTTCCCCTTTTTTGCTCCCCCACAGCTGACTGCCAGGTGGTCCAGTGCCTCTCCTCATCCATTAGGTCTATTAAACTGTTTGAGGATGCTGAGGAGGTTGAGGCAGCCTGAGGCAGCATCATACTGCTGCTGAGTGAGTGTCCTCTTTCCCCACCCCCAAATGCCCTCATACTGTCCAAGGAGATGATGCATCATTTATGCCTCCAAGTACAACTCAGCCAAAGCCCCCTCCTCCATAGACAGTACTCCCCTCATGTGCAAAGCCTCCAGCTGTGAAGGTGTGCCTGAGCATGTGCCCCACCACCACCCATGGATGGACATACCTGTAATTCTTGCCTGCACCACTGAGCACTAATCCAAGTCAGGTCTCCCAGTCCACAGTTAGAGCTTTATCCCTCTGTGCCACTGCTGCAGCTGAAGTACATTTTTTTCTTCCTAGAGAGGTATTCCACATCAACTATTTGGGGCTACATGCAGTTCTACTGAACCTAAAAACTTCGAAAGAGAAATTGGTTCCAGGGTGTCCCCTAATTAAGTCCAATAATTGCTCTATTATGTGGTATCTAAACAAGCAAGAAGGTTCATGGTAATACTTCTTGTTACAAAAAGCTGCATATGCCTGGCAGTGTTCCAAAGGCAGAAGCATCAATCTTTCAGCAGTTCACCTCCTGGGTGAAGTACATGTGCTGATAGCCTGTCTGAGCTCATTCTCCATTCCTCCCCTGATCTTGTGGATTTAGGAACCATGTCTTTTCAGTCCTGGAGTATTCCTGATATATTATTTCCTTTCTCTTTCATTCTGTACTGCATCATAAAATTCAAAGAAGAAAATACAAAACGTATCTTTGTTGCCCACAAAAGGTATGGTTTCACACTCTCAGGTTCCTCTTGCTACAGAAAACTCTACCAGTATAAATCAGGAAAGTCCCCCGTGATTGGTGTGGTAGCTAATTCCTCCTTAGTACCTGGTTTATAGATTAGTACTAGGCTAATTGCCCTTGATGGCTATTTTAAATCTAGTCAGTTACTCCGTGTGAGAGTCAAACTCTGCACCTTGCATTTGTAAGATAAACATCTTAATCATTATATCAAACTCCCAGCCCTCTCTGGATCTAGATGTAGGCCAAGCTAGGATTTTAGAAGTTCTCTATAAGAGAGGCAAGCATATACTTGTACATGACTTGTAAATAGTGCAGGTGCGATTCCTTCATTGTTTTTTCTTGCCTTGCTAAAAGTGTCTCAAGGACTCTGGTATAATATGTCACAGCATGCTTCAACTTTCATAGACTCCTAGGTGGTGCCTCTTGGGGGAAGAGTTGTATAAACTACCTGCTTCAGGCATCAACTGTGCTATATAATATCCTGTAGATAGAAGAACAAGGCTCACAGACTGCATACCATGTGAGGGCCAGCCATTCAATGATGTAAACACTGGCTCTAAGTGATTTGGTCAAATTGGCTAATGCTGCCAAAAATGGGGATGGATATTTGCCAGTGATAACGGGGTTGAGGACATGGCTAACTATGACCTATGTCAGGAACCCATGCTAATGGTGGGGGGGACTGTATTTTTTTATGTATCCTTTGTTAACCAGTTTAATCTCACTAGGCTGAAAGCAGCTTTTCAGAGGAGACCCAAGGTGGTATTTACACTACTGATGAAAATTTTTTCAGGGCATTGGGCAACTTTCCCTACAAATAATCCACACAGAGCATCCAGTCCGGCACACTGGTCCCAATAAAGGCAAAGAGGTTACTCCAGTTGTAGTAAAAAATGAAAATCCTTTAATATACAACAAAGGAATCTGCATTTATCGCTTTCATTCTGCACAGGGAACTTCATCAGAATGCGTATACAACAAATAGCCACCCTTAAAATAATACCAGCAATTAAATAATTAAGTACACCCTTTGGTTCCTTAATAATGTTCATTTAAACCTGGGGGGAACACACCTCAAATATCAACTGCCACATAAGCTCACTATATTCTAGGTTATTTTCCCAGTCACCACCTCTGTCAAATTTTTTGACCTGCTTCAAAACCCAAAACTTGAAACTGAATTCAGAACATACTAATGAATGTTTATACAAAGCATTAGTCTTTTTTCCTTTACTAATATCATAAATATGTTTATAAATTCTTTGTTTCAGTTTGCTTTCTGTTTTTCCTATATAATATGCGAAGCAGGTTGTAAAATAGGCCAAGTATACCACCCCTTCCGTGTAGCATGTAGAGTATTCTCAAGCTTTCAAACTTCCTATAGTACTCCAATAATTTAATTAATTGGTATTTACTATATATGAACACTGGAAACACTTGCCATACCTACAGGTACCAACCCTATCAACACTCCAATTCCTGCTAGAGGTCCTTTCAAAGTAATTTTTCAAATTAGGACCCCCTTCTCAGTCCAAATTTTTATTTCCCTGAGAAAACCTCCTGTTAGGCATACTGGAAAATATATCCCAGCATCTCTGAACAATCTTCTTTACTTCCTGGGTACTCATATGGTAATTAGTTACGAAGTAAAAGTCACGATTGTGGCCTGCATATTGGTTGTTATTACCATTAGTTCCTTCTACCAAGGACTGTGATAATCCATTGTCTACAGGCTATTACCCAAGTCTTCTCTGCTAACCAGAAGGGGAGAATATCTTGTACCTCAACCATGTAAAATATCATTCAGAATGGACATCACTAGATCCCTGGGGTACTCTCTAGCCATAAAGAGTTTCCTTATATAATATAATTCATTGACTAGATCTTCCTTCAAGGAAGTCATACGGGCTGCTCTCACCATCTGCCCTTTAATAATGTTCCTTTTTTGAAAGGATGGGTGTTCACTTTTAAAATGCAAATACAAGTTAGAAAAGTGTTCTTTTTTATACAAGGTAGAAATGTATCTCCCATTATCCCCATCCTTCTTGATATTAACATCCAAGAAATGCATCTCAGTGTGTCCAATATTATGACTAAACTCCAAAAAAAGGTGGTGTTATTGATGTAATCAATAAATAGCTCTATTCCATTTGTGGGGACTTTCCATACAATAAATATATCATCCATGTATCGAACGTAGGCTCTTACATTTTCATAATAAGGAGAAGAAAATACAAAATTTTGTTCCCAATATATTAATACGATATTGGTGAAAATAGGGCACAGGATGCTTCCATACCCACCCCATCAATCTGTTTGTAATATTCACCCTGAAAAAACAGAAAGTTGTTTTTGAGTACCAACCCCATGCTTTCCAAAACCATTCTAAAGTCCTGTGGGGATAAAAACCCAAGGTCAACAAGAGCTTCCTCAAACCAGGTTAGGCCAATTTCATGAGGTATGACACTAAATAAATCTTTAATATCTACGGTAATAAATACATAATCAGAATCAAATTCAATAGTGCCCATATTGGTCAAAAAATCCCATGAATCGATAAGAATTTGTTCACGTAACCCATAAAAGGGTTTTAATTTGGTTTTAATTTGATGTTTACATACATAGCCATAGGTTGTGTTTTGGACCCACAAGAAGAAATAATGGGTCTCAAAGGGGGATTTAAAACATTTTTATGCACCTTGGGGATACCGAATATACCCAGAATAATTGGTTTAGGTACCTTCAAAAAATCAAATGATTATCAATTGCCCCCTGAATTAAATTGTCCTCAAGATTCATGTCAATACTTTGATATGCCAAGTTAATTTCATTTTGGATACTTCCTGATATTTCCCATTACTATGTAAAATATCTAAGATTTTACTAGTATACAATCATTCTTCCATTAATACCATCCCACCAGCCTTATTGGGTTTCATAATCCCAACTTCCTGGTTCCTACTTAATTTGTGAACCAATTCTCTTTCTTTCTTAGTCAAATTATTACCAAACTTTTTATTTTTATTCTTTTTATTAAATAATTTACGAATATCCCTCTCAACCAATGCTTCAAAATTGGTTAAAACTGGGTGGGTGGGGGGATTGAAAGTACTCTTTTTCTTGAGGTTACATGCACTACCTAAAGGGTTTGTTCCCCCAAAAATGTACTTCTAAATTCAATTTCCTAACAAAGAGTTTGGTGTCCAATATTGTACTGGCAACCGAAAGTGTTTGGATGTGTACAAAAAAAAAACCTTTTTGAAATAAATCAAAATGGGCACTAGTTAAACTTACTTCACTATAACTGAAAATATGAAAATGATCAAATGTGTGAACTGGTCATTCGACCCAAATACTACCGTCATTATAGTTTGACCTATCCTGTTTGTCAAATTCTTCTTGAAAATAATTTTCCCTTTGGTGTAAAAAATCTTCCTGTTGTACCAATTCCAGTTCTAATTCCTCCTGCCCCTGTTGAAAGGGGGGTACATATGCTGTTTTCCTCATTATTTATGCATAAGAGGGCTGTGTACTCAAATTTTTTAACCTCAGTGATCTCCTGACAGGAAGGTGGTCTAAAGGGACCACCCACTGTATCTCCTCATCTTTGTTGCCCCTATCTTCTACCCTGTAACCTTCTCCCATATTATCTGGAGAATCCTGTGATGGTGTATACTGTCTACTATTGTGTTTGGGTAAAAGAACTGAATACGCTTTCCCACTCTAATAATCCTTTTGGTTTCATTCTAATTTACTCAATTTCCTTTTTTTTTCTCCATACAAAAGAAGGTTGCAAAGACAATCATGAAGAATAATGGTGAGATAGAAAAGAAAACATATGCAGAGAAAGTAAAAGAAGGAAAAATGGAGTAGCAGAAAAGAAGGCAGAAGAAAATGAAAAACGGAAGCATGCAGTAGGGATTCAAAGTGAAGAAGACAAAGAAATGGACAGGTATAAAGTGTGGGATGATTTAATAGCTCCTTGGGGTGTAAAAGCACATGAGGAAAGAGCATTTATTCTTATTAACAAAGAGACATTTTGTGACATTATATTTGAGACTGTTTTTTTCAATGGAAAATTTTCATGGTGAATATGAAAAAAAAGAGACTGTAACCCATAGAATCTTTATGTAATAAAAGCATTTAACAGGGAAACAAAACTGAAGATTCATGTACAATTTCAAACCGAGGTAGAAAGAGAGACATTGAAAGGACATTGAAAACTTTATGTAAAGAGGTATTGGACATAGCAAAAGTTTATGGCAAAAGAGGTTTATGAACTGGCGGCTGGGACTGTAATAATTGTGTTAAAAATAGAAAGAAAAACATTTTTATATATATATATATATATATATATATATATATATATATATATATATATATATATATATATATATGTGTATATATATATATATATATATATATATATATATATATATATATATATATATATATACCAAGCCTGATAAATGTGGAGGAAGTAGGGGTGTTGTAAAATACTGCAGAGAACCCAAAACACTTTTGCCTGTGTGTGTGTGTGTGTGTGTGTGTGTGTGTGTGTGTGTGTGTGTGTGTGTGTGTGTGTGTGTGTGTGTGTGTGTGTGTGTGTGTGCGCCCGTGTAGAACTGAAACAAATTATTTTATAGCATCTGAAGGTTTAGTTATAGGAGAAGGGGAGGTAGTTGAAACAGGATTTTCTGATTATCTTGCAATATGGGTAGAGATAAAAGAAAACAAGAAATATACAAAATAGGCAAAGAAATAAAAAGGATAAATGGGAAAGCATTGAATGAAGAAGGAAAGAGATTAGTAATGCAGTCATTACAGTTATGGAAAGATCATATTTTTATGAGAACATTTTATAAAAATGGGTTTGGATGGTGGATGATATTTAAGGAAAAATATAAAAAAAATGTTTTTTACAGTGGCAATATGATGTGAGAAAAGTAGAGAAAGTCAAATATAAAATACTATATAACAATGTATTGGAATATTTAGGACATAATGATAGAAAATACTTTGATAAAGAAAAATAATTATATTAAAGAAATCAAGGAAAATACAATAACTTTTATATAAGCAAATATATTTTTACAAGGAAAAAGAGAAGTACTGAGTTACTTAAGCAGATTAGTAGGGTCTATATTATATATTTGAACGCTTAAATGTTCCATTCTCTAAAGACTGAACTTTAGTGATCGAACAGTTAAATGTTCGAATATGAAAAAAATTATAAAAAAAACAAATGAAAAAAAAACTAAAGGGTGTATATTTACGTAGCGGGGGGTGTGGAGGGTGCAGGGGGGCTTGCCCCCTGCTTAAACCCTTTCCTTTTTCTTTTTTTTTTAATATTATTTTTTTACATATTTGAACATGTTTAAATGTTTAAAGAAAAAATAAGATAGTGAAAATAATATGGAGAGTAAAAAAGTTAACAGAAAAAGAGAATAAAGAGTTGGAAAAGGAGATATCTTTAAATATGCTAGATAAAGTATTAGTATAAGTAGATAAAGATTTGGCTGCAGGCCCAGATGGAATAGAGTATGAAGTGTATAAAAATGTATGGGATTGGCAAAAAAACAATTTTTAAATATGTTCAATGAATGGTTAAATTAAGTTTTATGTATAAAAAAATGATGTAGTGGAACACTCAAATTCATATGGAAGAAAGAAGATAGAAGAGAATTAAAAAAGCAGAGACCAATAGTATTGAATAATTATGATTATAAGATCTTTATGAAAATAATAGAAAAAAGATTTGAAACTAAAATAGAACATATGGACGATAGCATATATAGTATAAAGGGGAAGGGTTGTCAAGAATTTATTATTGATAATTAGAGAAATGTGGATGATATTATGAACAGAAAGAAGCAAAAATCATGACAAGAGACCCTAATAAGGCATTTGACACAATCAGGTATGAAATCTTATGAGTAATAATAAAATAATATAAAATAAGTGAAAAGGAAGTTATGTATGTCAGAGTATAGTAGTAATAAAGTAAAAATACTTGTAAATAGCTAGTTAAGCCAACCGGTACATATTTATTTTTTTATTTTTTGATTGATTGATTGATTGATTGATTGATTGATTTGATATTTGGTAACCAGGAAAGTCCAACTGGGCAGAGATTACCCATTTTCATTGGAAGGCTGGGGAGAAAACCTCCACAAATAGACAGAAAAAAAGAAAAGAAGAGTGGTGTAGAAGTGTCCAATAAGTTGTATACTCTTTGCATTAGTTATGAATATGAAATAAATTAGAAAATGAAGGAGGCGGGCTATATATAACACCTGAAGGGTTAAGAATTCCAGTACCGTTAACATGTGCAGATAATATTATAATAATATCATAATAATTGGAAAAAAGAAATTTGGATAAAAGAAGTAATAAATTGCATAAATGAGTGCCTACAGATGATAGGGATGGCTTGAAATAAAGAGAAAAGTAAAGGTTTAGGTGATGTAGTAAAGATCAGGAGTATATATTTTACAATAAATTAAATGTCTGTGTTAGGTATAAAATTTGGGAATAAAGATGCAAGTAGAATTCAACGTAAAAAAAAAACAATAGAAGAAATAAAGCAAATATGTATTTTCTGGAGAACATAAATTAACATTCAGAAAAAAGTCTTATTTGATAAATTCAGTATTGATGGAAAATAGCATAATTAGCAACTGTATTTATGTTGCCAACAGTATTTGAAAAGGAATTATTGCAGATAATGTTTTAATTTATATGGGGTTCTACATTAAACCCAGTAAAATAGGAGTTTTGCTTGTAAATAAAGAAGAAGGAGGTTTAGGGTTAAACAACCCATTAGTATACACTGCTTCATTACATTTGTACAGTGTTAAAGTGGATGAATGAAAAAGAAGAGAGATTAGTATTAAAACTGAATAAATGTAAGCATGATAAACTTTGGGATATGGTAAAAAGGAATAAATGAGAAAAGGAGAGTATAAATGAAAAATAAAATGTTACTAAGAAGAACTATTTTTGTGGAAAATAAAAATTGGTGATATAGAAAAACAGAAAATTATGGTATAAGAATGTAAAGATAAAGGATTACTATGTAAAACTATGGGAAAAATCTAACAGATGAAATAATTAAAGCTATAAAAATTAGAAGCAAATGTAATCAGAAAGTAGAATGTCAAGATTGTTGTAGTGACTGGTAATGGATAAATTGACAGTAAATTTAAATATGCCATATAAAAAGAAAAGTGATAGAATATGTTTATGTTGTCAAGAAGAAACTAAGGAACGTGTTTTTGAAATGTGAAAGAGCAAAAAAAGTTATGGGAAAAACTATGTAAAGAATATTTTTTGAAGATATAATAGAAATGGATAAAATAAACATGGATATGATTAAACATGGATATTATAAGCATAGAAATAAAGAATTTGTCAAAAGAATAGATTATTTTATGTTATATACGTTATATGGAATGAAAAAATAAATTAAATTATGTTTAATGGTAAATGTATTTTAGCAACAATATTAAGTAAAATCAGATGATGGTTATGGAAAAAGGAGTGGGGGTCTAGCATGATTGTAAAGGAAAATATGAATATCTGTAAACAGATTTGTATATTTCTATATTTGTACATATGTAAATATTTGTAAATATTTTGTAAATAAGAGTTATTTTTGTACATAAATAAAGGACCCCTACTCCTTAGGAGAGTGCTTGTTCCATTCCTAGCTCAGTGGCAGCTGGGAGAACAGTAGTCAAGGAGATCCAAGATGTCAAATAGCACAAAGGTGAATGCCAGAGCATTGTTTGAAGCTCAACAAGATACTGAAGAGCTGTTTCAGCAGAATTTGTTTTATCAGAAGAAAATGTTGAAAACAATGATGGATATGTTATTGTAACCCTCTAGTCAGGAAGGCTGCAGGATGATATTTTGGGTAAATTGTTGTTGCAGAGCTAACATTTCTTGGGTGAAATTATGGACAAAATTCAATCAGTAGAATAGGAAGCTATTTTGAAAGATCACCAAACAAAAAAAAAACTGACTGTTAAAGAAACTGTAGAGAGAGTGATCAGAGATGAACAGAGGAAAAAAATGGCAATAATTAAATGAAATTTATGGTGAGAACTCAAAACAAAGAAGAAAAAGAAATGGACAGATATGACATTTGGGATAATTTAATAGTCCCATTGGGAGTAAAGGCTCAGAGGGTAAGAGATTTTATTCTTATTCATAAAGAGACATTTTCATTTATCAGGGTAATTTTCAGTTTCTTGAACATAATTAGGTTTATTTATTATTTTACTTAGTTATTTATTCCATTTGTTATGTAGGATATAGCCCATCTGAGCAATAGTCCATTTTCACTAGAGGCCCCAGGGGTAAAGTTTCAAAGTACATTGAGAAAAAGTATAAAATGCTTATAAAAATGACAGTTTGGGGATCATTTACAAGTACACCTGTGTGACAGGATAACAAAAGCAATGAAGGTGTTCATCAATAATATGACTTGCATGAATATGTGTAATAATGAGTATTTTAAATGTGTGGGATTAGTGTTAGGGTGTTTGTTAAGTGAGGTCATGGTGCTTGGGGAAGTAATGAGAAGAACATGGTGAGAAGCAGAAGCATCTGGGTGAATAGGTAACAGCAAAGAAGAAGTAGTGAAAGAAAATAAATTGTTTTGGTTATGTGTAGAGGAGAAAGCTAGTGTTGTCTATTCTTCACATTTTCTGTGGAATGCTTTTCCTGGAAGTTTATGCATACTTCTCTCAACTCTCTGGAATTCTGTAGTATATTCAGATTCTTGGTCTGTTCCTCATACAATTTGTGTTGCCCTGGTATGTCATTGAGGATTTAAGTCTCTAAATAATGGCATGCATTTGAGTTTCAGACTTCATAGACTTCAGAAAATGCATGCAAATATAAATGCGAAACTTGTCATTCTACCAGCTTTGAAAGTTGATAAGAACAACATTTAAAATCTATCCCTGATTTTGAGCCTTCATCCCTCTACTATTTTTACTTTGTCTCAAATTCTTCTGCCAAGAGGTTGAGAGGTATGAGTTGACACTGTCTTAGAAAAGGCATTTTCTGTGGTAGTAAGATTGAAAGAATGCCATAAAAGGTGAGAAGAACTGCCCCCTAAATAATACATTTGGTTTATGAGAATTAGTCTGTTTGGCATTGGTGGCCAGTAATGACAGTTAATAAGTATAAAGTCAAGAAGGTTTAAAGGAAATGTAGCTGTGGCTGTAGCTGGTAGCCAATGAGCTTTTTCCTAATGTTTGACAATAATGTTTGCATGAATAAGATATATATATATATATATATATATATATATATATATATATATATATATATATATATATATATACATATATACACACACACACCATTTGGATAGATTTGGTGTTTTTGGATGACAAGAATGACATTAGTGGTAGGATGTAATCAGTTCTTGGGAATAAACCATTTATGGCAGTTACTTTCCAGAAATCTGGTGTGAGTAGGGAAGAGAATTTATATGCTTGCCTCTGTTGATTTAATACTCTTGGCAATCTGTGCCTCAATATGAGGCTCAACAGATAATTGTTCATCTAGCACTATTCCAATATATGTCTGCTATTTTGTACAGAGTAATGTGACTACTTTGTGGTCTAGTATTACTAGGTTGTTAGCAGTGTTTAGTTATTATCATACACTGAATAACATTACAGTTGTTTACGTAGTGCTTATTGTATTTTTATTGAGACAGATAACTTCAGATTGATTCAAAGTCTTGCTGAAGAAGATAATGAAAAGTTTGCTTGTGAGTCTGTGATATAGTCCCAACAATGTCCTGTGCATAAAGGGAGGGATTAAGGTGAGGCAGGCCCTATGGAAGATTAATGATAAACTAAGGGAATAGGAGAGATCCTAATACAGTGCCCTATGGAACACCTACTGATACAGTACCTTAATCAAATAAGCAATTCTAACCAATTACACTGAATGTGCAGTTAAGACAGACTGGGTTGGATCCAGTGAATAACCTCCTGTGGAAATTCAGAGTGGAGAAACTTAAATAGGAGGTGGAGGGTAGCAGAATCAAAAGCTTTTTTAGGTCTATAAAAATGCAGTTATATTACTGTCACTGACTCTACAACATGCTCTTTGTCATTAAATATGTCATATGTCAGCATGTAATTGAATATTTGTTTGTAGCTCATTTTTCTGGTATTTTTAAAAGAGGAAAACTATTAGCTATGGGCCTGAAATAATATGCTGTGATAGGAATAGAAGTTTTTGCTAAAGGAAGTTTTAAGGAATGTTTAAAGCTAGTTGGGATAGTTTTGTGATATGTGTAAGGTTAAATATGTATGTTAGATGACTGAAGGTTTAGAGAGCGACTTTCTATCAAACTGTAAAATTTTAGACTAAATGATATGTAGAATATGGTTGTATGAAGTGACAGTTTTGCTAAGAGCTCATGAACGTTTGAATTAGTACTGCCCTTGAAGCAGAATCTAGGGTAAGCTATGATGGTGTGGTGAAGTGCTGGGGTTATGGGTATTTGAAAACCGGTTTATGTTAGTGAGTTTTGGAGCAACAATGTTTTATTTATGTCATTTACTAAACCTGAGTTTAGAGTCTGTTTGGGGCATAGCTTATCTGAGCTCGTATGTTTCTTAGCCTGCTAGAAATGCTTTAGTTGTCCAAGGTAGACAGTCTGTTTTTGTCTAATGCAAGTGATCTTAGCTGAGTTATGTTTTATTATACAATGACTCCCCATTAATATTTGAAAATGTGCACCCTGATTGGCCAGCCCAACCAGTGTGCCCATTGTAAAGCCCACAATATACCAACGGAAAAAGGTCCAGTCACCCAGACTTCTTTCCGGTGATATATTGTTTAAATTTTATTTTTATTTCTTAAAAAATAAGATCTTTAGCCTCGACTTTGGACATACCAGAGAGGCAGCTTGGACAAAATACTACAGAAATCAGGTACGTTATTTAAAATTAAACACACCTGATATCTCTTGTATTTTTTCCATGCTGTCTCTCTCCTACCCATAAATTGCCCTAAAGTTTTTTTTTTTTTTAATTAAAAAAAAAAATAAAACAAAAATGGAGCAACGGAGAGTTTCTTTTCTCTGTTGCTTCCGTTTCAAAGCACTGATGTACTGGTTATGCATGGGAAGCAAGTTCCATCTGCAGGTGCCGTACATCAACACAAGGAAGCCGTATACCACCAGCTGCAGAAGAACAATAATGTGCCATTATACAAAGACATTATTTAAGAAAAATAAGTATTTTTTTCTTAAATAATGTCACTGTATAATAGCAATATTGTGGATGGGAGTATGAGGAGATGTTCCAGTATAAAGGAAGTGAAGTAGAAGTGAGGGTGGCTGTGGATGGGAGTAGGAGGAGACACACCAGTGTAAAGGAAGTGAACTAGAAGTGAGGGTGGCTGTGGATGGGAGTAGGAGACACACCAGTGTAAAGGAAGTGAACTAGAACTGGGATGGTTGTGGATGGGAGTAGGAGGAGACACTCCAGTATAAAGGAAGTGAACTAGAAGTGGAGGTGACTGTGGATGGGAGTATGAGGAGATGCTCCAGTATAAAGAAAGTGAAGTAGAAGTGGGGGTGGCTGTGGAAGGGAGTAGTAGAAGAGTACTGCAGGTAATCAATTAGTAAACAGCAAAATGTACGCTAGGCAATAAGACACAGATGAAGTGACAGATAACGTGACATGGATAGCAACACAGTAGGATGGCAGTGACCATTTAATACATATGAACCACAAGGTTTAATTATAGTTTACAGATGACAAAGAATACAATTGTTGTATCACCAAACTATGAATAAAAGATCGAAAGTGACATGTAACACACCAATCACCGAATAGCAGCCAATTAGTACATGCGTGTGCATACTGACACAGAAGGACAGCACAGCCAAGTACAAGGGTTAGGCAAGCAACAAGAAAATGTTTTTTTATGTATAAAATGGATATGTCACTTATAAAATCTAATTTCAAAATGCAGCTTCCCTTACTGAATTATTAGAACGTACATAATATAACTCACATAGTGTGCTCATAATAGTGTTCTTTCTAAACTATTATTTTTTATGTATCAGTTTGTCTAACTCTTTATTTAATTCATTATTGCTGCAGTATGTATGGGGATTACTCTGTAAAATGTCTTCTATAAATTGTATACCTGCTGTACACTTTGTAAAACATTTGTTTGTTTTTTTTCTCCTGCCCAGATGTTGCTCTGACTTCTACTTCCACTTAAATAAATGCATTGCTAAAGCAGTCCCTATCCACACCAAATATAATGAGAAATTTCAAAATAAACCCCTATGGTAGAATACCCATTTAAATAAACTGTATAACAAAAGTGAGAATCTGCTTAATGCTTATAAGAAGTCTCATTCTGCCTACCTTAAAAGCACACTTAAGCAAACTAACAAGGCGCTTAAGGGAACTATTAGGATCCTCAAAGCTGAGTATGAAGCAAAAACAGCCAGTAGAAAAAAATCAGCTACAAATCGTTAAGTATTTCAGGAAGTTAGAACTAGCACCCAACAATGTTTGGAGCTAGTCCATAATAATACTATACTCTATGACACAAAGGAAGTACTCATATCCTAGGTAACAACGTTAGTGCAAATTTTACTCCACCCACATGTATAGTTATTCTACATGTTCCACAATCTCAGCCACCTCCATTAATTATGAGGGAACAAGTTCTCTCAGCCCTCTGAAAAACTAAAAATACTTTATCCAAGGGCCCTGATAATATACCAGGTTACCTGATTATTAGTGTCAAATATGGAATTTCTGAACCCATACTTAACATCTTTAAGCCTGTTCACTAGTTAGTTTCCTGACTTACTTGATTCTTGGTTACTTAGTGGAACGGAGATGAATACACCACCGCATCCGGAAGTAAAGGGACAGGATGACATGGGCCAAACGCGCAAGGTCATAGGCCAACTCACTGAACTGATAGATTTACTCACCCCACTTAGTCAATCTTTAGTGGGGATATGTAGCAACCTAGCCCAAATATGAGTTTCTGGAACTGGAAGTAACCACAAAGAACCAAACAATGGTGAACAAGGGGAGCTTATTGGCGTGTCTTCCGGCATCGGCGACCTTGGTAGAGACAATGGTGGAACTTTCAACTCCGCTTCCACACCAAAGATTTTGAAAGTGGCGGAGAAAGGAACTAATACCAATAAAGGCAGAAATGCTGATTCTCATCATAATAAGACAAACACCGAGGGGGCGACGGTTGCAGGTACTGTAAAATCTATTAATTATAATGAGACTAAAGACTGGCTACGTACTAAACCTACGTTTAATATAACTGGTAATGGCAAACAACCTATATTGGATGGGACCTATAAAAACAAATTGGACCAACTTTCTAAACTGATGTTTAAGTATAGGTCACTAGAGATAGAGAACGAATATTTAAAGGAATGTATTTCTAGGGAAATTGTTCCCAAGGGATTACATGTATACAAATTCCCTAACAATGTTACACCTGGCTCTGTCTTTTACGAAGAACTTGTTGAAGTATTTAATAAATGTGGTCTAGATGTACTCAAATTGATTATTAGAGAGAATATTAGAACGCAAGAAGTTATTCAAAAATATATAGATATTTTAGACCAGTATATCAAGAATGATTTGATTTTTGGCATTCATGAAGAAAAAAACAAGTATTATGACCTTAGGAAGGATATAGATAATAAATGTGAGGATTTGGTGAGTAGAAAAGTAAAAAAGTTGGAAAGAGACATAAAAGAATATGAAGGCCACATTAGCTACCCTAAACCTCCCAATCATTATTTTAGTTACAATACGGATCTGGTTTACAATAATGATCACCGTCTCGAACATCAGGAAGGTGAAGATGTACCTTATAGGGAGGAAGACCTGGATTATGACCAGGCTTTTCCGCCTCTACATAGATCCGAGAGGCTAATGAATAGACAAGGTCCACAGCAAACAAATTTTCAGAGGAGAGGAGGGAGAAGGGGGAAGAAGAGATTCTAAGGAATACCCATCTAACCCACCCTGACAGACATACAGATAATATAATTATAGATGGAAATAAAAATACATTTCATAATTTTACTATTTATAACTTTAGTAACACCATTATAGAAAAGGAACATTTTGGATTATCCTCTAAAGGTTTGAAATTTATACCATATAAGAGAGGGGATATTACAAAAAGTTTATTGGATATAAAGCTTTTCTTGAGGAAAGTTAATTTGAGTATTTTGTTTCCTGATGGAAATAAACACAATAATGATGAACTGAGAAGGAAAAGTACATATAATCCACCCCTACACCCCCAGTTAAAAAATTTAGAAAAAGTAATTGAGATTGAAGTAGGAAAGTATGGGGAAGGTTATAAATGTAAGTGGAATTTAAATAAAAAAGAAAAATAATTAATGTATGGAATAAGAAACAATGAAAATATGAGAGTTATGAAACCAGATAAGGGGGGGTGGGGTAGTTTTTATGGACAACATCTTGTATGAGAGTAAAATGAATGCTATATTATGGGATGAAACTAGATGTTCATTGTTTCATTGAACGAAATGAATATAGCTTATAATAAAATTGATATAAACTTAAATGACATGTTGCAAGAAGAACTTATTGATTACAATACTTACAAATATCTAAAAGTGGATAAACCTAGAACCCCAATATATTTGGTATATCGAAAATCCACAAAAAAGAAAGTGACCCACCCCTCCGACCTATAGTTTCAGCAGAGGGATCTAAAACGTATGCTTTAGCTAAGTATGTGGATACAAAATTAAAAAGCTTGTGGACTAAACAGACAAATATATTAAGAGACTCTTGGGACCTTTTGAGGGATATAACGGACTGTCCCTGGCATGATAACATTCTATTTATTACTATTGATATTGTGGATTTATTTTTTTCCATCCCTTATACTGAGGGTATGGAAATGTTAGAAGAAATAGTATATGAAAATCAACAAATGACACAAAATGAAAAACTAGTTAACATCTGGCTGATGGGCTTAGTATTAAAATATAATTTTCTATATTTTAAAGGAGAATTCTTTCAACAAACACAAGGTGTAGCGATGGGAGCGGCGTGTGCCCCGACCTATGCTAACCTTGTATTGGCTAATTGGGAAGAGAAATACATTTTGAATTCAGAATTTAAAACCTGTTGGACTTTGTATAGGAGATTCCTAGATGATATAGTAATTTTCTGGACTGCTGGAAGAGAAAAATTTAAGGAATTTTTAATATATATGAGTGGTACTACAAAATTTCTAAAATTTACCCACAAAATTTCAGAAAATGAATTATATTACTTGGATTTAGAAATATATAAAGCAGGACAAAAATTTGAAACTAAAATATACAGAAAAAATACATTTTGTAACTCCTTTTTACACTTTGAAAGCGCACACCCCACACATTGTAAAAGAAATATTGTTAAAGGTCAATTTGTTAGGGGTAGTCACATGACAAGTTCAGATAATGATTTTAGAAATGAATGTGAACTATTAGAAAAGATGTTTTTGGAGACGGGTTATCCCTTGGATTTTATCAAACAAATAAGGAGAGAAGTGGAAGAAGGAAGGAAAGATAAATGTTCTCCTATTTATAAAAATAAAGAATTTAGTGATGAGAATAAGAAAAAGAATATGAATAATAAGGAAGACAATGGAGTGGTATTCCAACAGGCTTTAATATTGGAATATAATGGGTTAAATAATGGTATAAAAAAGATATTTTTGAAGGAATGGGAGAAATTCACAACTCTTACAGATACAGAGAATTTATCAAAAATACCTAGAAAAATAATTTATAAGAATTCCCAAAATATAAGAAATATTATAGAAAATAAATACAATTTTAATAACAATAGAAATAAAATAGGCACATATAAATGTGGACGTTGTAGCCAATGTACATACATTATAAATAGGGACAGCCATTATTTGGAAAGTAGAAAAAGATGGCTTTATAATTCAGAATATTTTAATTGTGAATCCAAAGGTATAGTTTACATGGCTTATTGTGAGAAATGTGGATCCTTCTATATAGGAAAAACTGAGAGAATGTTAAAAAGAAGGATCTACGATGACATGTATGAAATAACAATAAAAAAAGAAAGCAATACTTTATATAAACATAGTAAGGTATGTCCAAGTTATAAGTATAAATTCATGGTAATAGAGCAAATTAAAAATTATATTAGAGGTGGTCCTTGGGAGGAAAAAATAGAATATAGAGAATTGTGGTGGCAAATAACCTTGGATGCCGGAAAAATTACTGGCTTAAACGACAACATTTCCATTCTACCATTATTAAAATTAAGATCTGCAAAACTTTAAAAGAAGCTAAAGGCAGATCATTAATAAAGCTCACCACTAGAGGGCAGCTATAACCCATAAATGAATGGCTTTATGTCTGTAGTTTTTAACAGTTTTTTATATATTTTTTTAACAAGAGAAACTATTTAATAAACAAATTATTATATTATATTTATATTTGTTTTGAAATGGGCAGTTTTTAACAGAATATTTATGAATTGAATATTTAAAGGTTTTAAATACAAGTTTTAAACAGTTTCGTTAACTGATTAACATTTAACTAGATAATGAATGCTATTGGACATGTAATTAAAAGGTATACATATATATAAATTGATAGTTTAGAAGGATATACTGGTCATCTGATGAAGTCAATGAATAGACGAAAACGCTGTCTTGGTATTTTAAAAGGCGTTCATGTGTTTTATTTATTGGATTTTTGTTCGTGAATAAGTGGTTGGAATAAACGCTTTTGGCTTATTACAAGTGGATTCCAGTGGACTATTCACTTCGTATATACTGCGTTTTTTTTGGATTTCTTTGGTTTTATTTGGCAGTTTCCTGACTTACTTGATTCCTGTTCACTAGTTACCTTCCAAAAGCCTGAAAAACTGCCAGTGTTATGCCATTACACAAGGGTGGCCTAACCATAGACACTAGTAACCATAGACCTATTAGTGTCATTAGTCTCATATGTAAACCTATGGAGTGCATTATCTCATACCTTATTAATCTGGATATTGAAAGTATCGTAACCCTGGAAAACTATCAAATCAGCTTTGTCAAAGGAAGGTCCTGCCTATTTAACCTCATTAATTTGATTGAAAGGGTAACCGAAGCAGTGAATAGTGGTTATGCAGCACATGCATCATGTCTAGACCTGGCCAAGGCCTTTGACACTATTCACAAGGCAGCCATTATTGACAGACATGAAAATCTGAATATAAATCCTTAAAATGCATGGTAGATAGCTAAATGGTTGTCTGAAAGACTCCATGTGGTTAGAGATGCAGGTACCACTTCTAAAACAAAAAAAACTTGTCAGTAATGTACCTTAGGGATCAGTTTTGGTTCTCTCCTATTTGGCATTTATTCTTAAATCTTCTTGCCAGCACTCTCCTGGCCTATGGTTAACTAAGTTTCTAGGTGACTGTAAACTGGGTGTTATGTGATCTTCAACTGATTCACAATTGCTCCAGCAAGGATCAAACCGTGTTAACATTTGGTGCAAAGACAATGGCTTCAAATTAAATGTAAAAAAATACAGCATAGTTCATTTTGGTAATCAGTAAGAGTTACACTTACCATATAGGTGACACGCCTATCAAATTAGACACTGTTGAAAGAGATGTATGCCCACTTGTTGATAATTATTTATCATTTGACCATCATATCTCCACAACGGTACAAAAAGCCTTTTATTTGGCTCATCTAATTTCCAGAGACATCTCAATGAGATCCAGGGAAGTCTTCATTCTCACTTACTCATATCTTATCAGTCACATTACTGAGTATATTGTTCCTTTGGCATGTATTTGTCTAAACATATCACACATTTTGAGAGATCTCAGTGATTCATAACTAAAAATATCAGTGGCCTCAAAAATCATAGTTATCTGTTGGGTAACTGTTTGAAATTTTGGGACCGTCAAGAGCGAGTCCTGAAATACAGAGACTGAATGGCCGAAAGATCAGACTTACATACACCAAGTCCAAGAAGCCATTTCATAGAATATTCCCTTTTCTCTGAGGTATGGTGATCTCAGAGTTGGTAAGTTCTGGGGGTGAGGGGAGTGCAGGAGGGCTTGCCCCCCTCCCCCTGCAAAAGGAAGTTTAAAGGAGAAGAGTGATTTTAGAAATTTGCTGTTCTGCAATGTTTTCAGTCTTTTTTTTTTGGCTTGTCAGCACTTGGCATTTTGAGTGTTAACATTTCAATAGGGAACCTTTATGCTGAGACTGGCTGTCCTTTCTCTGTACTCAGTCTCTTACAGACTTCTCCATGAAGATCTAGGTTTAGCCTTTTGTACCATGGAAGATTGAACCCTGTTTGACCCCTTATTTCTTCCAATAACTAATGGAACCTCAAGTACTTGGTTAAAGAAAGTAAACCTTCATCAGCAGAGAAATATGGTACATTGGTTTGATAGAGTCATATCCCAACGTTTCCCTCAGATCTGGAACAAACATCCACTACATGTCAAGCAGTGTAACACCCTTGACACCTTCAAGGTAAGCCTGGGTAGTCTCAAATTCTTCCCTGATCTATCTTGTCTTGCCCTCCTTGAGGCTAGAGGTAACTTTTGAATTTTTTTTTGGATATGCTTGTAATGGTTGGTTCATAGATTGAATATACTTACCTATGAATCTATAAAGCTATGAACTAGCAGCTCTCTGGCCCATTTCACTTACCAAGTAATTGGATGGATTTAAATCAGTAAAATCAGTACTCAGGATAAGAGCTCAGTAATGATTTTTATATTTGCATCAGTTCTTCAATTATAGTGATAGTAATTCTCCCCTCCTTATTCAGCATATCATCTGCTAACACTGTTCATTGCTTTTTCATGCAGAAGTGAAACCTCTGTGCTTTTAGGACACCAGATAATACTGCACACAAGTCACTACCCTATTTGATGCCTGTCAGTAATTCTCTTATTTTGCACTCTTTTCTGAGGATTATGACCCATGATAGTTGTTGTTGTGTCTTTCAGCTTATCCCGGTTAGGGGTCGCCACAGCGGAACGCCGGTCCGCTAATGTTTGGTAGTGGATTTTTACATGCCGAGTTACCAACCCTGACACACAACCTTCAACGAAGGCACGCCCATTCATGCATGTCTCCACGCAGAAGACGATCTAGCTGAGAATCAAACATGACAACGTCTTGCTGTGAGGCGACAATGCTACCGCAGTACCACTACCACTCATGATAGTAACATTATGTTTTCCTGTTAAATAGCAGTTGTCACTTCCATCACTGCATGATACCGAGGCACCATTTCATTCTTTCACCCAGCCTTACCACCACTTAAAGTTTCTACCATGCAAATGACCGAAAGACCTGTGAAAAAGGCATTCCTGACCACCAAATGACTTTGTACTATCTTAAAATACAGACAAACTGGACCAGTTTTGTGCTGTTTCCCTGTACCCCACTTATTGCCGTGAGATATTCAGAGTGATCTGTACTTAAAACTCCCTTTGTCTCTCATGCAATGCCTGTCTTGTACAGTTAATCACCACAAGACCCTCTCTTAGACAACAAGCTTGTGATAAATATCCAGGACAATGCAGCAGTGAAGGCATGACTGAAATCCATTCAGCCTACATCTCTTAAACCATCTAAGTTCCTTCTCTTGGTGAAGTCATAGTAGCTTCTGCAGCAGCAGCAGCTCTACAGGTTGCTACCACTGACATCTAGTTGTTTAGCAGGAGGTCACCAGCCTTTTCCTAGTCACTTCTGTTATGGAGTGGAGTCACACAAGCCTTTCCCCAGTTTTCTGCAACAACTTGTATTTCTAACTACTGAGAGGATAAGCCAGCCACTTGACCTTTCGTCACAGTTCTGTGCTATTTTCCTTCTGGATCCATCACCTTGTCTACTTTCTATTTTCACAGTTCCTTCAGGACTGTGACTTCTGTAAATTGAAGAGTGATTTTCTCCCTTTTGTTTATGTCTGTGATTTTCTTTCTTTGTGTGACACCATACCTTTTTCCGGTGTGAATTAAAAACACTTAATTGCTTATTTAGGTTTTCTGCTTTTTCTTGCCTTTTTCACTTTTAAGTCTTGTAACAACTTTTCATTGTATTCTGCTCTGACTAACATAGCTGAGAAATGTCAAGTTCCCATTCTTGTAAATTACAAAACTTAATCATGGCAAATGTCAATTTGTCTATTGAGTGTCAGTTCATACATCAATCTAATTCTGTTAGCTAAAGTTAAATGCATTGTGCCCAATTGTATCACCATTCTGCAGACCATTGTGATGCATTTAATTAATACAAATGTCAATTGAAATTTTTTTGCAGGGGGGCTGTAGCTCTCACCCCCTCACCCCCTTCTGTGACTTCAGCTTTGATAAGTCAAAGTAGGTAACATTCAGCTGACCCATAAACAATTGCTCCCCCCGACTATGACAGCACCACTATGCAAATTCCTCTTAGAATTGTCACAGTAATAGGATCTTTCCCTGCCTACCTTAGCACGTTATTCAAAGACTTTACCACTTTCCATTGATCTTAGTGTCCAGGTTATTTCCTGTTGTATTTGTGCTTCTAGCTGTTTAACATCATTCCTGGCTTTCCTTAGCCCTCTATTCCCCCCATCATCAATTTTATATATTTTTTTGCTGTGACTTTACGTACTTGTTGAATTCTAAAATTCTGGCATCACCTTACAGGCCATACTTTTCAGTATATATAAAAGCTTCTCTGCCACCCATAAAACAAGTAGTTATGGCCAAGTCCATTAGCGTACAGGGATAAAGACCTGACTGCAACCCAGGAAACTTGGATTTGATTAGTGGGTCAGGCATCTGTTCAAGCTAGTGTAGGGAGGTTGGACATGCCTTTCCTGAGAGGAGGGGGAGCAGACCATAGCCATCCAATGCCAAAATCCCTTAGAGGAGGGCAGCAATGCAAAGATCACCCTGGGATAGATATGTAGCCATTAACCAACTATGTTTTACCCCTCACTGTGGGTACATGGACGTATGCACTCACACCAGGAAGGTGTGTGTGAGGAGTCTACAGCAGTAATGGGGGGGTCACATATGTCCTACCTAGGGGAGGGGTTATGGTGTGTATGTATGTATGTATGTATATATATATATATACTATCATGGCTATGGTGCCAGTAAGAGTGCAAACCTTTCCATGGCTGCCTGAATGATGGCCTGTCCAGATGGTTCTTAGCCCCTATGCTGCGGATGTCCAATATAGTAGAGCTAACAGGTTCATGTCCAGTTTGAAGAGCCTTGATGGTTGATAGCAGCATAAGTAAAAAAGCATGTAAAAAGACAGGCAGACGTGATTACTCAAATACTAACTATAAAAAAATTCCAGATTTAATGCATGCAGAGATTTGTCTAATAAAAGTGCCCGACCAAGTACCATAATTATAAATATAGTCAGGGATGGACAAAGCAGCCTTCGTATGACCATTTGCCAGCATCCAGGTGAAATCTAAGACAATTAAACAAAACATGCTAATTCAGTAGCCAGCTCTCTAGTATACAGAGGTGAATCCTTAACTTTGCCCTAGATGACCAAGGATTAATTTTCAGCCAGTTGACTGAAGACTTTCTGTTATAATGCCTTCAGGCTGGGCACTGAAAGGACCAACAGAGCAGTGGGAGTGAAAGGCCAGTACCAGCTTACCCATCTCAGGATGAAGAAGGTGGCCTGGTCTGCTGGAAGACTGACCCCAGTGAACACTGGGAAGATTAACACTATCCAAACGTATGCTCTGTTCACCAAGTAGTACTTCTTGCTGTGTCCAGAACTGATGCATATGTTGAAGCACTTGTGAATCACTAGGCCAACACTGCAGCCTGCTTAAGTACAGTGCATAATAAGTCACAGAATAGGACATTAGACCATACTGCCAACAGTGTTAACGATGTCACTAAAAGTGGAGAAATGAATATTCAGAAAGGTTGATTGGGGGAGATGGTATTCAATGGGGCAAGGGAAAATCAAGGAAAAAGCACCTACATTTGAATGCCATGCTGACTGGAAAAAAATAGTTTAAAATCATCAACACTACAGACTGTACCTAATAAAATATGCCGCTACATCAGTAATTTGCCTTGTGTTGAACACCATTGCCTTTCTTTATCCAAGGCAAACTGTCTCCCAGTACTAGCCAGATCTAACCTACTTCTGGGCTCCCACCTATTCCAATTACTCCGTCAAGATGCCCTTTCTCCACTTGCATTGAAAGTTATCATTACTACCCTTACCTATAACCAAAGAAGTCAAAGTACAGTAGGCTATAATCTCCAAACCCCATCTTCTAAACTGCATAGCTATAACTATAGTTTTGCAGTACTTGATCCAAAACTGTGTCAATCCCTACCTCACTCTCTCACCTAGCACACTATTTTAAGTTTGGGCCCAACTTAGAAGGTATCTGTTTGAGTAATACAAATGCAAATGCTACAGTGTAGGACATATCATTTAATACTTCTCTGCACTAGGTTAATTTTTTTGCACATCAGTCAGTTACACTGCTATAGTATTGGTCACCATTATGTTTCTGCTTCCTGTAAATATGCACATAGTTCACTTTCACTTTCTCTTTGATCACCATCATACAACGTTTTACCTTTCTCGGTCCCACTGTCTCCTTGGACTCTCTGTCTGTACCATTACTTATTTTACTTGGTCCTGTAAACACCTTGTGCTACCCCCTACAATTTCCAAGGTTAAACCTGCTTCTCACTTTTTTCTTGCTACTTCTCTGATTCCACTTTGCTATTTGTAAACGGTACACTTTAAGATAATGTCATGTTTATAGTTAGTACCCCTCATTTTTGTGACTAGTTTGTTTTATTTGTGTTCCACTGTTTGCTGTAATTTTACATTTTGTTTATACTATTTTGAATGTCACCTGGGCTAGACCTTCAGTTGATCATACTGTGAATTGTGCTCTGTTCTGGTAACCAAAATCTAAATAAAAAGTAGCATTTATACAAAGTTTTTAATGTCAAGTTTCATGAAAAGCACCCCTCACTATAAACACTCAGGTACCCACACATAGACACAGAGATCCTTACAGATACATTGTGTGCCAGAGGCAGTACCCCTATCCCATGAACATATTGCAATCAACTTCTAAGTGCACTGCACATGAGTAGAAAATGAAATTTCCCCACACAATGACAAGCATTGGCAAATGTGAGCCTCAATGAAGTGTGCTAATACATGTATTTCACTCACAAAGCAGTCTGGCAAAACATTCTTGTAAGACAGAGAAAGATGAGAATT
The DNA here is from genome assembly GCF_019279795.1 of Protopterus annectens. Classification (NCBI taxonomy): domain Eukaryota; kingdom Metazoa; phylum Chordata; order Ceratodontiformes; family Protopteridae; genus Protopterus; species Protopterus annectens. Next base: position 948,934,515 of record NC_056746.1, on the reverse strand, counting down.
ATTAAAAACAGTCAAAAGAGGTTAATTCTATACAAAGGCTGGCAAATAGGAGTAACTAATATGCAGACTGACTAGAACTGATGAGTTCATACAGACCACAAGCTGAAGAGTTACATGGACAGAAAAGACCAATAGAGGTATCACTGTAGAATTATGAATTCACATACATCGAAGCACATCATGGAAGAAAATCCAAATACTTATGCTTAATACATGAATAGCCTAGAGCAGGGATTCCTTTCAAATTATATAATTTTACTCAGGTTTCATATTTCCAATTTAATTTTGCTTGTCTGGTAAAGTGCATTAGGACTAAATAAATGGATGTAATTGTTTCTAAAAGTTATACATTTAAGTGAGTGGATTATGCATACTTGATGAAAAATGTAGATACCATCATACTGCATGAGTACCCATGCATGATAATGCTGAAATGGGATCTGTATTTCTATATCTACAATAAGAGTAGGTAATATATTAGCAGGAGGGATATACAATGGAGGTCATTGTTTTCTTGTTTCAGGATATGAATACACACTATCTCTGAGCCAGTGTTATTATGATTTCAGTAGCCAGTCTGAAACCTGAGCGGTATTACAGTTTTCATAAGGAATCAACACTATCTGTTTGCTATGTATAGAATGTTAATATTTTGAAAAGTGACCGTTTGGCTTCCTTAACACAACAGATAACCTTCTGACATCTGTTCTTATGGGATTCTAATATAGATTTATTAAGAAAAACATAAAAACTATTAAAAGACAATTACTATACACTCCTTCCAAACTGTTACGTTCTTTTATCCCAAATCAAGCACTTTTTTACATAAGATTTATAACTTGTCATTAGCTGCTGCATTTCTCACCTTATTACTTTCCCAGGCATTAATGAATCATTAAGTATTTTCATCTCCATTGCTCTTTGAAAATGAGTCCACTAATCTATCACCCTTTCAATGAACTAATGCTGTTACAGTGTTATAATCTTTCCCAGTCTCAAACTGTGACCCTTTTTTAATATACTTTAGCTTGGGGTGTTGCCTCCTTTTGTTTCCTTTACAAATTTACTTACTGATAACTGAATGTTCTTTTTATGCTCACTACTATCTTTCTCTTTTTCTTTACTGAATCAATATTTGACTTAGACATTTTACATGACAGGCTGGAGACTGTACTCATCTGTAGACTCCCTTCATCTGTCCACAAGTTTATATAAAGGAACTCTGCAGAATTGTAATTAAACCCCACAGTAGAGCTTGCTAAGTGCATTTACAGAGAGAAGGAGAATCATTTATTTCTTCCTTTTGGTTTTCTTTCATCAGTATGTCTCAGGACTTTGTTTGCAATACCCAAGTCCTTCTCACACATTTTTACTTTCAAATTACCTGATATTCTTTCTTCTACACCTCTGTCACATGTGATTGTTTTAATACCCCTCCCAGTTATGTAATTTATTTCTGATTTATGCCCTGTGTATTTTATTTTGCATTTATTCATATTCATATTCAGCATAACTGGTGTGCTAGTGACAATGCCTCTTTGTGTGACTGTAAAGCTGCCCTGTTTGTTCAGTTCTCTCATCTTCAAAATTGTACACATTTCCTTTGTCTAACTTTTTAATATCCACCCATCCATCTAACCAGTTTGCCATTTTCTAAACTGTTTATTCTATTGAGAGTTGTGGTGGTAGGACACAAAGCAGAGTAGTCCAGACTTTCTTATCCCAGAAACTGTCTTTTGCTCAGTTTGTGGGATCACAAGGTGTTCCTAGGTGATCTGGGAGAGATATATATCCTCCATGTTTCTTTCTTAACATCTTTATTAAAATATTACTTAAGACATAGGCACACACACACGTTAACAGAAAAGAATTCAAACACACATTATACATTAGATCTTCTCTTTCTTTATAATAATGATTTTTCAGTCCAACATTATATAAATCCTTTATTTCCAGCCTTTCCTTAAACCTCACTCCTTCTCCTGAACACTAGTCTGCATGTATTGTTACCACAAAATCCATTTATTTCTATGTAATTTGCTCTTTCCCTTTCCTAAAGATCCCTTTTCCAGTTCTTTTATCTCTTTTGCAATATTCACTACTTCAAATACAGTTTGTTTAGGTTTTGATTTCTATTTTCCAGTAATTGCTTTTTTGGCAGGCAACAGAATTAAACTTTTCATAAGACCTTACCATGTCTAGGCAATTCAGATCCTGTGTCCCAACTCAAAAGAATCATTTCCTCAGTTATAGCCATTTGCTACCCCAATAATTCTGACAGAGTACTCTGTACGAAATTTGTTTTTAAATCTTCCAGCTTATTACACTCCAACAAAAAAAAACATATTTCCAGTTATTTCTTTCTTCCCATCACACCTCCAACTTTTGCTATCAACCTGAGGAAATTTTTTTTGAAGTCTGCTTTGGGTGTAAGAATACTTGTGCTAATACTTCCAAGCAAAAATTCTAAACCTTCTGGATTTTGTTGCATACCTATGAGCCATACACGTCTTCTCATTATTCCCATGTAAATTGTTTTTACAACATCTCTTTCAAATATTTTCCAATTTCCTCTGATTGATTCTTATAGTAATCAAAAAATATTTATGTTCTACTAATGATCCTCTTTTGAATAGCAGCTTCTCTTCTTGATTAAACAAAAAAACTACCAGAGCAGGTCTTTCTCTCTTCTCTTTCTCTTTGCCTATACTCTGATGGTTTACTTTTTAATTGTCGTCCGTCATGTGTCTGACGTGCATAACACTGAAAGTACAGCTGCAAAAAATGACAATGCTGATTCACCATGTGTTTCAATGGCAAATAAGCGAATGCTTTTTTGCCATTCAAATACAAGGATCAAATGTCGGAAATGGCTTTCCAGCAAACCATTTTCGACATTTGATCTTTCAAAGTTCTTTGTATTTCGGTAATACTGGATGGACAACAGGACGATCGCACATACCATGTGCAACAAAACGAAGGTAAAACTACTCTGATATCTGTCCCTGATAGACAATGCAGCCACTGACCTGCAGTCCAAACTTCTTGGCATCATCCCATGCTATTACCTTTCTCTCTCTAGTTCTATGCTCCCAGTACCTCACCTCCTTTACCAGTTTTCTCCAGTAAATTCCTTCCCTCTCTTTCTTATTTTATGTATCTCTCCTCACAGTCATCCTTATTTGCAAAATCTCCTTTCTCTATTCATGTGCTGGTTTAGTTCTTAGAATACTTTCTGATGCTTTATGAATGTGATACTCTCTATGATGGTTATTATTATTCTCCTTAAGTATCTACATCCAAAAAAATGAGTCTCTCTTTATTTCTTCAACTTCCTCCTGCTTCATCATCAACCTTTTCCTCTTTGAATTATAACCTTCTGCTTGTGTTATGCATATGAGCCTTAACTGTGTGGCTCTAAAATATGCCTTCAAATCAGCTAATCCTAAACTACCTTATTCTATTGGAAGAATCAACTTATCCCACTTAACTCTTTCCCTCCCAGATAAATTCCTTCAATACTTTATTAATTATTGCCCACAGATTTTCCTCTGGTTGATAAAATATGCTAATCAGTATATAAAACTAAAGGGACTAAAAATATTGTCACATCAACAAACAAGAGCTTTGAGTTTCTCAGTTTTTGTATTATCTTTTTATTGTCTCTTCCCATATATCCTGTCAAAATAGAAGCCTTTTAATATATCCTCCTAAAGATTTCATGTTATCATGTCCCCATAAATATGGGTATTTCTGAACTAAGTCATGAGTGGGTACATAATTTATGGCTATAGCCTCTTTTATCTTTATTAATTTTATATCCTGAAATGACTTGAAACTATTTCAAACTGCTCCACAACACTGACATGTCCTTTTCTGGATTTATCAAGTACAAAATGATATAATCTGCAAATAAAGCCAACTTTTCTTGATTACCATATCAACTGTATCCTTGAATATTTGAGTCCCTTATCTTTCCTGGCAATGGCTCTAAATATAAAGCAAATAACAAAGGGAAAAAGGACACCCTTGCCTGGTTCCTCTTTTTAATCACAACATATTGGAGAAGAACCCTCCCACTTTAATTCTTGCCTCCAGTCCTTCATATATCTTCCTAATTAACCTTATTATTGTATCATGGAATGCAAATGTTTCCACCGCCCTACTCATAAAATCCCAGCTTAATCTGTTAAATGCTTTCTCTGCATCAAGACACACAACAGTGAAATTTTCTTACATTCTGCTTCCCTCTGGATCAGTCTATTAATGTATTTTTTTGTCCTCTCAGACCTCATCTTTGCCATCCCAGCCCTCAGTATCCAATGTCCACAGTGGGTCTAACAGATATTCTCTAACCCCCACCCCCTGGACTTGCTCCTTTCATTTTGTTGGGGCTGGCTATGGCTCCATATGGTGGCCTGGGGGCTTGTCTCATCTGTGCTTCTGTTCGGGGGGGGGGGGTTACTAAAGACCTACCCACTCCCTTTCCCTAAGGTTGCCACCTTTTCAAATGCCCAAAGTGGGACATTTTTGGTACAAACATCAGATTTTGCAGGCCAAAACATACTCACAGCCAGTACAAAGGACAGAACTTCACTTTTCTAACTAAATAAAAGCTTATTCTTGTAGCATTTTAGTTGCTTATTCTGTTTCTTATTGTTTCTTATAACATTTAGGAGTTTCAGATACAGAATAACTGTTTTATGCAACTATTACATAAAATATAGGAAATAATTTTGTCCTAAAATCTCAAGACATTTCCCAGTTTTACAATTTATTAGCAGTACACAGCTGCCCAAAGAGGGACTGTCCCTTGCAAGGTGGGACAGGTGGTAACCCTACCTTTCCCTGCCTACCACACTTGATTACAACCTATCAGAGAGGAAACCTCCCACTTTGATTTTTGCCTCTGAGCCCTCATATAGCCTTCTAATTAACCTTATTAGTGTATCAGGAAATGCAAATGCTTCCATTGCCGTACTCATAAAACCCTAGCTTACTCTGTCAAATTAGTTCTCTGCTTCAAGACCCACCAATAACATCAGTATTTTCTTACATTCTGCTTGCCTGTGGATCATCGTTGTTCTGTTAATATTGTCAACTGTTTGCCTCCCATCCACAAAACCACATTGATTGATATCTATCAGTTTTGGCAACATGTTTGTCATTCTTTTAGTCATATAGACATAAACACATTATAATCATGGTTTAAAATTGAAATGAGTCTATATGAGACTGGGTCTGATGGGTCTTTACCTTCTTTAAATACTACAGCAATCACATCTTTCTTCTGAGATGCTGATGTCCCCCCTCCTTTTAAAATACGGTTAAACAAAATCTTCTAGATCTTTACCACTTTATAACTTTCAAATTTCCACAGGAATACCATCTGTCCCTGGAGACATCCCTGCAGATTGACTATGCATCATTTTATCTCACCCCTCCTATCTTAATTATTAGTTTTTGAGCCTCATCTTCCTTTAATCTTGGCATAATTAGGACTTCCTTAATTATTTCCACTTGTGCTTTTTCTTGGTTTCCACATTCCTTTGATTTATTCATATTTTGATAAAATTTCCAAAATATCACTAATTCCTGTATAGGATCTCTGGTTATTTTTCTTATCATAGCCTTCCTAAGTTTGGTGACAGCTTTATACCTTCTGTTACCTAAATCACTCCATTATTTTTGACTTTGTCTAGAACTCTTACCCTAAGAGGATGGGTGTATGATTGGTAACCTTTTATGAATTCGTATTATTGCTTCTTTTTTCCTTTGTCTCTGATAATATGCTAAATATCCATTTGTAAATCCTTTGTCAAATTCACATGCTCCATTATTTCCAAATGTGTCTTCTGAAGTATTACCAATTGCACTCTGCATTTCTTAATATAATTCAGTACTCTTTCCTTTTTGTCTATACCTTTCCAGTGTTGTATCACATGTATACACTAATGTTTGATAGGATGATCTTTTATACAGTTGTTTCTTCTCATGTCCATTTGAAGGTGTGTTACATTTCTCAAGACTTTTTTTAATGAAAACTCTGAAACAAAAGAAATTAATGCATTTTTAGAACACACACATCCCCTATAAATTTAGAACAAATGCACAAAACTATGTACATGTTTAATAAACAAAATTTAACCTTCCAGATAGAGACAATTGCCCCCAAATCAACAACTTCATCCACAGGCATAACCTAACATAAAATTAAGGTCATCCATGCTAAAGCACACATTACAGCTTGTATTCCCACGTACACCAATTGCTGTCTGTTCTTTTCTTATCTCTATTCCCCTCCCATGTGTGAAAAACAGCTTGCACACTTTCAGAAAACATTACCTTTTAACCATAAACGTGCACTAGTTACCTTTAAATAAAACTAAATTATGCACTGCTCTGTTAAATACATTAAAATATTAAGGTTGTTGGGGAGGTTATATCACTTCACATAATTTCTTTATTTTTCACTGAAATGCCTGTCATTGTACCTTTAAAGTTTGCATTTCACTCACCAAAGAATGTACAACACTTTGAAGATGAATACATCTGCAGACAGCTTGCCTCCATGTAAAAGTAGGCAGGAATGAAAAACAACAGATACAAACTTGCATATGCTTGAAGGTATCTTTATAAATTTTACTCAGAACAGAATGTACAGAACTCCCCTGGCTAACTGACTTCAGTTAAAGGCATCTTATCTGTCACTGAGAAGATTTGATAATGGTAAAAACACAAGCTAATATCTTTGCAGATAGAACAGTAGCATTTTTCATGGCTTACATCATTTTGTCTTATTTTTCAAGTCTATTTGCAAACAAAAAATGTGTTCATAACTTAAACCAAAGGCATTAATCTAGGTATCCACCCTTGTAAAATCAAGGGAAATTATCATCTTAGTTCTATATGTGATATAATCAGTGCCATTTACACCCATCCCCACCCCAGCAGCCCTGATCACAGCATCACATTAACTTAAACTTGTTTCTGTTCAGCCTTTTTCTATTTTTTATACAACAAAATCCTATATTTCTTACAACTAATAAAACACTTGTTTACTTTTGTATCTCAGACACATACAAGCCACACATTTAAAATACCCCTGACACACTATACAAAAAGTACAGTTTTGTACCTACCATAAATGTAGACGTTCGAGGATCTCCATTGCTGCAGTCCTGACAAATGGGTACTCCGCTGCCCACCATCGGCCCGAATACCAAAGGGCTAGAACCAGCGTCGGTCACGGGCGCCTGAGACTGACGTAAGTACTTGTCAGTACAAATGCGCATGACCGACGCCATAACCTCAGTCTTTCTTGCCTCAGACGTCAGAATGCAAAAAAGAAAACACCACCCAAAAAACCCCAATCTAAAAGAAAAGGGGAAGGAGGGAGGGAGGGAAAATAGGACTGCAGCAATGGAGATCCTCGAACATCTACATTTATGGTAGGTACAAAACTGTACTATGTTCGTCATCTCCCATTGCTGCAGTCCTGACAAATGGGTAGAATCCCAGAGCAACGGAAAAAGGGGGCTGGCCAACTAAATAGCAGGAGGAGCTGCAGACATGCCCTGTAAGACTGCAGTGGCAAACCCAGCCCTAGACCTAGAATAAAGAGGCAAATGATAATGCTTTGTAAAGGTATGTACAGAACTCCAAGTAGCTGCCTCGGGAGATGGTATTCAATGGGGCAAGGGAAAATCAAGGAAAAAGCACCTACATTTGAATGCCATGCTGACTGGAAAAAAATAGTTTAAAATCATCAACACTACAGACTGTACCTAATAAAATATGCCGCTACATCAGTAATTTGCCTTGTGTTGAACACCATTGCCTTTCTTTATCCAAGGCAAACTGTCTCCCAGTACTAGCCAGATCTAACCTACTTCTGGGCTCCCACCTATTCCAATTACTCCGTCAAGATGCCCTTTCTCCACTTGCATTGAAAGTTATCATTACTACCCTTACCTATAACCAAAGAAGTCAAAGTACAGTAGGCTATAATCTCCAAACCCCATCTTCTAAACTGCATAGCTATAACTATAGTTTTGCAGTACTTGATCCAAAACTGTGTCAATCCCTACCTCACTCTCTCACCTAGCACACTATTTTAAGTTTGGGCCCAACTTAGAAGGTATCTGTTTGAGTAATACAAATGCAAATGCTACAGTGTAGGACATATCATTTAATACTTCTCTGCACTACGTTAATTTTTTGCACATCAGTCAGTTACACTGCTATAGTATTGGTCACCATTATGTTTCTGCTTCCTGTAAATATGCACATAGTTCACTTTCACTTTCTCTTTGATCACCATCATACAACGTTTTACCTTTCTCGGTCCCACTGTCTCCTTGGACTCTCTGTCTGTACCATTACTTATTTTACTTGGTCCTGTAAACACCTTGTGCTACCCCCTACAATTTCCAAGGTTAAACCTGCTTCTCACTTTTTTCTTGCTACTTCTCTGATTCCACTTTGCTATTTGTAAACGGTACACTTTAAGATAATGTCATGTTTATAGTTAGTACCCCTCATTTTTGTGACTAGTTTGTTTTATTTGTGTTCCACTGTTTGCTGTAATTTTACATTTTGTTTATACTATTTTGAATGTCACCTGGGCTAGACCTTCAGTTGATCATACTGTGAATTGTGCTCTGTTCTGGTAACCAAAATCTAAATAAAAAGTAGCATTTATACAAAGTTTTTAATGTCAAGTTTCATGAAAAGCACCCCTCACTATAAACACTCAGGTACCCACACATAGACACAGAGATCCTTGTCTAGGCAATTCAGATCCTGTGTCCCAACTCAAAAGAATCATTTCCTCAGTTATAGCCATTTGCTACCCCAATAATTCTGACAGAGTACTCTGTAGGAATTTTGTTTTTAAATCTTCCAGCTCATTACACTCCAAAAAAAAACATTTCCAGTTATTTCTTTCTTCCCATCACACCTCCAACTTTTGCTATCGACCTGAGGAAATTTTTTTTTGAAGTCTGCTTGGGGTGTAAGAATACCTATGCTAATACTTCCAAGCAAAAATTCTGAACCTTCTGGATTTTGTTGCATACCTACGAGCCATACATGTCTTCTCATTATTCCCATGTAAATTGTTTTTACAACATCTCTTTCAAATCTTTTCCAATCTCCTCTGATTGATTCTTATAGTAATCATAAAATATTTATGTTCTACTAACGATCCTCTTTTGAATAGCAGCTTCTCTTCTTGATTCAACAAAAAAACTACCAGAGCAGGTCTTTCACTCTTCTCTTTCTCTTTGCCTATACTCTGATGGTTTACCTTTGAATTGTCGTCCGTCATGTGTCTGACGTGCATAACACTGAAAGTACAGCTGCAAAAAATGACAATGCTGATTCACCATGTGTTTCAATGGCAAATAAGCGAATGCTTTTTTGCCATTCAAATACAAGGATCAAATGTTGGAAATGGCTTTCCAGCAAACCATTTTCGACATTTGATCCTTCAAAGTTCTTCGTATTTCGGTAATACTGGAGGGACAACAGGATGATCGCACATACCATCTGCAACAAAACGAAGGTAAAACTACTCTGATATCTGTCCCTGATAGACAACGCAGCCACTGACCTGCAGTCCAAACTTCTTCTCGGCATCATCCCATGGTATTACCTTACTCTCTCTAGTTCTATGCTCCCAGTACCTCACCTCCTTTACCAGTTTTCTCCAGTAAATTCCTTCCCTCTCTTTCTTATTTTATGTATCTCTCCTCACAGTCATCCCTATTTGCAAAATCTCCTTTCTCTATTCATGTGCTGGTTTAGTTCTTAGAATACTTTCTGCTGCTTTATGAATGTGATACTCTCTATGATGGTTATTATTATTCTCCTTAAGCATCTACATCCAAAAAAATGACTCTCTCTTTATTTCTTCAACTTCCCCCTGCTTCATCATTAACCCTTTCCTCTTTGAATTATAACCTTCTGCATGTGTTATGCATATGAGCCTTAACTGTGTAGCTCTAAAATATCCCTTCAAATCAGCTAATCCTAAACTACCTTATTCTATTGGAAGAATCAACTTATCCCACTTAACTCTTTCCCTCCCAGATAAATTCCTTCAATACTTTATTAATTATTGCCCACAGCTTTTCCTCTGGTTGATAAAATATGCTAACCAGTATATAAAACTAAAGGGACTAAAAATATTGTAACATCAACAAACAAGAGCTTCGAGTTTCTCAGTTTTTGTATTATCTTTTTATTGTCTCTTCCCACATATCCTGTCAAAATAGAAGCCTTTTAATATATCCTCCTAAAGATTTCATGTTATCATGTCCCCATAAATATGGGTATTTCTGAACTAAGTCATGAGTGGGTACATAATTTATGGCTATAGCCGCTTTTATCTTTATTAATTTTATATCCTGAAATGACTTGAAACTATTTCAAACTGTTCCACAACTCTGACATGTCCTTTTCTGGATTTATCAAGTACAAAATGATATAATCTGCAAATAAAGCCAACTTTTCTTGATTACCATATCAACTGTATCCTTGAATATTTGAGTCCCTTATCTTTCCTGGCAATGGCTCTAAATATAAAGCAAATAACAAAGGGAAAAAGGACACCCTTGCCTGGTTCCTCTTTTTAATCACAACATATTGGAGAAGAACCCTCCCACTTTAATTCTTGCCTCCAGTCCGTCATATATCTTCCTAATTAACCTTATTATTGTATCAGGGAATGCAAATGTTTCCACCGCCCTACTCATAAAATCCCAGCTTAATCTGTTAAATGCTTTCTCTGCATCAAGACACACAACAGTGAAATTTTCTTACATTCTGCTTCCCTCTGGATCAGTCTATTAATGTATTTTTTTGTCCCCTCAGACCTCATCTTTGCCATCCCAGCCCCCAGTATCCAATGTCCACAGTGGGTCTAACAGATATTCTCTAACCCCCACCCCCTGGACTTGCTCCTTTCATTTTGCTGGGGCTGGCTATGGCTCCAGATGGTGGCCTGGGGGCTTGTCTCATCTGTGCTTCTGTTCGGGGGGGGGTTACTAAAGACCTACCCACTCCCTTTCCCTAAGGTTGCCACCTTTTCAAATGCCCAAAGTGGGACATTTTTGGTACAAACATCAGATTTTGCAGGCCAAAACATACTCACGGCCAGTACAAAGGACAGAACTTCACTTTTTTAACTAAATAAAAGCTTATTCTTGTAGCATTTTAGTTGTTTATTCTGTTTCTTATTGTTTCTTATAACATTTAGGAGTTTCAGATACAGAATAACTGTTTTATGCAACTATTATATAAAATATAGGAAATAATTTTGTCCTAAAATCTCAAGACATTTCACATTTTTACAATTTATTAGCAGTACACAGCTGCCCAAAGAGGGACTGTCCCTCGCAAGGTGGGACAGGTGGTAACCCTACCTCTCCCTGCCTACCACACTTGATTACAACCTATCAGAGAGGAAACCTCCCACTTTGATTTTTGCCTCTGAGCCCTCATATAGCCTTCTAATTAACCTTATTAGTGTATCAGGAAATGCAAATGCTTCCATTGCCCTACTCATAAAACCCTAGCTTACTCTGTCAAATTAGTTCTCTGCTTCAAGACCCACCAATAACATCAGTATTTTCTTACATTCTGCTTGCCTGTGGATCATCGTTGTTCTGTTAATATTGTCAACTGTTTGCCTCCCATCCACAAAACCACATTGATTGATATCTATTAGTTTTGGCAACATGTTTGTCATTCTTTTAGTCATATAGACATAAACACGTTATAATCATGGTCTAAAATTGAAATGGGTCTATATGAGACTGGGTCTGATGGGTCTTTACCTTCTTTGAATACTACAGCAATCACATCTTTCTTCTGAGATGCTGATGTCCCCCCTCCTTTTAAAATATGGTTAAACAAAATCTTCTAGATCTTTACCACTTTATAACTTTCAAATTTCCATGGGAATACCATCTGTCCCTGGAGACATCCCTGCAGATTGACTATGCATCATTTTATCTCACCTCTCCTATCTTAATTATTAGTTTTTGAGCCTCATCTTCCTTTAATCTTGGCATAATTAGGACTTCCTTAATTATTTCCACTTGTGCTTTTTCTTGGTTTCCACATTCCTTTGATTTATTCATATTTTGATAAAATTCCAAAATATCACTGATTCCTGTATAGGATCTCTGGTTATTTTTCTTATCATAGCCTTCCTACGTTTGGTGACAAAGCTTTATACCTTCTGTTATCTAAGTCGCTCCATTATTTTTGACTTTGTCTAGAACTCTTACCCTAAGAGGTTGGGCATATGATTGGTAACCTTTTATGAATTCGTATTATTGCTTCTTTTTTCCTTTGTCTCTGATAATATGCTGAATATCCATTTGTAAATCCTTTGTCAAATTCACACGCTCCATTATTTCCAAATGTGTCTTCTGAAGTATTACTCATTGCACTCTGCATTTCTTAATATAATTCAGTACTCTTTCCTTTTTGTCTATACCTTTCCAGTGTTGTATCACATGTATACACTAATGTTTGATAGGATGATCTTTTATACAGTTGTTTCTTCTCATGTCCATTTGAAGGTGTGTTACATTTCTCAAGACTTTTTTTTAATGAAAACTCTGAAACAAAAGAAATTAATGCATTTTTAGAACACACACATCCCCTATAAATTTAGAACAAACGCACAAAACTATGTACATTTTTAATAAACAAAATTTAACCTTCCAGATAGAGACAATTGCCCCAAATCAACAACTTCATCCACAGGCATAACCTAACATAAAATTAAGGTCATCCATGCTAAAGCACACATTACAGCTTGTATTCCCACGTACACCAATTGCTGTCTGTTCTTTTCTTATCTCTATTCCCCTCCCATGTGTGAAAAACAGCTTGCACACTTTCAGAAAACATTACCTTTTAACCATAAACGTGCACTAGTTACCTTTAAATAAAACTAAATTATGCACTGCTCTGTTAAATACATTAAAATATTAAGGTTGTTGGGGAGGTTATATCACTTCACATAATTTCTTTATTTTTCGCTGAAATGCCTGTCATTGTACCTTTAAAGTTTGCATTTCACTCACCAAAGAATGTACAACACTTTGAAGATGAATACATCTGCAGACAGCTTGCCTCCATGTAAAAGTAGGCAGGAATGAAAAACTACAGATACAAACTTGCATATGCTTGAAGGTATCTTTATAAATTTTACTCAGAACAGAATGTACAGAATTCCCCTGGCTAACCGACTTCAGTTGAAGGCATCTTATCTGTCCCTGAGAAGATTTGATAATGTTAAAAAAACAAGCTAATATCTTTGCAGACAGAACAGTAGCATTTTTCATGGCTTACATCATTTTGTCTTATTTTTCAAGTCTATTTGCAAACAAAAAATGTGTTCATAACTTAAACCAAAGGCATTAATCTAGGTATCCACCCTTGTAAAATCAAGGGAAATTATCATCTTAGTTCTATATGTGATATAATCAGTGCCATTTACACCCATCCCCACCCCAGCAGCCCTGATCACAGCATCACATTAACTTAAACTTGTTTCTGTTCAGCCTTTTTCTATTTTTTATACAACAAAATCCTATATTTCTTACAACTAATAAAACACTTGTTTACTTTTGTATCTCAGACACATACAAGCCACACATTTAAAATACCCCTGACACACTATACAAAACTGCTTTACAATATAACATGCAGTTTATATAATGAAAGGTTTACTATTGGCATTTCAAATCTGCTTCAGTCGACTGTTTAGAATGTCAACCCGAAATGTGGAATTCAGAATGCCGAAAAGTAAACCAAAGTGAAAATGAATACATTGACAACCATAGTTCAATGTATTCGACATAGCAGGAGGTGACATCACTCACTTCCTGGTATGCACATTAATGTACTGTTAAACTTTACAGTCAGCAGCATACTAATTCTACTATTTTGCAGGGGGACCCCACACCCCCTGCACATTAAATATACCAACTCCGATATCGCACTACATTGAGGAAATGGGCTAATTCCCAGTTCCTCACTGAACCAGGATCCCCATGCACAATGTCAAACCTAAATGCTTGACTTACACTACCCGTTCACTGTAGTGTAGTTGATTCATTTGGGTTTGACATTCTGCCGACTTGAAAACTGCAAATCAACCACATGCCAGTCGGCCAATGCAGTTTCAAGGTTTTCACTGTAAAGCATCATGAAACATTTTATACAAATACTGATAAGAACAAAAATTGTTTTATTTACAGGTACTTATTTTTTTTTCCATTAAGTGTCCTTCTAAACATTAATGACATAGTGTGCAGTATATACTTTACAGTCCACCCACAAGTTTAATGAAGTCCATTTTTTTCTCAGCCAGTGTTATTTGCAAAGCCATATTTCACCAATGTGATTGCTACTTTATACTCTCACATTTATTCATTAATTTCAGTGTTGCTGGTCCTCTTCTTGATCATCTCAATCTCTCGACTCTAGACTCTAGTTCATGTCCAATGTACTCTTGATTCTTCTAGACAATTCCTGTGATTTTTCTGTCTCTCGAGCATTTTTTTGGCACATTGGAAAATGTTTCAAAAGTTTAGACTGTCTATGAACTTTACTGTCAGAAGAATGAGAAACAGTCCCCTCCTGCTTGCTTGCTCACTTTTGTTGGATGAACTTTTTAATTTCCTCCTCAGCCTGTTCTGCATCAAAAAGTTTCTTTGATCCTCCAGGGAAAAAAATACTATGAAGACAGCTGGATACAGCAGCTTGAATCTCACACCTGTTTCTCAACATTCCCTGATTGCTGGGATAAATGTCCTTCTCTTTTGCCTGGGGTACAGTGAATAATCATTTTCTACAAATACTTTGCTTTCTCCAGTTTTTAATACTTTACCCTTCTATCAAAGCTTTGGCAAGATAAACTCTTTCTGTTGGTATGATTGTATGTTTAATAATATCGGTCTTGACTGCCCTATCATGGCCAGGTTTGGAGCATGCACTCATGCCCTTGCAGTTATCAAATCCTGCTGTTGAATACCAGTTCAGTTGCTTATTTGTGTTGTCCTAAAATTAATACAGTCTGTTTCTTCCAGGTTTCTCTAGTACAGTAGAAAATTTCAGGCTTTCTCTGCACATGTCTTCTAAATCTATTTTTTGAAACAGCTCTTCTTGAGAAGCCTCATATGCAGACAGCTTTTTCTTCATTTCAGTCTCTGCTTTTAGTAGTTTTATCAGTGCATCTCAACAGCTAGCTAAAGCTTCTTCCATTTTTTCAAGCCTTTTGTTATTTGATTTGAAAAATCATTTAAATATTTCATTTGTTTTAACCACCTCTGAGTACATTTGATTTATTTTGTCCTCTAAATTACTGGAAGCCATCTCTTGAACCAAAGCTGAAGCTTAAATTTCATTTGCTGAACAGCTGCAGAATCCTTCCCAGGCACTGTTTTCTTTCCACTTTTACTGGCTGGTTTTCTTTCAGGTTTTCCAGATTTCCTCATTGGTGGCATCCAGGGTTTGTACTTACTAGTCAGTAACTGAAGTTTTCCCAAAAAACAGTTTCAATGACACTCCTTTTTCTCATTTTTTGTTTCCACACTGGGAGAGCTGAAGTTAAGCTGTTAATCAGTGTGCAGCCATCATGGAAGTCCCTTCCATGTCTCTTGAGTCTCCACTGGGACTTCCTCCTAGTGACCCATACCTAGTACATGTCCTGTGGGAGGTGCTGGGGTATCCTCACAAGGCACTCAAACCACTTCAACTAACTCCTGTCATCTTGGAGTAGTAGTAAATGTACTCTAGGATCCTTCCAGATTACTGAATTCCTGACTCTGCCACTGACAGTGAATCCAGCTATCCTATGAGGGAACCTTATTTCTCCTGCTTGTGTCCATGATCTCATCCTCTTAGTCACCATCCACAGATCATGACTATAGGTGAGAATGGGGACATAGCTTGTCAAGTAAATTGAAAGTAATTGTCCTATGAAGCTTTCACTTCACCACCATACTTCATTGCAATGCCCAGTAATATAGCTAAAGGGGCAAAGGGGACAACTGCCCCAGCACAAAGGTTAGCAACACTATTGGCCATATGATCCATCATCCCAATTGTTTTGTAAGTGCATGCCAACTTTTAAAAGCTGGTATTGTATTTGCAGTTAAGCCTAAGTGCTGTAGGGCTCCATATGTGGTCTAAACTGTAACACTGCTTGCAATATTGTATTAATCAGTTTACTGCACTTTAAAAGCAAAAAAATATACATTTTTTTTTGTAAAACAAGAGTGCTGTAGCACTCCATGTCTAGTCTAAACTGTAGCAACTGCTTGACTGCTTGCTACATTATAAGAAGCAGTTTGCTACAATTTCATAAGAACTATAGTAGCCTATGCAAGGTATAAACTGAAGCAACTATTTGCTATATTTGTAGCAAGCAGTTTGGTACAGTTTAAAAAGAGAAAAAGATTTTTTTAATAAAATGTGAGAAATGAGGGTTGAGGCAAGGAGCAGAAATAGCACATGATTGGCTCCTGTTTTTCAGCTGTCCCAGGTACCTGATTGTGGACTTTTTTGTTTGCTCTTCCATTGAAGTGCTTGGGCTGGAGGGAGATGTGTTTCTGTCCACTTGCTTGTAAAAGAAGTGGACTTTTTTCCCTTGAAGAACCTAAAGAGTTGGTTGGGGGGAGGGGTGGCATGTGTTTGGGTATTGCACTGTACTGAGGAAGTTATTTTTTTCATATAACAAGAGCGTTGTAGCTCTCCATGTGTGATTCCACTGCTTTCTGCATTATAGGATGCAGTTTGCTACAGTTTACTGAATGTTGTAGCGCTATATGCATTTTATAAACTACAGGATTGGAACCTGATTGCCTTCTGCATTTCAAGAGCCCAAGGTAGCTGATTGCAAAGGTTTTTCTTTTTTTTTCTTTTTTGCTCTTCCATTGAAGAGCTAGAGCAGAAGGGAAGAGATGTGTATCTCGCCACCTAACTGGTGTGCCAGTAGAAGGAGCAGCTTTTCTTTTTTTCACTTTGAGAGCTAAGGGAGGCATGTATTTCAATACTGTACTCTACTGCAAAATTCCTTTTTTTTATGTTAAGAGATGAGGTGATGGGGCACTAGTTCTTGGGACCAGCACAAGGTGCTAATTGATCCAGCTATGCCTCTGCTGCTGCCAGTGCAGTTATCCTGTGGTCAGTCTCCCAATCAACTCTGAATTCATTTGTGGACAAAATCACAATATATTTAATCTGTTCCCCTGAGTTAGGTAATATCTCCTGAACCAAGAGAGAAACATGCTAACTTTCATCCAGTTCTCTTCACACTCAGCAGCAAATCTCTACTTCATACTGAAGATCACAGTCATATGAGATAAATAGGACATCATCATCTGACACCCTTGCATCCTCAAACTGGATACCTTTTAAACCTTATCTGTTCCATGAGATCATGACCATCACACACACACAAACACACACACACACACACACACACACACACACACACACACACACACACACACACACAAACACACACACACACACACACACACACATACACACACACACACACACACACTGAAAGTATTTGACTTTACACTGAGAACATCAGCACAACTGTCACTCCCCAAATATAGGGAGCGAATAGTATGCATTAACAGCCCTGAGACACTATCCTGTTATACTCCCCACAAGACATTACAGAGTGCGCAGTCATGTCTTCTCCATGTCCATAAAACACAAGTAGATAGTATTGGTGAACTCCATCACACCTACAGTTTCTGTGCAAGGACAGAGAGTTGATGTTGATTCATAGTTCCACAGCCATATCATAATATAGTTTGTTCTTCATGAAACAGAAGCTCAACAATTGAAGGAAGTCTACTTTAGAGCATCTGCAATATGTTTCTACAGGAGGAGTGTGATCCCTCTGTAATTCAGAAAACTGTCTTGACCCCCCTTTGGAAAATGCAATGCAAAGTATAAAAAGGCCACATAGATAAACAATTTAGTTAAAATTACAAGAAACACCCAGCAAAGCTACAGTCTCCACTGAGTAATACCTTGAACTTCCTGTAGTGGAGATATGCAGATGACTTCTTAAGGGTCTATAAGCGATTCAGCTACATGGCTTCAGAATACTCATGACTTTTTACTTTTAGAAGTTTTTGCTGGTACATTCAGGCCAAAAAAGGCAAAACCCACTAGTTGTAGACATCCCATGTATTGTCCTTTTTCTTTTTTTCAAAAATGTTTTTTTCAATAAGAACAATAACAGCAGTAAAATATTTACAATCATAATTGAAAAAAGAAAAGTATATACAGAGTCCATAACAAATTTAAACGTTTGTATACATTCAGGAAATCAGTTACAATGTTTGCAATAATAAATGTAGGTTTTCCCAAGCAATTACTTTGTGTGTTAAGTTTTTTGTTTTGAGCTTTATGCTAGAAATTTCTTTATCACATAATGCCGTGGCTAAGTGAATAAATGTATTTTTAAAGGAGAGAGGAGAGTTGATTTTCCAGGGGTTTTTTTATTACAACTTTCCTTGCAACTGTAAGAATTGACCATAGTATATGTACTTGAGTTTTTGGTATAATCTCCAGTATTGTACATTAAATAGGATGAGAGATTCATAAACTACACAATTATCATTCCATAAGGCATTGCAAAAATCTCTAAATTCACTCCAAAATTGAGATAGCATTGTACATGCAACAATCATATGATACCAATCAGCATCTACTGGTTTGCATCTCCAGCAATTCATATAATTATTTTTATACATTTTTGCAATTTTTTGTGGTGTAAAGTAACATCTATAAAAAATTCCAAGTATATATCTTCCAGTATGGGGAGATTGCTGGGGTTTGAAGGATTTTTTTATTGTTAGGAGTAAATTCTTCTTTATTTATTTTAGTAGAGTAATCCCAGTAAGAGGTATTTCTAAAGCTGAAATCAAATCTAATGGTTTTATAAATTAAGGATATAAATGAGGTGCCTTTCAAAGAGCCACTAATAATATTAAACATTAGTTCCAGTATTCTAGGTGTATTCCTTCCATGAGTTTGTAATGAAAATATAGTTTTGTTATAAATGAATTTGCTACATGTTTGTATATCTATCTAGCTGTTATTATGTAGGCTATACCTAGCAATTAAGTAATTAGCTGGATGAATTTTATTTGTGGATAAAAATTGGTTCTAATATAGTAAGTTATTTTCTTTGAGTTCAAGCATTTTATTAATATCAAAGGTGATTAAGCACTCTTTAGTGTGGGAAACTGGCAGGACAAATATTAATAAGTTTTTAATTAACTGGTTGGATTGAGTAAATCTTTTAAACTTTATTAGTATTAAGTTAATAAAGGGGCAGAATTTTAATTTTTGTTTATCTTGTATATATATATTAATGACATATAAAGATATTTCTATGTATTTTAATGAGAGGTTCAATTAGTGTTTTGTTACTAGTTAATAACATTTTTTCATGTATTAATTTCCAGTATGAGTTATATGAGGAATTTATCCATAGAAAAATTGTGTTGAGAATAGCAGCATTTATATAAAAGTCAACATTAGGGAAAGTAATGCCTCCTTCTTATCAACTTGCAGTGTGCCTTTGTAAAGATATCCTAGGTTTTAGAGGGTGCCAGAGAAACTTTAATAAAATATTATTGATCTTTTCTGAAACTTTCTTAGGTGGGGGGAATGATCAGGGACTGACAAATGTAAAGAATTTTTAGTAGTAGTATCATTTTAATTAACATTAATCTGTCTTCAAAGGTAAAATAAAGTTTATTCCAGTTATCTATGAGATTTGTGATTGATTTTGTTAAATTGTTATAACTTATAGAGACTGTTTCTTTGAGATTAGAGTTAAAGCAAATACCTAGATATTTAATTTGTGCAATATCCCAGTTAAAGTGTTTGTAATTTCTCATTTTAGTAGTTACTCTTTTATTAGGAGAATCTGGGTTTTGTTATGGTTAAATTTTAATGCTGATAGATTTTCAAATGTGTCTAGAGCATTAAGTAGGTGATCTAAGGATATATCAATGTCCCCGCTAGTTATTAATAAATCATCAGCAAACAACTGAATCTTTGGGGAAATGTCTCTATTGAGTTTGTAACCTTTAATATGCATTATTTCTGATATAATTAGCCAATGGTTCTACAGGAAGAGCAAAAATTAAGGGGGAAAGGGGACAGTCTTGCTTTGTACCTTTTATGAGTTTAAAGGAAGACGATAGGAAGGGACCTGTCTTTACGAAAGAGACTTCCTTTTTCTGAGCTCATCGGTTGAGTAATTTGATTGTTTGGCCATATTTTAGAAACACAGAGCATAAAAAAAGCCTGATGTCCATAACATTAGGGTGACTTTAAAATACCCCAAATAACATCCAAAGCAAATGGTACAAAAGTCACACAAACAATCAGGCCATTTAGTAAAAAAATTAAATAAAAAAGACCCAGGAAAGCTAGAGTCATCACTGTGTAATACTTTAGTAGAGGCCCATGAGATGTCCTGAATGTATCATTTGCATATATCCCTTGGCCTCTACTAAGGTATTACACAGTGAAATCTCTAGCTTTGCTAGGTCCTCTTTGAAAATTAGAACAATTACCCCACTACCTCATTTGCCAAGACCAAGGTACTATCCAGGTCTTCCCTACAGCACTGAAAACGTGTACTAATCACTAAACACCAGAAGTTTCCTACACATTCAGTATTTACTGACATATCTCATCTATTCTGTCAGCATTTCCTCAGAGGAATTGTTTAACTGCAGTAGCTTCAGTTATTGAAATGAAACCAATTCCACCATCTGCTTCTGGCAGTGCCTCCCCAGAGGATGACATGGTCACCAGATTCAGGAATTACTAAAAGTGTTTCTTCCCCTTCTCAACTATGTGCCATTCGAGATCAGAGCTTTTCCATCTTTGATGATGAGAACATCAAGGCCAGTATCCTAACTCCCCCCTTTTGAGTTACATGGTAGTTTGCCAGACCCTCTTTAATAGTTATGTAGGGCCAAAGGTATGAAAAACAACAGATAATGCCACCAATGCCTAAGATGTCTTACTAACGACTGAACCACCCTTATAGTGGACATAATTTGAAACCACCATGTGTTTCATTAGCCAAAGTTGTTTTCATCTTGCTGCTTTGCGGCCTACATCTTTACTGTCAAGTTTACCAAATTGCTTTATGTGAAATTGAGTATACAATGCCTTACTGAAACTTCAGTAAGCTTATCTACAGTTGTTTCCTGGTTCTTTGTCCTAGTTATTCAGAAAAATTAATTAGATCTGTCAGGCTTGATCATTCCATTATAAATTCTGTTGTCCTTTTAATATCAATAAATGCTAAAACATTCAATTAAACTATCCAAGGGTAGCAGTATAAGAACAACTTCCCAGGAAATGTGACAGCAGAGACAGGTAATCTATGAGGACTATATTCATCAAGACTTTATAGTGTAGTGACATCCTATCACAGTGCTTCTTACTAAGAAGGCTGCATGTAGAACTATGTATACTTGACAACTACCAAAAAGTAACAACAGGGAACCCATAATGCTTTCCATGATTTTCCATGCATCACAATATGGCAAAATTTCCTTTGAAAAATCCATTGTGCTGGGCTATATTTACCAGGCACTAGTGCTTGCAGTGATGTTGCATGCTGTTTACTTGGGAATACTTAATTCCTGAACCATTCAGTTCTATTATGACCCTCACACAGTTTAAATGAGGATTGTAACTACTGTTGGTAAAAGTTCCTATTTTATATGGCTCAAAACAAATCAGCTAAGGGCATATGACTACTAGATTACAAGTCAAGGTCCAAAACAGCATTGCCAGTGTTGTCTAGAATACAACATCAAGTACTGCCATAAATGTCAAAGGTTCAAGTCTGTGACCCACACTTACAGGAGTGCCTCACCTGATGAAAGATGTTTAGGTCTGACAACTTACATTTTTTGTAATAAACTAAATTTCCCACTGACACTTGATATAATCATGTTTTATTTTATTAGTGAAATCTTTTGATTTTTGACACTTGTTGAAGACATTAGGAGAATTTTTAGTAGTAGTATCATTTTAATTAACAATTAACATTAATTAACATTAATCTGTCTTCAAAGGTAAAATAAAGTTTATTCCAGTTATCTATGAGATTTGTGATTGATTTTGTTAAATTGTTATAACTTATAGAGACTGTTTCTTTGAGATTAGAGTTAAAGCAAATACCTAGATATTTAATTTGTGCAATATCCCAGTTAAAGTGTTTGTAATTTCTCATTTTAGTAGTTACTCTTTTATTAGGAGAATCTGGGTTTTGTTATGGTTAAATTTTAATGCTGATAGATTTTCAAATGTGTCTAGAGCATTAAGTAGGTGATCTAAGGATATATCAATGTCCCCGCTAGTTATTAATAAATCATCAGCAAACAACTGAATCTTTGGGGAAATGTCTCTATTGAGTTTGTAACCTTTAATATGCATTATTTCTGATATAATTAGCCAATGGTTCTACAGGAAGAGCAAAAATTAAGGGGGAAAGGGGACAGTCTTGCTTTGTACCTTTTATGAGTTTAAAGGAAGACGATAGGAAGGGACCTGTCTTTACGAAAGAGACTTCCTTTTTCTGAGCTCATCGGTTGAGCGTAATTTGATTGTTTGGCCATATTTTAGAAACACAGAGCATAAAAAAAGCCTGATGTCCATAACATTAGGGTGACTTTAAAATACCCCAAATAACATCCAAAGCAAATGGTACAAAAGTCACACAAACAATCAGGCCATTTAGTAAAAAAATTAAATAAAA
Organism: Protopterus annectens; assembly: GCF_019279795.1. Lineage (NCBI taxonomy): Eukaryota > Metazoa > Chordata > Ceratodontiformes > Protopteridae > Protopterus > Protopterus annectens. The sequence goes on along the minus strand of NC_056746.1, from coordinate 948,911,657 downwards.
AAGACCCAGGAAAGCTAGAGTCATCACTGTGTAATACTTTAGTAGAGGCCCATGAGATGTCCTGAATGTATCATTTGCATATATCCCTTGGCCTCTACTAAGGTATTACACAGTGAAATCTCTAGCTTTGCTAGGTCCTCTTTGAAAATTAGAACAATTACCCCACTACCTCATTTGCCAAGACCAAGGTACTATCCAGGTCTTCCCTACAGCACTGAAAACGTGTACTAATCACTAAACCCCAGAAGTTTCCTACACATTCAGTATTTACTGACATATCTCATCTATTCTGTCAGCATTTCCTCAGAGGAATTGTTTAACTGCAGTAGCTTCAGTTATTGAAATGAAACCAATTCCACCATCTGCTTCTGGCAGTGCCTCCCCAGAGGATTACATGGTCACCAGATTCAGGAATTACTAAAAGTGTTTCTTCCCCTTCTCAACTATGTGCCATTCGAGATCAGAGCTTTTCCATCTTTGATGATGAGAACATCAAGGCCAGTATCCTAACTCCCCCCTTTTGAGTCACATGATAGTTTGCCAGACCCTCTTTAATAGTTATGTAGGGCCAAAAGTATGAAAAACAACAGATAATGCCACCAATGCCTAAGATGTCTTACTAACGACTGAACCACCCTCATAGTGGACATAATTTGAAACCACCATGCGTTTCATTAGCCAAAGTTGTTTTCATCTTGCTGCTTTGCAGCCTACATCTTTACTGTCAAGTTTACCAAATTGCTTTATGTGAAATTGAGTATACGATGCCTTACTGAAACTTCAGTAAGCTTATCTACAGTTGTTTCCTGGTTCTTTGTCCTAGTTATTCAGAAACATTAATTAGATCTGTCAGGCTTGATCATTCCATTATAAATTCTGCTGTCCTTTTAATATCAATAAATGCTAAAACATTCAATTAAACTATCCAAGGGTAGCAGTATAAGAACAACTTCCCAGGAAATGTGATAGCAGAGACAGGTAATCTATGAGGACTATATTCATCAAGACTTTATAGTGTGGTGACATCCTATCACAGTGCTTCTTACTAAGAAGGTTGCATGTAGAACTATGTATACTTGACAACTACCAAAAAGTAACAACAGGGAACCCATGATGCTTTCCATGATGTTCCATACATCAAAATATGGCAAAATTTCCTTTGAAAAATCCATTGTGCTGGGCTATATTTACCAGGCACTAGTGCTTGCAGTGATGTCGCATGCTGTTTACTTGGGAATACTTAATTCCTGAACCACTCAGTTCTATTATGACCCTCACATAGTTTAAATTTGTATTGTAACTACTGTTGGTAAAAGTTCCTATTTTATATGGTTCTAAACAAATCAGATAAGGGCATATGACTACTAGATTACAAGTCAAGGTCCAAAACAGCATTGCCAGTGTTGTCTAGAATACAACATCAAGTACTGCCATAAATGTCAAAGGTTCAAGTCTGTGACCCACACTTACAGGAGTGCCTCACCTGATGAAAGATGTTTAGGTCTGACAACTTACATTTTTTGTAATAAACTAAATTTCCCACTGACACTTGATATAATCATGTTTTATTTTATTAGTGAAATCTTTTGATTTTTGACACTTGTTGAAGACATTAGGTGCAGTTTTGATGGCTTACGTTAGTCAGAGTGTTACCAAATGGACTTTCGTCAGTGCCGAAAGTTTTTGCAACGATGGTCAAAGCATTGCACCAAAAGGGCCTCTTTGTGGTACCCTACCTGGATGCATGGCTCCTGGTTGCTAGTCCAAGGACTCTTAAGAAGTATCCCTGCAATGCATGTTCCAGTTGTTGCACTACTTGGGTAACCATAAGCTGGAAGAAATCCTCTATGTTCTCCTTTTAGAGGATAGCCTTTATAGGTTGAGAGCTGAACATTCTTTGGTACTAGTCATTTCTTCCTTGTGGAAAAACCCAGTGAAAGTTCCAGCCCCTGACTGCAATGAACCTTCTGGGCTTGAGGGTTGCCATGATCCTCATCATGCCCTTTGCACACCTAAAGATGCAGGTATTTCAAATTACTATGAATCATGATTGCAGAGCTACCGCATGCTTGCAAATCTACTCCAGCAGTCAGACCACTCTCTACAGACCCTGGAGTGGTGAACAATTTTCATCAAATTCCTGCATTTAAAAAGTTCAGATTCTGAAAACAAAAGTTTCTTTGGTGTGGTGGGGAACCCAGTTTGTCCCTCAAGTGGTACTCCAGGCCAGTTCTCTCTTTATCACCCAGTTGGAGCTACTGGTAATCTTTCTGACCCTAAAAAACCCTTGAAGTCAGAGGTGCTACTGTGGCCTCTTCTTATTCAATCCTACTACCACCTATCTATTTTGGGGTATCTAAACTAGCAAGGGACACACAGTTCTATACTTTGTGTCACAAGACTGTGCAGCCCTGTCAGAGCGATGAAAAGAGCATCACTAACTCAGCACTTCACATCCCAAGAGATGTGAGCAAGTTGAGGGACTCTTTGTGATGCTGCTCCTACCCCCTCGTGGAGCTGTGGGTTTGCGATGCTCCTCCATCCCTCTCCCGGAGCTGTGGGTTATGATGCTCCTCCATCCCTCTCCCGGAGCTGTGGGTTATGGTGCTCCTCCATCACTCTCCCGGAGCTGTGGGTTATGATGCTCCTCCATCCCTCTCCCAGAGCTGTGGGTTATGATGCTCCTCCATCCCTCTCCCGGAGCTGTGGGTTATGGTGCTCCTCCATCCCTCTCCCAGAGCTGTGGGTTATGATGCTCCTCCATCCCTCTCCCGGAGCTGTGGGTTATGATGCTCCTCCATCCCTCTCCCGGAGCTGTGGGTTATGATGCTCCTCCATCCCTCTCCCGGAGCTGTGGGTTATGATGCTCCTCCATCCCTCTCCCAGAGCTGTGGGTTATGATGCTCCTCCATCCCTCTCCCGGAGCTGTGGGTTATGATGCTCCTCCATCCCTCTCCTGGAGCTGTGGGTTATGATGCTCCTCCATCCCTCTCCCGGAGCTGTGGGTTATGATGCTCCTCCAACCATCAACTGGAGCTGTGGGTTTGGAAAACACTATAAATCCAACTCTTTCAGAAGTGGGATACCCAGGAGATTACATTTTTGTGGTAATTCATACATTTTCCTCCTTTTCTGCTTTGTGAAGTATGACAGGAAACATGGTGGTGTGGTGACTGCATCGTAGATATTACTGTATGCCTTCCTAAAACTCCTGCATTTCAGCACAAGTTAAGGGCTAAATGATCAAAAACTCATTTTTGTCACCCTCTGGTGGCAAAAGTAGGCATAATGTCAGACAGCCATCTCGCAGCGGGTACGGGTTCTAGCAAGGATGCTTCTATGGTTAGGGAGGCACCTGCTGCACTGCAAGTCCTCTACCATGATGTCGACCCCTTGATCCCATTACTCTTCTTGACAAGGTCCCAGAGATTACTGAAGCTGCTAAGAAGCCTTCCACCTTGCAAGCTAATGGTTGTAAGTTGAGGCAGATCTCAGTATGGTAGATCAGTACCTTCCACCTCCCCAGTCTCTTAGCATGCAAAGGATCCTTACACACCACAAGTATCTGCATGAGCCATAGCTAGATTATATTATGTCCTGTGCAATTCCCCAATCTGGCAACAAGCTACTTTACAAAATGTAGTGTTACAACAAAGAATAATCGACTAACACAAGGTACATACGTTTTGGCTGTCCTTATGGGCGACAGGCTTCTGGCCCAGTTGTGGATGATGATCGATCATTTTCATAAAAGAGTGTTGTCTTTCCATTCTTTTAGGTTCATAGGTTCATAGGCTGGTACTAGGCTATCTGCCTGAAGGCATTTATAAGAAAGCCAGAATGTGTTGGCTTGTGCCGCCCCCTTCGATTAGTTCCCTGTGCCTCTGTCCAGTAGAGCCATTGAACTGATCCCCGAGGTAAACTTTCTGCTTCCTATCCACTCATCAAGGTTTCTTTTGAAAAGTGTTAGCGAGGAGCTCTGCCTAATGTAGATTGGGATCTTGTTCCAAAGCATGGGAAGTCTCTGGGACAGGAATCTATCCCTAAAGCACGTCCTCTTTATTGTTGTGGTGAGGTTTAGATCCCTAGAGCATGTGGCTCGAGGGGGAAAGGTTTTCTTTAGGTGGAGCATGTCCATCAATTCTGGGTTGGACATGGCCTTGTATGTTAGGCAGAGATCACCTCTGAGCATGCGGTATGCAACCGAGTACAACTGGAGTTTCTTCAGTCGAGCTGCATAGGGTATTTGTTTGAGGCCAGTGATCCTCTTGGTGAGGTACTTCTGTGGTCTTTCCAGCTGTTGCAGGCATCTTGTAAGGTACATCCCTAATGGGGCATTGCACTCTATGATGGGTCTGATGAGTGATGAGTAGAGGGGCACAATGACCTTTTTGATCTTGATGTGAACCCTTTTGTAATTAGGTGGGCCACGTAGAAGGATTTTCTAACCACTTTGGCAATGTGATTATCAAAGGTGAGATTACTATCTACTTGGGTCTCCAGATCTCTTATTACATCTTCTGTATTTAGGGGACTACCACCTATGTGGTAGTTTGTGGGTACTTTGTTTTTTCCAAAGGGGATGACTATGCACTTTTTGGCATTTAACTTGAGGCCATGATTTTGACATCAGGTATCCGTCTCAGTGAGACCCTTTTGGAGGATGTCTGTGTCAGCCGGAGAGTCAATTACAGCCCCTAGTTTGCAGTCATCTGCGAACTTGGTCAGCCATAGTCCTCCTGTGCTTGCCTGTTCCTCTGAGAAGTATATGCCGAACAGGAGGGGTCCTAGGACTGAGCCCTGGGGAACGCCACTTGTAACCGGTTTAGAGTCAGACCTAGCTCCCACAACTCTCACCATGTGGGTTCTATCCATGAGCCAGTTGGCAACCCATCTTGTGACGTAGGGGTTTATGTTCAGGCTGGTTAGCTTGTCTATAATACCAGAATGGGGAATGGTGTTGAAGGCCTTAGCGAGGTCTAGGTAGGCTGTGTGTATCACCTTTCCCTCGTCTATAGCCTTGTTAACTGTCTCAAAGAAGTCCACCAGGTTTAGGAGGCATGATCTGCCCTTAACAAAGCCAAACTGGGTAGGGTCCAGTGCTTGGAGGTTCCCAATGTCTCTGTTAATGAGTTCCATGATGATGCGCTCCATAGCCTTGCAGACCAAGCTAATCAGGCTTATAGGGCGATAGTTCCCAGGGTCTGTTGTGGCTCCACCTTTGTGAAGTGGAATAACCATTGCTGTGTGCCACTCTATGGGTATGTAACCTGTGGAGAGGCTGAGTTTGAACAGTGTGTTTAGGTGAGGAGTTAGTTCATCTTTGAGCTTGTGTAGGACACAGCCTACATGAGCGACAATGTTTTTTTGAAAAAAAAAATTAAGTGTAGCCAGTTCAAATTTAGTACATTTCCCAGACTCATGCATTCATAGATTCATAAATATTCCAAGGTCATGAAGTTTCATGACTGTTCCTGCCTTGTCCATAGCCTCCCTCATGCAGCACCTCCTTCCTCCATGAGGGTCTTACCTGTCAAGTCTGTAGTAAGTTTGTGTATACCCATCCAGTCATCTAGCTTATGTTTAAAGGACGATAGTGAGCTGTACTACTTAGCATGCAGGGAGAGTTTATGCCAAATGTTTGGGATGTGCTGGGTTATAACTCTGTCCCTCAATCATGTTTTATATATCTGCTCTTAAAGATTTAGGTCCCTGGTTCAAGGGAAATATTGGACTTGCAGAGAAACAGGTGGTCCAGGACAACTGGGTCTATAATGACTCAGTAAGCAAGAAAGAGATCTCCTCTCAAAAGTCTATGAGACACTGAATAATGGGATAGAGTTTCCAGTCTATCTTGGTACGTCAGGGACTTAAGGCCAGTTACCTTTTTCGGTTAGAAACCTTTGGGATCTTTCTAATTGTTTGATATGTTTAGTCAAGTACATCCCAAAGGGGGCATTGTACAATGCTAAGTATAAGGGAGTGATTACCTCTTCAGGGTTGTTATATTGGTTAAGGTGTTTACCATAAGACAGAAGAGATAGAGTTTAATTCTCACCTTTGAAACAGAACTTGGCTAGGCTTAAAATGGCCCACAAGGTTAACTAGTCTAGTACTTACTTATGAAACTGTGGTATTCCTTTGGCAATTAGCTGGACTAAATAAAAGTGTTTCCTGACGACCACTGTTACATTGGTCTGTTGCCATGGATATGAACTTTCCCACTATCTCTGTTACCAGCTTGGTGGATATGGGCATCCCAAGGCAAAGTAGAAATTGCCTCATGTTTACTGACAACCAGTAAATTCTATAACAAACTGATATGGTATGTGTGAGAGATGTACTTACACAATGTCGCTGGAGGCAAAGCTCTGACATAAAAGTACTCCTAATGTCAATAAGGTTGTCCATAGTACACATTCTGCACTCATCACACACAATTCATAGCAGACATATAGACCCACATATGCTGAGGCATTTAAGTTTAGCCTTCCTAAACCCTAATGACATCCAAGAAAAAGTACACATAACAAATATCCTCAGCAGCCCCAAATGCACTCTTGCAAAACAACACCCACATCAACACATAAAGCCACATCTCATGAAGCCTCTACTTCTAAGTCCAATAAGGAAAGCCACCACACAATCCAACATTCTGGTCATTGGAGACTCCACCATGAGACACACTGATGTCCCTCTCACCAGGCTGAGTAAGGAGAAAGCCATGGTCAGTTGCTTATCAGGGGCTAGGATCTACCATATTATTCATGCACTTAGGTCACTGGACCACAATTACTAGTATGACTCAGTCATAGTCCATGTGGGTGCAAATGACCTGAGATGTACCTCCCTAGACTACATGAAGAGAGACATCATTGAGCTCTCAGAATGTGTGTCCCAGGCTGGTATGAGCCTAGCATTGAGCAGCATTTTACTTTTTACGAGTATGATGCCACAATACGAACAAAAAGATGACTGATTTAATAATTGGCTTAGTTTCTGGTGTCATTCTAAGGGGGTGTAATATTTGTCAGCATGGAAGGAGATGGTCAACAGACCACACTACTTTGCCAGGGATGGTCTGCACCTCTCCCCTCTAGGCTTCTGAATATTAGCTAAAACATTGTCTTCCTCCATAGTGCCTTTTTGAGGCAATGCTAAACTGAAAGTACTTCTGAAATAGCAAATCAGAACCTAGAAAATCTAAGCTATTACTGCTCAGTGCTAGGAGTCTAAACAAAAAAATTCCACAACCTGGAAGCTTTTAGAGAATGCTGATGTATGTGCAGTCACTAGAACATGGTTTAAAGCCGTAGACAGCACACCGACAGTGCAAGGTTATAATGCCTTCCACACATTTAGACCAGCTGCTACACAGACAGGGGCTAAAAGTGGAGGCGTCTCGATTTACATCAGAAATAAATATACCTCAAGGCTGGTCAAACAGGACAATGCACTTGAGATGCCCCATGTTCAAATCACCATAGGCAAAAATCCAATACCACTTCCTTGCAAGCTATATGACCCAGGAAAGCCATACCATATATTTAAACTTACTAGAAACACTCACCATCCAACCCAATACCATATTTATGGGTGACTTTAATTATGCCATTATTAACTGGAAATACTATACAACACCAAACATACAGGCACAGAGATTCTTGGATTTTATAAACACAAACTCCCTGGGCCATATTGTCAATACTCCAAACAGGGATTCAACCATACTCGATCTGGTCCTCAATAATATGGGAGAGTGCTGCAGACGCCCTAGTGTAATGCCTTCATTGATAAGGTTAGACCACAAAATGATCTCCTTTGAAGTAAGAATAAAAACTGGACCCCCAACTAAACCTGGAATATTAAGGAATTACTGTAAGGCTAACTTCCTGCTATTAAGTGATAATCTGGCAAAATTGCAAGAATCCATAAACTCTGAGAACACTGTTGCCTATGCAGAAGTGTTCACAGAAACCCTATGCAAGCATGTTAATTGCTACATGGAGGTAGTTGTATCCACCAGAAAAAGTACAGAACTAACTCAAAAAACAAGCTACCCTAGTGGAATCACAAAATCAGTAGGCTGTATGACAGAAGGAAAACCATGGCAAAAATTAAGAGGTGCAGCAACCAGTAGGATAAAAGCACTCTCACCAAACTAAACAAACACCTCAGAGGACAAATAAAGTCTACCAAAGCCAAATTTGAGGCAAATTTTGCCTTCCCAGGCCATGGACAAAACAAAACAAAAAAAAACCTTTATTCAGCTGCTTTTACAGTATTTGTGTTTTCTCTTCCTACTCTATCACTTCATCTTGGTTTTTCTGCTACTTGTCCTCTAAAGTGTTCAATTGCATCTTCTCTGCTGCATTTATTACTGCTAGTTTTTAGCCTGTTTAAATTTTATATGTTATTCTAAGCCTCTTAGTTTTGGTTTAAGCACTTGGGCTTTAGGCCTGCCCCTTAACTCTCCCTGGTCTCTCTCCCTCACATTCTGACAAATATGGATGGATAATTTCCTATGGTTTCTCCTGCCAGCCTGGTTGCTATAGGCATCCTGAAACAGTGTAGCAACTGCCTCATGTACATGGACAACCATCTACTACTACTACCTAGGAACACAATTTGTGAGAGATGCAATTACATAAAGAAGGTAGAGTCTAGGCTCTCTCCCTCACAAGCCAACACATCTGGCACTGAGAAGGTTGTCAACACAATCGCTACACCTCAAACACCACCCACAACTACACAACACAGACCCACATCTGCAGAGGTTCTCAACAAAAACAAACCCAAACAAAGGAGACCTCAGAGGTAAAAACACATGAGAACTCCACAACCCTTCACACCACATACCACGCATAGTCCACATGCCAGTGTCTCACAACTACTAAGGCCTAACCATAAACCCAACATATTAGTTGTAGGAGACTCCATTGTGAGACACACAGATGTGCCTCTCACCAGGCTGGATAAGGAGAAAGTCACGGTTAGTTGTTTGTCAAGTGCCAGAATCTGCCATATCATACAGAAACTCAAGTCTCTCAGCAACAGGTGCTGTTATGACTCCATCATAGTCCATGTTAGCGTGAATGACTTGAGATATACCTCCTGGACTATATGAATAGAGACATGATTGAGATTGCTGAATATGTGTCCCAGGCAGGTATGTCCCTAGCCTTAAGCAGCATTCTACCATCACCCAAAATGATGCCACAATATAAACAGAAAATGACTGACTTTAACAATTGGCTTAGTTGCTGGTGTCATTCCAGGGGGATCCAGTGCCTGACAGCCTGAGAAGATATGATTGACAGACCATGATGCTTTGCTAGAGATGGCCTGCATCTGTCTCACTTGGGCTTCAGGCTTCTGGCAAAGGCCCTTGCCTCCACCATAGTGCCTTTTTTAGGAACAGTCATGAGGTATATCTGATGCAAGCAAATCTGAACTGAAAAAGTCATTATTGAGGTTTGGATGTGATACATAAGAAATTAACATCAGGTTTGAAGTACCAGTATCAGCTGTCTTCTCAGAAGAGCTTGTCCCATGTTATGTTGACATTGTTTGCTTCTCAGTACCAGTCATGGGTGAGTAGGAGGAGGAGGAGGAGATAAACTGCAGAATCATGCTCTAGAAGGGATTCTTGATACATCCAGGGGGCTGAAAGAGTGAACAAAGTACAGTGTCAGACTCTGAGTCAGAGCATTCAACTTTGGATTCTTTAGTGTTAGCCTCATGATTCAAAATAATGTAACTGATTTTCTTTACAGAATTACAGGTGTGTAAAGCAGAAGAAAGTAAACAGAAGTGAATTACCTAAATGAGTAAAATGACATCAGGATAGCAAATGAAAATCAAAATTGCCTCTAAACCACCACTGCTCAACAGTGGAGGTACTTGCATGCATAAAGAATCTCCAGTATCCTACCTATGGATGATTTTCCCAACCATATTATTAATTTATGGTAGCTATATCTAAGTAATCCTTCCTGCTCTGAAAAACGCAGATGTCAACAGTTAACAATTCATTATGTCCGCACAGGTTTTATTCAGCTTTCCACATTTCTCTCACCATCTTACACCTAAGCAAGCTATGTTAAGACACTCACAACATGCATTGCTTGGGCCAAATGTGCATCCTTGCAGTTACACTACTCAGTTCCCTGTCCTGACAGACTAGCCACATTGGCATTATTGGCATCCCTCCTGTGGTAAATTATCATATTGTAGCAATCCCAAGCTGCATCTGAGAAGCTTGATGTTTTGCCGACTGACTGTGTAACCAGCTTAAGGTATTGTGATATGTAGCTGTTGTGCATTTTCTACCTTCCTGGTAAGGTTGAAACGTTTTGAGAGCCCTAGCCTCAAATGTTCCTTCTCTGTAACTGTATGAATTTCCTCTCTGGTTGAAGTCTATGGCAGAGATTCATCACAGAATATTTTCTCCATTTAAAGAGGCTTGACTAAGTACAGCCAGAGGACAATTGCTTGAAGTAACTATCTCCACAATAAACTTCTGAATATATTCAGGTCTATTACAGAGTGTCCATTCAAGGTTCATTCAATTTCTGAAATGCCTGCTCACAAGCTGGTGTCCATATATCTGTATCAGCTATTTTTTAATTGAGGTCTGTAAGCAGAGTGACTGTTGTGCTTTGGTGAGGGACAGACTTCCTGTAATACTCCTCTGTCCTTAGGAATGCTCTTACTTACTTTTTAGTAACAGCCATTCTCAAAGATTAAACAGCTTCCACCTTGGTAGGCTCCGCCTGGATTTTGGCACCATCCATCTGATGACCAAGATAAGACACTTATGTTATTCCCACATCACATTTACTTTCATTAATAGTTAACCCTGCTCCTCTCAGTCTACTCAGCATCTCCCTAACATGATGAACATGTTGCTGCCATGGTAAGTTATAGACTGAAAAATTATCAATATTAGATAAAGACCATAGTATTTAGCTCCTGATAAAAAGCTATCCACTAGTCCCTGGAAAGTTTCTGGCACATTTTTCATTCCAAAGGGCATTTTAGTGAAATAATAACAACTGAAAGTGGTAACAAAAGCTGGCCTCTACTTGTTGTGGATGGCAATGGTACATCTCAGAAAGCCTTAGTCATGTTAGTGCTAATCAGCTATGTAGTTGCATTCAACTGCTGTTAAGGTTTTATCTCTCCTGGATATTGAGTAAAGCATTTGACTTTGTGTGGTTGTTGGCTTTTCTGTAATATACATGAAACCTGTCGGTCTCAACCTTTTTGGCACTAACACTACGAGTGAGCCTCAGGGACTATTGGATTCCTGGATTTTTGAATTATTCATGAGGGAGGAATTGCAGATTTTCCTCCCACATAGCCACTCCAGTGGCATAGATGGATAAAGTCCTGACTATGACCCAGGTGATCTGGGTTTAATGAGCGGCTTGGGTGACTGACAAAATGGCAGGAAAGGCTGGGTGTAGCTATTCTGGGGAGAGAAGTACATGGTCAGTTCCTTGTGGTGATCCTTGGCAGAGGCTTGCGACATCGTTGGAGGTGGCGTGGTCCACAAGGTAGGATGTAGGTCTGTCTGAGCTGCTGCAAAGGTGGGGTGATATGCTGCTAGCTTACACTGCAAACCAAAACATGTTGCTGCAGGAGAGGGGAGGAAATGGGTAGGTCATACAGTGAAAAAAATAAAATAAACATTGATGGATGCAAAGATATGCCAAGTCCCTGGGATGCCTGTGGTTCCACAACTAGCCTCAGCAATAAGTTGGGGGGGGGGGTAGCTGGCAGACTAAGCATGAATGAAGCACTGGGGTTCCAGGCTGGTACCACTCAGGGAAAGGAGAGACAAAAAAAGATGTTCCTCGTACATGGTTTGCTTTATTCTTCCAGCTGCTCTGTAGGCAGTCTGTTTAATTGCTCACAGTGTACCTGTATCCATACATTGTGAGTCCAAATACACTACACATGCATTACACATAACAAAATGCTTGATAAGAGGTTCATGCCTAAGGGACTAAACATAGCTTTCACTACATCACTCCATGAGGCATGAATCAAACCATCTCTGTGACCACATCAAGCAACCTATCCATTCTAAACTAGAGGGAAAACTAGTGAATTGTGCATGCAGTCTCCAGGACAGTAGGCAGCAGGAAAACATCGTGGTCACTTGACATAAAACTGAGGCAGTGAACAGTTTGTACCATGATTCCAGTAAAGCCTTCAGCTTAGAGTAAAAAAATCACAAGCCAGACAATCAAGAGTTTGGATAGAAAGTGGAAGCTTTGAGGTGTTTTATGTAATTCATTCACAGTGTGGCATTCATGCTAAGCTACCTCACCTGTCTTGATGAGCACACCTTTGTCTTCCTGATCAGTCTCTCACTCAATTACTAAATAATTTCCTTATTAAGAATTGCCTATTTAATTGTTTAAGAACCACTAAGTGCAATGCACTTCAGTACCTGTTACAATGAGGTGACAACTGCTATGGAACTTTGGAATGGTCAAAAGTCTTTCTTAGAAAACGTGTTATAATTAGGTTCCCTATTATATTATCAAAAGTTGATTTCAATGAACGCTCACATGAGCAAAAACGCTGGAAATTGAAAAGGTGTTTGTGGGGTCGTGGTACAGTGAGGAGTGGGATATTTGCCCTTTCCTCACTGTAGTGCGATCTTGGAGTTGGAATATATAGTTAGCGGGGGATGTGGGGCGCAGTCTCCCACAATAAGAAGTTTGATTTCCAGCGTTTTTCGCTCATGTGAGCATTCGCTGAAATCAACTTTCGATAATATAATATAGACCCTTATAATTACTAAAACTCATGTCTATATCACATACATCTGTCTCAGTTCATGATGTTAACTACTAATCCACATTTGTAGCATGTTAAGCTGTGTATATGATGGACTTTCAGTGTGGGAAAGAATAAGTGGGTATAGAGCTCCTAATAACATTCTCACATTTTCTACTTGGCACAAGTTTTATTTAGTTTGCTCTCCTGATTTCTAAAGGAAGTTTAGAAAATCCAAGAGTCTTAACATCTGTATTATTCTAGTTAAAAACCTCAGCACAAGTAACTAGGGAACTCAAAAGTAGCTTTGTGTCAGAGAAGCAAACTATTTACCCTTGCCTTTGGTGACCTGGAACCCACAAGTACACCTGAGCATATGAGAGTCAGGCAGGGGGAGCAAATGAGCAGCTGACATCCATCTTCTTGATTTTGGTAGGGGGAGGGGTATGGGCTCAGACTGCAAACAGTAACTGTGACTTCTGGTAATCAGAAGGATTTCATTTTGAGACTTCAGACTAATCAAGATTGGGGTCTATATTCCAACAGCAAAACCTCACTTACGCCAATACCTAAACTCTGACATAGAAATAGCGAACCGTGAAAACACCGAACGTCCTGAAGCACGAAATTTGAAATATAGAATTGCCATAGTTTAGCCCTAATCCGGTATAGCTCCCTAACATAAATGTGCAATAGTTACGGACCTTAGGGTTAGGGTGAGGGCTAAGGTAAGTGCATACGTAGTAATACATGCAACCTTTACTTTAGGGTTAGAAGTAGGGTATTGGTAAGTGTATGTATAGTAATATAGTTGTGTAGCTGAATGTATATGTATATTATACTTTTCCCGTAGCTGGGTGTTTGTTTATAGTTAGATACATTTGTGTGTAGTGAATGTTTGATTAGGATATGGAATATATAGGTGAAGGGTAGATATGGGGAAGTGTGGATTATTTATTTTGTTTGGGTAGGTAGTACGTAGTGGGCGGTGGGGTTGGCCAACTATGGCAATTCAATATTTCGAATTTCGAGCTTCAGGACGTTCGGTGTTTTTGCGGTTCACTATTTATGTGTCGGCGTTTAGGTATCCATATAAGTGAGGTTTCGGGATTTTAATATAGACTCTCAAGATTGTATGCATAGCACCTCATGAAGGCTCGAACAATGTCAGAATGCTGACACACTTTTTAACCCACCCCCCCACACCCCCAGGGAAAGTAGGATGTAGAATAAAGTACACTGTTCTGTTTATGTGGTTACAAGCTGTCCATCTGCAAGTCTCACCTCATGTAACTGAGAAACTCATCCATGGATTACAGAAGCACACTCCGTACTGGGTGAGGCTTAGTCACCACTGAAAGTGGCAAAGGGGAAGAGTAGTTATAAAGACAACATGGCCACTGCTGTCCGCAACAGAACACCTCTTCCAAAATTAACCTCAAACTTATGAGAAACATCTCTTTTACAAATTTTGCATCAGTGAGTGAATCCATCAAGTTTGTACATCATGATTTGTAAAAGCAATGCTGTCTGAGTTTCATTTTGTTTCTTGTGTTGATAAACATAACTTCTTTAATTTTAACTATTTTATTTTTGAAGACACATATGATTTAATGAGTTGACTTCTGTGATGTCATTTCAGAAAGAGTAGAACAGTAGTGATATCTGGGAAAGTATTGCCATTTTTCATTGAACTGTGTACATTAAATAGGTTGTAACCTCTTTCATAGCCATCCACATCTTGTTTTCCTGTACTAAAGTGTAATCGACCAGTGCAAGGAAGACACATATTGTATAAATGCAGTTTATGATGCGTAGCAGCAGAGGGACTACCAAAGACTAATGTTACTTACTGTAAATCTCTTAAAAATCTCATTAGATGTTACAGCTGTCATTCCAAATCTGAGCTTCACCATTAGTGAGTAGTTCTTCATTTTACTTTCCTGACAGTTAGTAACACACAGTCGAAAAGAAATGTTTTTCCCTTCATAGACTTAAATGAAAAATGAAAAATCACACCACAAAGAATCAGTCATCACAAACTGTAAATATGTCAGCCTGCGATGAGTTCTTCATTTGTATTTATTACCCACTTTATATAAATTACACTAAATGCTGTTTTATCAATGCTTCATTAATGTATCACAAATGGGTAGATGCCTGCCTTGTCGTTTGTAATTATTTTGAAAGAGATCTAATGCAGAGGTTCATTTTACAGGCATATCCATTGTCTTTAATATCTCTGGCCAATGCACAATGAAGCAGTGGCTACTGCCTTTTCTCCCACTTTAAAGTTCAAGAAAGCTGGAAATGTCTATCCTTTTGTTTTCTAGAAAATAAACACTACCCGTAAAACAACATAGTATGCTATGGACTTTCTGTAGCAAGAAACTAAGAGGTAAAATAATTTCTTCAGATATCTAAGACCAGATTTAAAAAAAAGTGATAGAAGAAATGTAAAAAAGGCGCTTTCACACTGTTTGTAGTACATACAGCAAAGAGAGAAATATAGGTACTCTCTTGTTAAATCCATAGTAGGAAGATAGAAGCTGTACAGATGGAGAGACAAACGGCTGTAGAGAAAGAACCAGACAGTGATTGTGAGGGGAAGGATTTGTCAGAAAAAGACCTCACAGTGTGCAGAAGTAATTGGGATTCTATGATGGCAATGTATACAGTAGGCACACAGTAAGTATGGCACTGCCATAGAGAAGAGAATAAATCTGTTTGCATATGTTACTACATTGATATGTACTAAGAATGTAAAGATGGATCTAGAGAAGCTAATTGGCCCAAAAATATGTCAGGTTTGATTTAATCAAATACATGCAGGTACTGTTTCTGGGAATGGATAACTCATGGAATGATATAGGTGCTACAATAGAGATTTTTAACAAAGGCACTACACATTTATGGTTGCAACTAGTGTATCCATTCTACCCTTTGCTGGATGAGGCCAAGCCATTTGCTTGCTAAGGGCTTCCCTTTTCATCAGAGCACAATGAGTTGTACTTCAGGACCTGCCAGTACAACCTGCAGATAGGCACTCCTGCTTATTCTGGTAGTCATTCATAGATCACAAAGAAAGCTCACGGGATTGCTTACATTAATGCAGAAAGTCTATCAGGTTGACTGATCTTGGAACTTATATTTCCCAGGTATCTGCATTCTGACTTAAAGCAGAAGCTGACTGCCCTACACTCCCAGAGCTGCATGAACCCATGCCCCCACCTGCAGGTAGATAAAGCTGACAAAATTGGAGGAAGGCATTGCTTCAGTTAAGTCATGTCCTGTGAGACTGAATTGAAGGAAATGGAAGAGAATGCATTACAGGTTACTGTTGGTCCTGATAAAAATAATGGTCGATTGCACTTCTAGTATACTTAAAGCAGGTACTTCTGGACTCAGATCTTTTTCTGGGCCTATCCAGGGTATAGCTAGGAAAGTTTTTATTTTATTTTTTTTTTTCCTGGCTAATGTGAATGTGAATTGTCAGAGAAGCAAATTCTAAAGCATTGTTGAGTCCTCCAGTATCCACTAATCCTCGTTTATACCTTTCCGTTCTCTTTCCTAATCCTGCTCTTACTCCACTTCAGTAGCTAATCATACCTTCTCTCACCTATCCTTACATTATGCCTTTCATTTTCTTTGATAAACATTTTTCTATATCATATAATTTCTTCCCATAAACTGTTGCCCATTATATATATATATATAAAAGTTTGCTGTGACAAACCGTGTCAAAGGCTTTAGACAAGTTTAGAAATAAGTTGAAGACTACTTTGTCATTATCTCTAGCTTTATTGACAGTATCTATATAGGTTAAAAGTGCAGTGTTAGTACCATGGGAAGGACAGAAGCCATATCATGTGAGGAACAGGAGTTCTTCCTACAGGAGATAGTTTAGCAATTGTTTTTGAATACATTTGTCAAGTATTTTGGAGAGGGGCAGGTAAGATTGTCACAGGTCTAAAGTTATTAATGTCTGTTGAATTTCCTCTTTTGTGCAGATAGATAATGTGTGACTTTTTTTCAGAGATAGGAAATGTGGAATTCCTGGACTGACCTGTTTATAAGGACTGAGACAGGGTAGGCAATGCTATTGGCTGCTATTTCAAGGTATTCACTTGGAAGGTCATCAGCTGAAGTAAAGCGTGGCTTGAGTTTGTTTAAGAATAGTTTTATATAGGATGTGGGCACAGGTTTGAAAGTGAAAGTGGATGTTGTGATACTTGACTGCTGAGCAGGTTTAGGATTAGATGTTGGGGAATCCTTGGTTAGAGATGCTATACTATCGATAAAAAGAGTTGAATTGTATTGCGGTTTTGAGTGATGAAGTGTTAGGGTTGAATTTATGGCCTTGATGCAAGATTTCTTTAATGTCTGTCCAGAAATTTTTAGAGCTGTGTTTACTATTATTGTGAAAGTTATTATAGTACATTTTTGTCTTCATTAATTTGCTTTTTAGTACAATTGTGAAGCATTCCGAAGTTTTCAAGATATTGTGGTGTTTTATATTTTTGCCATTCTTACCATGCTTTTTCTCTATCCTGCATTAGCATTCTACTCATTTTGGATTACCTTTTGGAGGTGCTAATTGCAGCTAAAGAAATTGCCTATCCCATCTCCATCCTTATAAATAGAACAATTTTAGAAAGCAAAATCCCTTCCATATGGAAAGTATCTCACATCATCCCTCTACACAAAGGTGGATCATCTACCGAGCTCTCCAACTTTCGGCCTATCGTCTTACTCTCTCCAATAGCTAAAATAATGGAAAAGTGTATACACAAGCAACTACTTGCCCACCTTCTCCATAACAATTTACTTGCCGACTGCCAGCATGGTTTTAGGCCATTCCATAGCACAACTGCCCTGCTATCCTTTTCTGACTCCATAAACAAAAATCGTAACAATAATACTTTCTCCTCTGCACTATTTATTGACCTTTCGAAAGCCTTCGATATGGTGAACCATAACATGCTTATTGACATACTAAAAGCCCAATCACTCGACACACAAGCACTACATTGGTTTAAATCCTATCTTGAAAACAGACAGCAAGCAGTACTTTGGGATAATAATCTTTCTACTTCCCTCCCTGTAAACATTGGAGTACCACAAGGCTCTATATTAGGACCTCTTCTCTTTTCATTGTTTATTAATGATCTACATACCAAAATTCCTCAAGCCACCTGAATACAATATGCAGATGACTCAACTTTAATTTGTTCAGCCAAGTCCATAACCTCTCTCCAGTCCCTCACTCAAACAGTATTTAACAGTGTTGAAAATTGGTTTATGCAACACTGTCTCCTTTTAAACCCCAAAAAAACAAAATTATTGCTCTTTGCTCCTACTCATAAGTCACCTCATCTGCACCTCACAGTAACCTCTAACAATGGAACTAACATATCCCCTGACACTCAACCCATCTACTGGGAGTAACAATTGATAACAACCTTAGCTATGATGACCATATTCATTCTACAATAAAGTCTGTCAACAAAAAACTAGGTACCCTTTACAGAATCAAAACCTTCCTTACTCCTTCAGCCAGAATCACTATTGCCCAGACTCACCTGATCTCTACACTGTTCTATGCTTCTGCGATATATACCAACCTATCTAGAAACAACCTCACCAAACTTTCTACCAGTTATAATAACATAGCCAGATTTGCCACTGGCACCCCTTTCAGAACTCACCACTGTCACAACCTCAAACAACTGGGATGGTTAGAACTGCAGAACCTACTACTTTGTCAACAAATTGTTATCACCCAAAAGATCCTTTATCACCCTAATAATACCCCAATCCTTACTAATCTGATTACCCCCTACAAGAATCTTGCAACTCTATGCTCAGCTAACAAGATTCTATTCTCCACTATTAAATCTAACAACAAAGCTGGGGACTCACTTTTCGCCAACACAGTAGGAAAAAGCTGGAACCGGCTTCCTAGTGAACTTTCCTCTCTTGCTACCACTCATCTCTTTAAAAAGCATCTTAAAGAATATTTTAAAAACCACTGGCTTTGTCCCTCCTCTAACCCTGACTGATATACCCTGACTGTTATCTCTTTCCCCTTTTTGCTCTTCTTACACTTCTATACTCCACTGCTCTATGTCACATACCTGTAAATAAAAAAATAAATAAATAAGACATTTTTACAATTCAATATTTTTTTTCTTTTTTGATTGCTCTCTCTCAAATGATTGCTCTCTGTATTTGATCTTAGTTTTAACCTACTAAAGACTATGCATAAATTATCTCAACCTCAATGTAGCAACGTCCTGTAATTTATTTTGACTATTACTATATATTGTAATCTTTGTCACTGCTAATGCTTGGAGCTTTTCTCCCCGGGCCTCTACTGAAAATGGACATATATCCATTGACTAGCCCGGTCGGCAAATGTAAAATGAAATAAATAAAATAAAATAAATAAGATATTCAGGAAAGTTGTAATGAATTCATTGATAAGTTAGTAATGAGCATTTCTGGGTTAAACTTGGAAAGGTTGTGTGTTGTTTTATAAACACTGTGTTTAAATAGATGTGTGAGTTGTCTGGTTGTATGGACTGGGAGATGATCACTGAGACACTCAGACATTGTACCTGAGGTGGTGTATTTGCTAGGGTCTGATATCAGAATCTAGTCTAATAGGGAATTTGATGTCTTGCCAGGGTGTGATACCAGACTCCAGTCTAATATAGAATTTGATGTCTTGCTAGGGTCTGATACCAGAGTCTAGTCTAATAGGGAATTTGATGTCTTGCTAGGGTCTGATACCAGAAACTAGTCTAATAGGGAATTTGATGTCTTGCTATAATATGTGGGGCTATTAATTAGGTGTGTGAAGCCAAATAAGTTCATGCTAGATGTAGGGTAGTTAGAGTTTATGTCCAACCAACTGACATTCACATCACCTAGTAGTATCATTTCTTGTATGTATATGTATATATATATATATATATATATATATATCATATAGCTGAAAGTAAACAGCCTTAAATCCATTTTAAGGAAAATCAAGGAGATTATAAGGCATATCTGGAGATACATTAGGAAGAACAATACATGAATTTCATTGATATTACTTCATTTGGAATGGGGTTCAATGAATTTATTGAGTTGAATCCCTTTTAGGTACATACCATGGCTATAGTGTTTTGAGATTACATAACTTTGGGACTAACCAAGTTTTCTCTTTAAAGCTTAAGACTACTCTAACAATGGTAGCATAAAGCTGATTTGGCAAAGTTTTATCCTAGAGTTTGTGTATTTAGAGAGGGGGAAGGGGTGATGGTCCTTACTCCAGGCCAGCAATCAAGAAGACTCAGCCCTCACCACTGACTTTAGTGAAGGACGGTCACTAAGAGCAAAGATGAATTCACACAATATCTTCAGATGCAGTTCCCTGTACCAAGCACAAATTTCCTTTAAGAGCACATGGGTAGCATGCTCCAGACTTGGGACTGGACTCTCTTTTTCTCTCCAGGTCCACACAAAACTCCCCACTGATCACTTTGGAGATCTGTGTCCCTGTTCCCAGTAGCTGACACACACACACATACTCTTGGACATCTGAGTTTCACACACACATACTCGCCTGGTAAAAGCTGGAACAGATTTACTAGCTGTGCCCCTTTCAGCCCAGACTCGGAGGTATTCATGCTGCCACCAGTCAGCCACCCTAAGTCTCTTACAAAGAGTACCCAATTATACTGTGCAAAATTAATACTAATACAAACTGTAGGGTGTGACCGAAGCAGCAAGGCCTTCAGGAGCAGCCACAGTGTCATTAAAACAAGCATAAATACTCTCATGATGTTAAAAGTATTCTCTAAAGGACCAGCCACAATGAAAGGTATTAAAATATGTAATGATAAATAAATAGAAAACAGGAGAATATTGAATATAATATACAACAGAGTTTCAACCATAGAGATATAAAAAATAATGCAATTGGATAGTTTCTCACAAATGTAGAAAACAATACTAAACTATTCTCACTAAATGTCCATGACTGACTAAAGAATTACTGTTCCATGACTACTTACTAAAGCAAAGCAAGCTGATGTGTGCTGAGTGTCTTACTGCAGCAAAAGCCAGATGATGTCTCTTTTTATCTATATGGATGTGTGAGATATATATCCTGCCAGAAATCTTTCCTCTCAGGTTCCAAAGTGCTGCTGCGAGAGTCACAAAGATAACAGATGCTAGTTAGAGGATACCACCTCTGGTCACCTGAATCTGGTACAATATACACACAGAGCTTTGCTAAGATCTGTGGCAGCATCTGAAATCTATAACACAATTTCAAACTTTCATAGGTTCATAGGTAGGTACTAGGCTATTGGCCCTAGGGCCTATATAAGCCTAGCCAAAAAGGTACCCTGGCTTTCGCCACCCAAGAAAATTATTTTCCTGTGCCCCTGTTAAGCTTTTTCTTGAAGACTGCTAATGAGGAGCTCTGTTTGACATATATAGGTAGTCTGTTCCGGAGTATGGGAAGTCTCTGGGACAGGAATCTATCCCTCCAGCATGTTCTGTTTATTGTGGTGACAAGGTTTAGGTCCCTAGAGTATGTAGCTTGGAGAGATTAGGATTTCTTTAAGTGGAGCATGTCCAACAGCTCTGGGTTTGATGTAGCTTTGTATGTTAGGCAGAGATCGCCTCTGAGTAGGCGATATGCGATGGAGTAAAGCTGGAGTTTTTTGAGAAGGTCTGCATAGGCCATCTGTTTGAGGCCAGTAATCCTCTTTATGAGGTATTTCTGCGGCCTTTACAGTTGTTGTAGATGTCTTGTGAGGTACATACCAAAAGGGGCGTTGTACTCTATAATGGGTCTAATGAGTGATGAGCAGAGGGGAACAATGACCTCTTTTTTTCTGGATGAGAAACCTTTTGTGATGAGGTGTGCCACGTAGAAGGATTTCCTGACCACTGTGGCGATGTGATTACCAAAGGAGAGACTACTGTCCACCTGTGTCCCAAGGTCTCTTATCACACTTTCGGTGTTAAGTAGACTACCACCTATGTGGTAGTTCATGGGTACAGAGTTTTTACCAAAGGGGATGACAATGCACTTTTTGGCATTGAGCTTGAGGTCATGGCTTTGACACCAGGCATCTGTCTCAGTGAGACCCTTTTGTAGGATGTCCACATCATTAGGAGTTTCGATTATGGCTCTTAGTTTGCAGTCATCTGCGAACTTAGTTAGCCAAAGACCTTCTGCGTTAGCCTGTACTTCAGAGAAGTAGATACCAAACAGGAGAGAACCTAGGACCAAACCCTGTGGTACTCCACTTGTTACTGGTCTGAAGTCTGATTTGGAGTCTGCTACTTTCACAGTGTGGATTCTGTCAGTAAGCCAGTTGGCAACCCATCTTGTGACATAGGGATTTATACCTAGTTTAGTGAGATAATCTATAATTCCAGAGTGGGGGATGGTGTTGAATGACATGGCAAGATCTAGATAGGCTGTCTGAACCACCTTACCCTCATCTATGGCTTTGGTGACTGCTTCAAAGAAGTCTGTCAGGTTTAGAAGACATGATCTGCCTTTCACAAACCCAAACTGTGTGGGGTCCAGAGTTTGGAGATCTCCAATGTTTTTGTTTATGAGTTCCATGATGATACGTTCCATGGCCTTGCAGACCAGGCTCATCAAGCTAATGGGGCGATAGTTCCTGGGGTCTGTCATGGCTCCCCCTTTGTGGAGTGGGATAACTGTCATGGTGCACCATTCAATGAGTACAAAGCCTGAGGTGAGGCTATGACTGAACATGGTACTCAGGTGGGGTGCCAGTCCATTCTGTAGTTCGTGTAGAAGGCAGCCTGGGATGTTGTCCGGTCCCATGGATGCTGTGTTCTTGGCTTTGGAGAGTGAGGTTTTCACCTGTGCAGCCGTGATTACAGGAACTTTGCATTCTTCCGGTATAGAGATGGGCCCTTTAGGGAGTGAAAAGGGAGTAAAGTTAGCACTGAACCTATCTGCCAGGATGTTGGCAATATCAGTTGGTTCTGTATATTTATTGCCATTGTGCTGTAATTCAGAGCAGATCTGAGTGTTGCCATTGAAATTCTTGACACAGCTATAAAATGCTTTGTGGTTGTCTTTAGAATCAATGGCGATTTTGTTTTCATAACTAGCTTTGGAGGATTTTATGAGGGATCTCAGCTTCTTACTGAGGCTGACCAGGGAGTTCCTCCTATCATGGGATTTTACTCTTTTTTGCAACAGTTTCTTTCTTCTGTTGTAGAGTTTGTTTATAGCAGAAGACCACCAGATTGGCTTATTTTATTGGAGAATAGCATCTTGGTTCTGTTAAGGATAGCATGATCCATGCACTCGTGTAAGTGCTTATAAAGTGCATTTGTGTAGGATTCAGCAGTCGTACCTCTACTGTCCATCTGCATGGGTGTTGTGAAGTTTGCCAGTTCTGTCTCAAGAACCTTGAAGTTAGCTTTGGAGAAATTTTTTACGGTTGTTTCCCTAATGGGGGGTGGGGGTCGGGATGTGGATGTCTAGGGTGATTAGCTTGTGGTCGGATCTGACCAACGAGGAATTGACCTCTGGTGTGGAACACCAGTCGCCCATGTTGGTGATGACCAGATATGGGATATTGCTGCCCCTGGTGGGGGTGTGGATAAGCTGATCCAAGGCATTGGAATTTATGAATTCCAGAAAACGTTGAGCAAAATAGTTGGTACATAAGTAGTTTTCCCAGTTAATAGTGGGGTAGTTGAAATCACCCATTATTAGGGTGTTAGGTTTTACCCTAATATTTTCCAGTGTATCAAGAAAAGAGGAGTGGGAATTCTGGGGCATGGTGGGGGGTCTGTAGCAAGCTACAATCTGGATTGCGGTCGTGCCCAGAGTTATTTGAACTTGAATAATCTCGGATGCATTATGCTGAGTTACTAGCTTGGAGGTGTGGATATCCTTAATGAATATGGACACACCTCCACCTTTAGTGTTTCGGTCCGGGTTAGGTGGCCGAAAAGTGTGGTATGATTTATAGCCTGGTAATGCAGGGGTGCTCTCTGGAGCTTTGAACCAGGTCTCTGTCACTGCACAGATGTCGATGTTCCCCAATTTAAGGAGTGCCTCGAGTGAGTGCATTTTGAGGTTTAGATTTCTAGCATAGAGTAGCATTACCCTCAGACTTTGCTTGCTTGTATCTGTTACGGTGGTGAATTTGTCATTTGAGCCTTGCCTAAAAAAGGCACTATAGGGGTGGCAAGAGCCTTAGCCAGTATCCGGAATCCCAGGGGTGACAGATGCAGGTCATCTGTGGCAAAGCATCGTGGTCTGTCGACCATGTCATCCCAGGCAGACAGATACTGCATCCCCTTAGAATGACACCAGAAGCTTAGCCCTTCCAGGGTTCTCTGACAAACATACACGTGTGATCAGTTACACCAATACAACCTAACAGACATGCATACATTCTTTCTGCCCAGCAAGACCTACTGTTGATACATTTTTAACACAAGTAACTTTACAAATATATTTTTAACTCAAACATCTGTACAACTCAGTGTGATAGTCAAATAAAATAAAATTCTTTACAAAATTCCAACTAGCTATGCTGGCATATGTACTGCTCTATTCTAGTGTATTGAGATTTCAGAACCTTGGAACTAACAGAGTTTTCTCCTTAAAGCTTAAGACTGCTATAACAATTGTAGCATAAAGCGGATTTGGCAAATTGTCATCATAGAATTTGTGTATTTA
Organism: Protopterus annectens; assembly: GCF_019279795.1. Classification (NCBI taxonomy): domain Eukaryota; kingdom Metazoa; phylum Chordata; order Ceratodontiformes; family Protopteridae; genus Protopterus; species Protopterus annectens. Next base: position 948,887,113 of record NC_056746.1, on the reverse strand, counting down.
GAGAGGGGGAAGGTATGGGGGCACAGCTCTTACCATTTGTTAGTGTTGTTTATGAATGCAACTGTTTCTCATTTTCAGCTTTACTTTTATATTTTACTATCTTCAATTAGTTAACCTGAATCCTGAGGAAGAAACCTAAAATCTGTTAAAGCTATTGTCTGGTGTCTGATCAGGGAACTTGCTTTCCTTTTCAAATGAAGATATGCAATATTAGCAGAACACAACTATGCTGGCTTTACAGAACAACTTTATATACCTGGGAGATGACATTGTCCAACAATTTGTGGTTTCAAGCAGTGCGCATTTCAGTCAAAGATATTCAACTGGCTAACTTTCTGAGATGGATGAATCAGCCAAGAGCAAACAATGCCTTAAATCCTCAAGTATTCATTGAATTATAAATTTTAGGCCCTTTGGGACTTAAAAGTAGCTCCTAGTGGGTCTATATCATAATGTCAAAGTATTACAAGTTCGAATCACTAAAGATCGAACTTTAATTATCAAACTATAATACTTCGAAAGTAAAAAAAAAAAAACGTGACGTGTAAATCAAAAAAAAAAATTGCTCTATGCAGGGGGCAAGCCCCCTTGCACCCCTCACACCCCCTGCTACTTAAATATACCACTTCCGAGATTGCACTTCAGTGCAATACAGTGCAGAAAAGGAAGATTTCCATTTCCTACACTGTAGCATGATCTCGGAGTTGGTATATTTAAGTAGCGGGGGGTGTGGGAGGTGCAGGGGGGCTTGCCCCCCTTGTTTACACCCTTTATGTTTTTCCCCATTGAAAATGCCATTGACATCATTTCGAACTTTTGATAGTTTGATTACTTGAGTTCGATGTTAAGTGATTCGAACTATTAAAAGTTCAATGATGTGATATACACCCCTCCTAGCCATATTATAAAGGTATTGCTAACTTGGCTTTGCATTTAAACCTCACAAAGATTTTCTCCTACTGGATTTAGACATTTTCTGGAAATTATGACAAGGACTTCCTTTGAATGGGTGTATCTAGTGCATTTACATTCCTGTATTGGAAAACTTATTCTTTTCTAGGTGGCTACTTTACTCAGGAGATCTTTAGACTTCATGCTCATAAGTGTAAGCCCTACACCAGTTTACATAAAGATACATAAAGATAGAGCACTTTTGCCTCTTAATGCTTCTTTTGTGTCTGAAGTAATGCTTCTTTCATGCCTGAAGTCATGCTAGAATTTCCTCTTACAAAAGATTCAGAATTCCTCCTTGTTTCCTCCTCCCATGGATACCTGAGAATAGATTTTTCATAAAATGGCTCTCAGAAGATAAATGTTGTGTGCATTTTCAAACTGAAGTAATTTCAAATTGCTGATTAGCATTTTGTCTCTTTGTATCTAGTAGAAAAGAAAACTCTCTGGAGCTGAGAGGTTTATTCCACTGGATTCTATTATGATTTCAAAAGCAAGCATTTTAAAGAAACAGTCAAAGTACGCTCTAATAAAGTAATTGCTTTGTAAAGGGTTTGCTGTTTAGAGAAGATGACCATAAAGCAACCATATCCACTCATCTAAAGGAGTCATTTATACCTAAGGAAAAGTCTGTTAAAAGAAAAGAAGTTTCTTTAACAGAGATTTTCTCCTTCCCCTAAGATCTCTAAAAAGTGAGAAAAGGGAATCCTCCCCTAACACTGGTGTCTCCAAGCTGGTTATTCAGTTTGTGGGAAACTGGGCTTTCCCTGTATCTCCTCTTCTACCTGGTCCTTACATTCTGTTTTCCCTACTGGTCTGTTTCCCTTGACATCAACTATGTGAAACTCTCCAAGGCAATGTTACAGGTGCAGATAAATTTGGGTCTGATCCTGCTTTCCTATTATTTGAGATGAGACAGGAACAGTGTTACCCTTCCCTCCTTAATATTAGTCTATCAGGCCCTGCTCCAGCATTGATAATGTTGAAGCCACCTAGCTCTCTGCCATCCACAACACCATCAAAGCACTGATAGTCTCAGCATCAGTGCCTTCAGTGTTGATTGTCTCCATGATCCATGGTTCTGGAGTAAATAATTTAACCCCAGTGATGGTACTTTGGTGTCTGTCTCACGGTGAAGGTACACACTCTTCAAGTGTTTTCATGTGCTGTTTATAGTTTTGAAGAAGTCGTAAGATGAAAACGGTGAAAATAAAATATATGCTAAAGTAGTTTGGTTATTGTTTCATTCCTCGTGCCATCACCAGTATTTTGGTTTTGTTTGAGTTTATTATACTGATCAACACCAGAAAGTCAGTCAGTGCCAGGGGTCTTCTCTTACAACCTATCTGCTGGTGGAGCAAGGTGCTGCTATTTTTGGTGCTGAGGACCTCAGCATCAGCACAGGCATCAGGTCTAGTCTTGGTCTCAGTATTTCAACCTGTACTGCGAAGACCACCCTCTGTGTCAGCTCTACTAGTGGCCTTACACAAAGACTGTTTCCCATCTGTGTCTGAGCCCTTAAGACCTTCTCAGCACAGAGACAGAAAAAGTTTGTGGGTCTGTGACAGAAATATTTTAAGGAGTCTTGAGCTCCAACTCTGCCTGTACATTGTCATCATTGAATAACCCCCTTTAAGGGAAATATGCTAAGAATTCATCCAGTGGAAAGCTTACTGACTACTTTTTGAAGTCTCTGGAGCCAGACAGAGATACAGTATGTGAGATGAGGCAGATTTCCCAAGAAAAAAAGGGGGTGGCTAAAATCTATACATCCCACTTTGGAAAACGTTCCGCAGTAGGCCCAAATTTACTGCATTAATGTATGTGTATGTACATATATAAATATATATATATATATATATATATACACACACACACACACACACACACACACACACACACACACATACATACACAAGAAAAAAACGTCTTCCTGATCACATTGAATCTTAAAGATAACCATCAACAGCTGGACTTGCTGTTAAAAAATTTACCATTTCTTCTTCTTCTTCTTCATGCTCCAAAACATTTCCATAACTCTGCCAGTGTACGCCTGAATGAAGCACCATGTTATCTCCCATCACAAAACACAAGCTAAAAAAAAAAAAAAAAAAGGAAAAAAAAAAACATGTATTAGTGGTCTAGCTTTAAAAAAATTGCCACTTTAATAATTGTGTTTTATATATCATAAAGCACTGATTTATTTTGTTTTATTAGGTGAATCATCTTTTATCTTTTTAACAGCTTCCCTGTATCTCCCTGTCATGACAGCTTCACCTCCTATGTATATGCCAATATGCTACATTCAGTCTGTGTTTCATTCATAAGTTTATCTACAATCTAAAACTGTCACTCTCCTGTTGTATGACAAGTTATTTCCCTACATAAAAGCATTTCTTCACTGAAATTTCTCACTCAAATGAACCTTACAGTATCATTAACTCATCTAGCTAAATAGGATGATTTGCCACTTGCTTCGATTATCTCAGATGCGTTTTAACATACCCTCACATTTATCATATCAGTCTACTCTCTACATTGCTTGATGAGAGAATTGTTTGACGTTTTCTGACAGTTTCAGTACCAGTCATGACCTCACACATATCAATTGCATATGACAGCAAAAGCATTCATTTGCTGTATGAGGCATTTTTGTTATGCTAGATGCTAGTATTAGTGCCACTAGGTAAAAGGCTTTTAGTGCAAATTCACATACAGTTCCAGTTATGTTAAAAAAATATTTCTGCACATTTTCTTATAAATGTATACATGCAAATGCAAAGTACAAAAGGATAAGTCCTGTAACAATTGATGTTTTAATTTCACACTCTCTCAGTGACATATGGGTTCTATGGCTGCACAGACTCACACTGGCAGCTTTCCAGAACTCAGAATCCCCTCCTCTAACTCTCTGTGATAGGGGATTGGCTAAGCCCCTCCCATCAGGGAAGTCTAACCCCTGTCACAGAAAATCTCTAATTCAGGCTTTTAGTGTGACTAGGAAGAGTCAAGAAAGACTAGAAGCAAGAATTGCCTGAAACCATCCAATTCATAGCCACAAAAGACCTATACAAATAACTAAAGCCAACAAGCGACACAAGTTTGGCTACCATTGAACTATATACAAAGGGGTGGAAGGTGGGTGGATACTACCACCGATGCAGTGTGAAATTCGAACATCTATTGTTACAGTTAAAAAGGACATGTACAATTGTATTTTGCTCATCATTCACGCTGCCTCAGTAGGCATATGGGTAAATTACCAAAGCTTACCTTAGCTGGGAGGAGGAAGTACAATAATCCAGGATCCCTTGGAGAATGGTCCTTGCAAAGTCTGCTAAAAGAATCCAGTTTGTAGTGCTTTATAAAGGTATGGACAGAGGACTAGGTGGAATCTTCTGGAATACTTCAAGAGTCTACTTCTTTCCATCATGCCAGCAAAGAGGATAAGGCTCTGGTGGAGTGTGCCTTAACCTTGCCTGGAATTGATTTGAAGCTGAAAGTAACAAAAAATATAGCAGATAAAATCCAATGAGAATTTTTTTGATTTGAGGCAGGTTGGCTATTCTTAGCCACAGAATATGAAATAAACAGCTGTTAAGCTTTCCAGAAGGGCTTAGTTCTGTCAGGTAGTACCTGAACTTCCTGTGCACATTCATGGTATCCAGAATTTTCTTTCCCTTGTTTTTAGGTGCTGGAGCGAAATTTGGGAGATTGATGGTTTGATTCAGGGTAAATTTAAAAACAACTTTTGCTATGAAAGAAAGATTAGTGTGTAAAACAAACTTGTTATTGTGAAAAATCAGAAAATGTTGGCCCACCATGAGAACTTGCAGCTCAGAGACCTGCCTTGCAGATGTCAGAGCAATAGGCAAAACAGTTTTTCAAATGATAAACCTCAAATAAGCATGAAAGGCAGATTCAAAAAGGAAAAAAAAAAAGTTCAGATTTTCAAGAACAAAGTTGAGATTCCAAAGAGGAGGAAATTGATTTTGAGGGGGACTCCTTTTATAAATGGTTTGACCACAAAAGGAGACGAAAGGGGATCCATGGGAAGACAAGCTGAAATGGCCAGAAGATGCACCTTGATAGATATATAGGATAAGCCATTGTTGAGTAGCTCACATAAGTATTTTAAAACCAGAGGGGGTAACACCATACTCTGCCCTATGACGTTGATTAAACACCACCTAGAAAACCTCTTCTATTTTTTAACATAAAATTTCTTAGTTGCAAGTTTACTGACTTCCTTCAAAATCTGCTGCACATCCTCTTGGAGGAAGTGTTTAGGTATCAAGATAGAATCATCCAGGCTGTCAGTAGCAATTGCTCTAAGTTGGAGTGCACCGGCTGCCCTGAAGCTTGTGGTAATTGCCCTTGGCCAGTTCCATTAAAAAGGAGAACCAACTTTGCTTCAGCCAAAAGCAGGTCCCCAGAATGATCTTTGGTATTTTTTTCTGAATCTTCAGAAGTACCTTGGATATCAGTAGAAAAAGTGGAAATGGATAAAGAAACATTCATATCCATGGGAACGGGAATTATTCTTTCTTCCAAGCATGGCAACAAGGATGCCTCAAACAGAATTTTTCCAACTGTCTGTTTTGAAATGAGGCAACTATTTAAAGTGTTCCCCATATCTTAATCAAATCCAGGTAGACTTCTGTCCTAGGTTTCCACTTGTGAAGGTCCATCCAAGAGCTGCTTAGTCTGTCTGCCACTAGGTTTTGCACTGATTGGAATGTATGAGGCCTGAAACAGCAGAGAATGTTGTAAGGCTATCCCCCAGTCCATCATTGCCAACTGATGAGGAGGGTGTGACCTTGTACCTCACTGTTTGTTCGGGTACCACATGACTGTATTGTTGTGTGTGACCAATAAAAGGGGACCTAGAGGCCATAAGTGATGAAGAACTTTTAAGGTCTGAATCACTGCTAACACTTCTTTGACATTTATGTGCTTTGTAACAACTGAAAGACCTCAAAGCCTTTTTATGAACTGGGTCACTAGCCAAAGGGTTTTTACATGTAGTTTTATAGACATTTCCTAAGGCCAGTAACAGAAAATAAATAGCCAAACATTTGGAATATCATTCTCAATAATATCACAAACTCTGCCAGTCTCTGGCATATCTCCAGATTGCTTCCAGTCAAATACATTTCTAAACCTAACTAGCATCTGTGAAAAAGTGATAGGTTTATGAACCTGTTCACCTTCCAAAGAATCAGACTGGATGGACTCAGACTGCTCAGTACTGTCTGTATCAGAGTCTCCATTTATATCTGCAGTCATAGGCTGATCTCCAGAGAAGGCAGCCCCATAGGCATTCTGAAAAGGAGCATAATCTCTGAGATTAGCTGACTGTTAAACACTATTAGCTAAGGAAACCACATCAGCCCTATATATGGCAATAACCTGACTGACTGCTGTGTAGTGAAGTCTCTGTTTCTCCCTACTATGAACTCCACTACAGGACAACATATCTGGGGACAGAGTATTATGAATGGCAAGGGGTTTCTTACCCCAGGCCTCTACTGCACCTAAAGGGTTTGGTTCTCCTGTACAAGGTAATGGAACAGCCCAGAGGATGTGTCTACCCCCTTACCATAGAGGGCTGTGGGGTCACACCAGAGGGTAACAGATGAAAAAGGTAAGTGGTCTGCGGGTCGGCTTAAGGCAACAAAATATTGACAACTGCAAACTGAAGCATGTTTTTGCTGAGTTTTTTCTTTTGGGGGGGGCAGCTGTTTCAGGACTGAGCAGCAGGGAAAACACCAGCCAGAATAATACACTGACACTATTAAGGGATGTCTAAGGGCAACAATAATGGAAAATACAAACTATGTCCCCACATAGCAAGTAGGGCTAAACTGCATAAAATATAGCAGAAACAGTAAACATTTTAAATTTTGCTAAGCCTTGTTCTGCCATCTGCACAGTATGTAAACAACAGCACACAGAGTCATAGTACCAAATAAAATTCACTTGTCCAGATAGTGATACAAAACTTGAATATATGCCCTTAAATCAAATAAAACATTTGTAAAACCAAATAAATAAACATTTACTTAAGAGATCCCTTGTCAGAAATTAAAAACTCTCTATAGAAAATGCAAATAAAGTAATCACGACATTTAATGATGAAAATAGCTGCAGCAGTGTTAAATTAGTAAAAAATATCATATAAATGAAGAAAAAATAGTGAAACAATGCAATATATTCCTCTAAGAACAAGTGAAGCATTTAAACAACGTAAACAGAGACCTAAAACTGACAACACACAACTTTGGTTTCCCAGTAGAAGTCATAAAACAGTTTAGAAAAGCAGTATTAGGCATATAAACAAAACAGTAGTAAGTTAGAATTTAACAGCAGTAGTAAATAGTAAGAATATTAAAATAAAAAGCTAACATGCATGATTATACACAAACATACACACACACACACACACACACACACACACACATATATATATAGAGAGAGAGAGAGATGTGTTAAGTAAAACAGAAATAAATCAAAGGTATTAATAATAGAGTGTAAGGTATAAGGGAAGCTCCCAAAGGAATCTTATCTGAGTCTAGAAACTGTAATCCACCAATACAGGCAGCTGAGGAGATTCAACTATGTAAGTTCTATAACTGGCAGTAAATGACCAAATAACAGACTTTCTGTGACAGAGGTTGAGTTCCCCCTGATGGGAGGGGCTTAGCCAATCCCCTATCACAGAGAGTCAGTGGTGGGGATTCTAAACTCTGGAAAGCTGCCAGTCCAAGTATGTGCAAGCACAGAACCCAGCTGCCACTGAGCTAGGATGAATGATGAACATTGTGTTTTACTGTCCCATAGCTATTTCCTCTGGTGAATGTTCGGATAATGAAATCCATTCAACTCATTGCTGTTGTCCTCATTGGAAGGCAGTGCATCTAATGCCTTTACTTTACTAATTACATGTTGTTCATAGTCTGTAATCTTACCACTCAAACCCAGTGTCTGTGACTCACTCTGAGTCCATTTGCTGACATGCCCAGCATTCAATGGCATAATGAAATGGCTACCCATGTGTATCAATGATTGATTAACACATAGTCTGGTAATTACTTAGTAGAGGGCTCAGTATAGAAGTTGCTGTAAATGCCATCTAATTTAAAATTTGCATAATTCTTCGGCCAAATTGAGTTTCTGCAGCAAAGGCAGAAGCACAGCAAGCATCAGTAATATTTATAGACATGTGATAGCTGCTGCTGCAGTTCATCACAGCTGTCAAACTACACAGACAGAAACAAACCCAGCTTTGGATTATACGGGCTGTGTTCTGCATGCTTCTGGCATTAATGGAGTCTGAGGCTTTGAGCCTTTGCTCATTAATCCTTGGTAGGCTCAGTCATTATACTGTCAATTAAATGATTTAGATTAGGTTAAATATCATCATTAATTAAGATGGGGCAGGGAGAAGACTCCAAAGAATTTTTTCCTCAGGCAAATAGCAAATATTAGAGGTGTGATGGGGAAGAAAGAGGTAATTGGGAACATTTTCTGTTACTGTAATGAGTCGGCGGACTAAAAATTCCCTGCAGACTACTCTATTAGAAATACTGGGTGAGCAAACTGGTATAACTAAGGAAATTATTTTTTTGACCTGTGATACAGGCCTTGCTGCATCTAATTATGATGTCTGCCAAAAAAAAGCAATTACTAGAAAATGGAAATCAAAGTCTAAGCCAGCTGTACTAGAAGTAGTGAATATGGTAACAGAGATAAAACAAATGGAAATGGGATCTTTATAAAAAGGGTAGGAGCAAATTACATAGAAAAAATGGAATATGTGAGAACAATACATGCAGAAGAGGAGCGAGGTTTAAACAAAGGCAGGATTTGAATGAGCTATGTAATGTTTGACTGACAGTGCTTGGATAGATTATAAGTGACATATAACATTTGCAAATGCTTTTATGTCATATTGTTTTCTTTTTATTTATATAAATGTATGATTGCTTGTGTCATAAGTGATAATTTAATAAAGATGCTTCTTGTTTAAAAAAGATGGGGCAGGATAAGTAACAACCAGAAGCATACGCTTTAATTTTAATTCTAATAATTTTTTCTTATACTGGAAATGACCACCAAAATGGATGATAGGTTCATTATAGATTTCATTTTTGGATGAATTATTTGAGAACAGTACATAAAAAGATACATTAGACAAGCATATAATGTGCAGATAGTGTAAAGTGCCACACATAGGGTGGCTGTAACAAGTACTATTAGGAGGCCATTGCCATGACAACAACACACTATACAGCTAATCAGCCAAAGCATTAAAATAAGCAGACTGACTTCTGACGTGATATTTTGTTATTGGATCACATGGTTCTGTGTCAGATTAGTTATAAGCAGACTGCCAGTGGCTTAAGTGCTTATGGGAGGCCACTTTACATAGGGTAACACTGAGGTGGATGGAGCTACTTAGAATGACCCATCCAGGCATCCACTCCTTGTAAAAATGCCCCTGCCATTTACATTTTCTTAAGTTCCAGCTAGAACCAAGACAGTGAGGGTTGTGTCCAAGAAGGTATGCCAGTGGTAATCAGTACTGTACATAGTAGCTTGTGTACGAAAAAAGAGCACATTCTGTCCTCTTACTCAAAAGAAATCATGAGTTGCCAATGAGCCATGGTAGTTTACAACTAATGACCAATGCAGACTAGCCAGGCTTCATACACTAACTTCTATTGTATGGATCCCAGATGAAGAGATGTCTTCATAGGTTCATAAGAATATACTAGGCTAATGACCACTGGGGCCTTCGTAAGCCTAGCCATGTAACATCAATGTATCCCATGAGTTACTGTGCCTTAGTGGTTATTTTAAGG